>NC_039366.1:115237815-115556857 GCF_003573695.1 Papaver somniferum | reverse complement strand
CTGTTGAGACAGAGGTATAATTCTCTCGTTGAGGTGAGAAAGTATTGCTCATTCGATGAATTGTTGAATATTGAGGGTTGAACCAATATTGCTCATCTGAACAAGTGTTGCTCGTCTGATGAATTATTGGCAGTGTGACCGAAATAAAACATTAATTAAAATACTGGTAGTTGAACCGAGCATAATTAATACGGATACTGATCATGAGATCGTCGTAAAGTTATTAGTGTTCGAATCTGGAATTATGATCCCTAGACTCAGAAACCTGATCAATTGATGACCAATTGATGATTTATTTCAAAATCAACCATGGGACGAAGGAGGATCGGCTACACGGGATCATGGATCGACCATGCATTGCCCATATGCTCATGTGAGCAAAATACCAAGGTCTCTTGAAGAGTTGGTGATTTGTTGATGAAAGAATGATCAAATGATGGTTTAATCATTTATTCGAAAAATGCTCGTCTGAGCCTTAGGTGATAAAACCTAATTAATTATGAAGAGGTGAAGGACTGACCAAGGGGTCATGAAATCATCCCTGGGTGGTCACGAGATCGACTGACGATCATTCCATGAAAATCCCAAAATTATTTGGAAGTGTTTTGGACTTAATATGTGCAATTGCGCAAATTAGGTCAAATCATGAAAGTATGCGGGACTGGCTCATTGTGAGCCAAAGATCCAACCTTGGTCGGTCAAGGTAACATGCTCGCGTCGTCAACACGTCCGTGTCTCAGTCCTGAGAATTTTGATATTTTCTGGTGTGCGTTTGAGCAACCATTTGAGAAAATATGACAAAATCAGGGTTTTGCTGAAACTAAGGAAACTTCATGAGATGAAGGAAAATAATTATAAAAATGAAGGAATGTTGAAGCGTGGGACCGCTGAGGCCAAGGCATGGCCGGCCAACCAGTGACCACGGTCCCGTGGTGCTTTTCCTAATTTTATATTATTTTTCATGAATTTCTGAAAATATCATGAAATAAAGGAATTTGTTGAAATTAAGGAGTTTTCTTGAAGTGAAAGAGTTTCCATGGGATCAAGGAAGCAAATAATATTAAAATAATAAAAATAAGGGCGTGTGGGGCCGGCTAGGGCATGGCCGGCTGGCTTGGGCCCTGTCCCACGAGTTTCCTTGATTTTATGTATTTTATGTGTATTATTCCATGATTTGAAGGAATTTTCATTATTTTAGAGAAATACCATGAAAACAAGGAGTTTCATGGAGTCAAGGAAACTTTAAAATAATAATAATAATAAAATAATAGGGCGTGTGGGACCGGCTGAGGCGTGACCGGCCGGCTGGGGCTTGGTCCCACGAGTTTCCCTAATTTTATATTATATTTTTCACGGTTTTGTGAAAATACCATGAGATTAAGGAGTTTTTCATGAGTTTAGGAAAATAATAATAAAATAATGAGGAACCATGAGGTGTGGGGCCGGTTGGAATCAAGGCATGGCCGGTTGACCAATAACCACGGCCCCACAATATTTTCCCAAATTTTATATTATTTTCTTGGTGTGAAGGAAACACCATGAAACTGAGGAGTTTCCTCAAAACGAAGGATATTTGTTGAAATGAAAGGATTTTCATAAGATCAATGAAAATAATAAAAAATACGACAAAAATATAAAACTGGCGTGGGATTGACCACGACACGGCCGGCCAGTCAGTGGGCCCATGCTCCCAGCGCCTTGGTAAATATTTTAATTATTATTTTCCTTCATATTTTGTATAGGTTCATCGTTTCGTCGTATTTTGAAATACTCGTTCGTGCGGTGATTGTTAGTGCATCATCATTGAGTACACTTGTACCTTTTGAGCCGGGGCTTACTCAGAGGTAACTCAGATGCCCGAGCGTTCAATATTTATTACTAACCCATGGAATTCTGCTGGGAAGAACCATAGATTGAAGTAACGAAATATTGCGAAAATATTTGAATATTTTCGGAAATTCAGTGGATGAATCCAAGAATTTTAAGAATAATTAACTTATGGCTCTATACTAGCAGAGCAAGCTGTCTAGGAGCATTAATTATTCTGACATGAGCTTGATGGAGCTTCATATCCTTTATATAGTCAGGAAAAACTGTTGTTTGTGTCCTGAAGACGTTATCGCTCTATACTAGCAGAGCAAGATGTCTAGGAGCCGTCAATCTCGTGATTCTATATAGAAATAATTACTGAAGTGTTCAGTATTCATGGGATATGCCGTTGTCCAGCCGAGAGACTACATATCTGCATGTACTCTGAGAGACAGTATTCTCATTCAGAGGTTTGATGAGAGACCCGTGTCTCAATACTCGCGTCTGATTGCTGGATCAGAAGTTCGTATAATTATGGGTTTACGATTTTAGCCTTTGTCGAAAATCCACCATCTACAAAGTTCATTCAATCTTTTCAATACTTGCATATCGACATATGAAAGAGATAAATTTTGACCACGTACGGGACACTCATTGTTCACGGACGCAAACACACATATCCCATAACAAATTGCAGTATATAAAACCAATAAAGATTAATACTGCACAAACAATCTTTTCCCTTTGAAGGTATAATCAATCTTTTCCGCACGGATTTACACCAAGAGTGGTTACGAAAGGCGTATAAAATATTTTCTTAACAAAGAATAACATACAAAGTCATTAAAGACCATGCAACATAGTTCACTTAAGATGATTGTGAACATTCAAGAATCTCATAGCAATGCGTACTAATGCCTATTCTTGAACTTCCTTCTTTGTGATTCACCAACATCATTCTTTAAAAGCTACAAATGAGCTTATAAGAGAATTACTCCAAGAATCCAAGTGCCCAAGTCCAACAGAAGTAGAACAAGTGCGACGAAACGGAGCAAATTACTCAAAAACAAGATACGGGACAAATACCAACATCAACTCATTCAAATTTAGAATTTTTCATCACCATTTTGAATATAATTCAAATACGAAGAGAATGCAAAAAGAATGAGGTCATTCCGAGTTCGGACTAAGAAGTTACGGCCAAAACAAATTTACCGAATATCGACGTCAAGTATGCATACCGGTTTGCAAACGAATTTTCATGACCTGGGAGAGTATGCAAACGGGTATGCGTACTTAAACCCCTGGATTTTGATTTTAAATGATGTTATGCATACCAGGTAGGCGTACCACGAAGTTCAAACATCCCGAACTACTATTTTCAAACCTAAACTTTTAAGAACCTTAAACACAGACCAAGTTAGGTAGAAATGAACAATAAGCAAGGTACATGGATCATTATAAGTACTCTAAGCAAATAAAAACATAAATCTTGCTCAGGTTTATAGACATACCTTTTTAGAAGAATCCAGTCGAATTCTACAGCCTTACCGAACATAATATGTGTGTCCCAATTCTCATGCTTCCCTCACCGTATACATAGCAGGGCATTCCTTGGTGAGGATGCACTTACAACACAATCAAGTTGCGTTGGGGTGAACAATGTCTTGCTCACCACAAGTGACCTTTGGATTATCATGAAAGAGATCGCTTTTAGAAACTTTCACATCCAATTCCATTTTTCCAAAAATCTTGTTCAGTTCCAATATCATGGATACTGCCTTCTCCATAGTCATGGAATTTTCTGGAAGGTCATTCCTTTTCACACTCAAAGCATCATTGGCTTTCTTTGGTACCCACTTCTGAGTGCGTTTAGGAACAACCAGAACCTTCTTCCCATTACTCTCTTCAAGATTTCTTGGAAAAGAATTGGATTGACTATTCTTTTGCAAGTTAGTCTTTTTTCAATTGGGAGCATAGGATCTTGTCTTAGTCTTTACGAAGTTATCCTTTTGATAACCATTACGATTGTGAAAAGGATTCGTATGACGTTTATAGGCAAATCTAGATTTATCACATCACTGATTCCTTTGCCTAAAGGTTGGCAGTTACAACCTGTAGCGTTAAGGGGATTAGTCTTAACATATGATCTTGGTTTCACAACTTCTTGTGACGCCCAAACAAGAACATCATGAAGTTTCTCATTCCTCATACGGAAACGATATCTCCTTTCCAGGTGACCTTTATTTCCGCAATAGTGACAAACATAAGGAATGTTCTTACCCGGATTCATGTGTGCTGGTTTTGGAGGTTGATATACTTTGCTCTTTTGAACCTTAACTGTCGGTGAAGGTATTTCACTTTTGCCATCATTGGAAACCTTTTGTTGAGAAGAATCACTAGCCTTGACAAATTTTACCTCTTTGCTAATATTTGGAGCATCTATTCCCTTATAGCCTAATCCTCGTGTATCACGATGATTTTTACTTGCTCATAGCATAGTGGTTAATTTGCTTGAACTAGTATTGAACTTTTTCAAGTCATCTTCCAATATCTTGATTTTATCAAGAGCAACAGTTAAATCAGGCTCAAGGCGTTTTTCTCGAACGAGACAAGCACTTTCTCTGTCATCAAAACTAATTTGTTGAGAGTTAAACCTTGCTTCAGATTCTGCAAGTTTCTCTTCCAACAAAAAGTACTTTTGATAAAGATTATCACATTCAAGTGACTTCATACGTAGGTTTTCCTCAGAATCCTTGAGGATCGATTTGTTAGAGCGACTTGAAAAATAAACACCTGCGTAACATCTTCTCAATTTCTTGTTTGCTCGACAGAGAGGAGTCAGAAGAGGTGAGACACGAGAAGTTGTAATCTTCTTCATATTCCACGAATCCAAAAAACTTAACATACTCTGAGACTTCCTCATCAACATCTCTATCAATATCTGAATCACCTTCATTAGAAAGTTCATTCAACTGTTCTTCTAGGAGAGTTTCCCAATCAACAGTTTTTACATCAAGAGAATGTTTAGATATTGACTTATATGTGACAGTTCTCTCAGGTGAATACAAGCTTTTAGAATCATCTGGTAATTTCTGAACTAGTACGTTATTAGAGATAGACTCGTCCATAATCAGATCGCTACAAACACAGACTTATAAGGTCTTTAACGTGTTTGCCTGCTCCGATACCAATTGAAAATGCGGGGGTCTAACAACCTCACCCAATATTTTGATTAGCAATCTGTATGGACTAACTAGGATATACTTTTAATAGAATCAACTAGACAGTCAGACTCAATCTTAATAAAAAAGTATATCAAGGAGTTAATATCTCGATCTCTTCATTTGATTTATACTCAAGCAAATAGAAATCTGCGAGTCTTATATCAAATACAATAGATATAAACTTGGATGGTACCAAAGACCAATATCCAAGGATCAATCAATTTCCAATCAACAACCAAAGGATGGATTTCACAATTGATCGATACAACGCACAACCTGTGATATTTCAATTACATAACAAAATATAATGCGGAATAGAAATAACACAGACACCAGAAGTTTTGTTAACGAGGAAACCGCAAATGTAGAAAAACCCCGGGACCTAGTCAATATTGAACACCACACTGTATTAAGCCGCTACAGACACTAGCCTACTACAAACTAACTTCGGTCTGGACTGTAGTTGAACCCTAATCAATATCACACTGATTCTAGGTACAGTTGCGCTCCTTACGTCTCTGATCCCAGAAGGATACTACACACTTGATTCCCTTAGCTGATCTCACCCACAACCAAGAGTTGCTACGACCCAAATTTGAAGACTTTAATAAACAAATCTGTATCACACAAAAAATTCTATGATGATAGATAAATCTGTCTCCCACAGATAAACCTATGAGTTTTTTTCCGTCTTATCATAAAATCAAGGTGAACATGAACTAATTGATAACCCGGACTTATATTCCCGAAGAAAATCCTAGAAATATGAATCACCTCACGATAATCTAAATCGTATGATAGTGAAACTAGATATTGTGGAATCACAAACGATGAGACGAAGATGTTTGTGATTTCTTTTTATCTTGCCCTATCGGAGATATAATCTCAAGTAAATTATACAATTGAACTCGTACGATAGCAAATGGCAAGATTATAACGCTCAACTACAAGAGAAGTAGTTTCGTCTGGCTTCACAATCCCAATGAAGTCTTTCAGTCGTTAACCTACAGGGTCTCGAGAAGAAACCTAAGGTTAAAGGAGAATCGACTCTAGCAAAACCAAATAGTATCACACGGGAGGTGCGGGGATTAGTGTTTCCAGTTTCTAGATGTCTCATTTATATAGTTTTCAAATCAGGGTTTGCAATCCAAGTTACCTTGATAACAAAGCATTCAATATTCACCGTTAGATGAAAACCCGATTCAACCAAGCTGATATCTTTCAACTGTTAGATCGAAACTTAGCTTGTCACACACAAATGAAATGTATTCATTTAGGTTTGAGTAACCGTACCTAAACGTGTACACTTAGTTGGTTCACAAATAGTTAACCAATGGTTACCCATATGAGCACTTTCATATTAACCATATTCATCTTTCTCATAACTATTTTAAATGACTCATAAGAACTAGTTGAAGAGTTGTTCAATTGCTTAGGTCTTTATTCATTGACATAATTGAAACAAAATCAATTTGATCCATTTTAATCAATTCATGAACAATATACCCACGGTTTGCAAAGATTGCATTCCTTATAATTTACTGTTTTAAGGTTCATGAACTACCGATTTGAGAAATAACCAGCTTGGGTACGCGTACGGGTATGCATACCTTAGCTACCGGATTTGAGTTTACATACTCAGCAGAAATTTTCGGTTCGAAAACTTCCGTGGGTACGCGTACGGGTATGCGTACCTAAGGTGACTGGTTTACTAGTTTGGAAACTACAAACTCAACAGAAATTTTCGGTTGGAAAACTTCCGCTGGTACGCGTACGGGTACGCGTACCTAACCTGTCTCCTTCACCAATACCGTATGCACACATATGCACACACTTGGTTTCCGGCACATGGATTTATACACTAATGTGCGAACACACTATATATGTTTATATCCATAGTTGGTAATCTCAACTCTACATTTCAATCATTGAAACATTCTTCTAAAATGTTATAACAATCGTTATTCACTACTATCATCATCAAAGCTATTTTCAAGATTGAAATGTCATCATGACTTTCGTCACGCGTAAAGATGAAAGTGGTTAAAGCAAAAGCTTACCAACGCATATTTCGAGAAAAAGATAGGCGAGTAAACTCGGCTCAAAATAGCAAATGTATATGTATGAAAACTATCATACTTATATGACTATTGTCTCAAGAGTAGGAGATAGAGTAGACTTTTGAGTGATAGATAAGTTCAAGTCTCCACATACCTTTTTAGTCGGATGAAGTTTCACTAGTTCCTCGAGTAGTTCTTCGTCTTCGTAAGATGATCGCCATGGAGTTTGGAGCTCAACTACACTTAACTATCCTAGACCGAGACTTAGTCATAAGTAAACTAGAAATCAAGACATATAGTTTTGATCACTAATATTGACAAATATGCTTGAGATAGCAACGCATGCGAGTTCGACCGAGTAAAGCTCTAACATATATATTTTTTTTGTTTTAAAAATAAATAAATATATATATATATATATATATGTGGGAATGTTTCTGTTTATGGGTTAAAACTGTTTCGGCTAGTTTTGGTAAATTTGGATGTGTGGATGAGAAACGAGTCTAAACCTAAAACAAATGCACTGCACGGGAGTACTTTAGATTCGAGAGATCAATCTGTACAATCCTGGCCTAAACCAAGAAATGGTCGTTCCAGTCTTGCTTCGGTCACAAAGTGAAGGAGAAGGGTTGGTCTTAGGGAGGGAAGCGAAGAATGTGTTGATACCAGAATGGTTGATTCTGAAGGTGTGGCTATTTTATGACTTCTATCAGAATTTGGAACTGGCTTGCAGAATGTAAGCTATCCGTTCTTTGGTATTTTTCTAGATACTGTGTTGTTGTTCTCACCAAAACTTGTTGTTTGATGGAAATAGGTAAAACCTATTTATACAAGTAATAATTGAATACACCCTGGTCTCGTAGGAAGTGGGAGTGATTGAGTGATGGAAGAGTGGAGTAATGTGTAACTGCCTGAAACCACACTTCCACTATGAAGGAAGCGGGTTTGTTTACACCCACTACTTCTTGCCTCCACTAATCGCCCTGTTTTCCTGACACTTTCTTATGATGGACATGTTGCACGTCGCACGCTGTAAACCGCCAGACCAATACCCTGATGAGCATCCCCCAGTTTGTGACATGTTTGATGTCTCGAGTATTTTGTGAAAACGTGTAGAAGATTGCTATGTGTGGAAAGTCAAAGTCCGGAAACTTGCCATAGGAAAATAGTATGTGATGCTATTAGGCTTGTCTTGGCTGTCCGCCTAAAACTTACCACAGGCCTGTCAATTCCATGGCGAATTTGGACGGTTGAGATTGTAGCTTATGAGAAAGGATGGCCATTAATTATGGGCACATCCTGTTGTATAGCAAAGTGGCGCTATCGGCATAGTGGCGCCTGGCGTAGCCACGGCATAGAGGCATGCCAGTGGCGTAGCCGTGGAAGCTGTTTTGGCATATTGGTGTTAGACCCAAATATGGCAGCTGTTTTGGCATATTGGTGTTAAACCCAAATATGGCTCCGATAACATTGGCCCCGTTTACACATCAATCCCAATGCTCTGGGAAATGTTACTTAGTTTGGTTGGCGTAGCAACTTTGCCTAAATTAGAGTTTGGCGTGCCAAAGCCCTAATTAGTGCATGCGGCCGTGGCATATCGAGTTTTGTGCAAATGGTGCCATAGCCGCGCCAAAGGAACCGTAGCCAGGCCATCATGTGGAAACGGCCATAGGAGTAAGGATTGCCACAGGTGGCTATGATACGTCGTCTTTTTTAGGGTTTCCCGGGTCCCGCACGCCTCGTGGCATGTTGTGGGCCCGAAGTTGCATAATTTGTACCACGACTTGAAATTAGGGTTTCGACCATGCAAGGTCGTGTTTCTGGTTAGGATAACCACATTGGAGTCTGTTATGGCGTTGGCCACGGGAAGAAGATGGGTTGGCACGTAAGTGCACTATTTATGGTATGTTGCCACGTTCGACATGATTTTGTGGCAAAGTGGCACGTTCGGCATGCACATTTGGCATGTCAGTTAGCGCATTGGCGCAACTTTTGGGAAGCCAATTTTTTACATCTCTTTTTTAATACTATGGCAGGTTTTGAGCAACTTGATTGGTCGAAAGAGAGGGCCGGCCAAACACAGGCGTGGACACACTTCTGGTGTAGGTGTGGCAAGTTTAAAACGACCTGATTGGTCGATGAGAAATAGGATTGGAATGTATGGGTCCAGCCACAAATTGTATGTGTGTGTGGAGAGTTTAAGGTGACCTGATTGGTCAAGGGAAATATGGCCGGTTAGGTAGCATGGGGCGTGGCCAATGGTAAGTGGCGCCGGCTGGCCTAAAGCATGGCCACGCCTCCCTTTGATGCTGTTGCTATTATGTGGCTCTTCTACTTCTTTTTTTCAGTTTTTGGGTAGGATTTTGTACCTACTAATCCATGGAGGATTAATTACCTAGTTCTTCTAGGCTTAATTTCGACATGTAAGGTCTAATATGCTGCGCAGGGCGCAAAACCATAATTTTGCAAATCAGGTTAATATTTGAATATTTGTGATTTATCACAAAATTGAATGAATTATGTGTGTTGACACAGAGTTATTTAAGTTTATTGCTAGAGAGCAGTATGCTTTCCGATTGAGTACTTTTATGCAAGGACCTTAACCTTGATACTTGGGAATTTGTGCTACTCTGCTGCGAGTGAACACAAATTTTCATGCCATATCAATATTAAGGGTTCTGCCGGGGAACATAGCATAGGAAAAATACTCGGCAGGCTCCAGCATTAGTGAGTAATGCAGCTAGGAGCTTATATACTCATTAGGCTTTATACTAGTGAACAATTCATCTCGGAGCTTGAGTTTCAACATAATATGAAGAGAGACATAGACACTCATAAGATTTTGATATATTCTCCAAATTTTCTTCGGAATATAAACATATCAATGTCTACTACATCTGATGCCGGGTCAGGTAGATAGACTTTTACAGTTTTCGCCATATACTAAAAACCACCATGAACAGTTTCAAACATCATAAAAGAGAGTTTCATGAACTTTTGATATTTTTGTTCAGGGTATGTTGGAAAACCCATTTGCAAACCATATATATCTGAATCAAAACTGTTCGACATCTCAACTTCAGTTGGGAACAGTTCACGAACTCGACCGATTGGCAAACCATGGCGCACTGATTTTTTAATGTTGGTATAAAAGGCTTAAGGTTGGTATACCCGGTTGTGTCCATCTGAGTTTATAAGCTAAGAACGGTTGGCGAACTCAGTTCGCAAACTGTGTCCATATGATTTCTCAATCCGAGGAATGGTTTGCGAACGAACCTGGTTCATGAACCGCAGGTCCCTGACTCGTGAACTAGCCTTACGGTTCACGAGACGTCACACCATGCTATCCTAGTAAATTTAGCAAATGCTCAAAGACTATTGTTTTTTTAAATATATTTAGCATTCGTATGACTCTCTTAAACACTTCTAAGACGTCATTGATCACTTAAGAACTTATGTGTGTGCATCATGGTTAAACTCTTAAGTGTTCTTATGAACATCATATTGCTTATTTTTCACATGGCATATTTTCCAAAACCGAATAAGTCATTATACACGATTCCAGAGTCGGATCATTGTGAATATTCTTCTATTATATTTTCAAGACTTAAAGTGTTTGCTTGATTCCCAAGTTATCTTAGCTTGAATTTTACGCAACCCTCGGTCTTGAAAATCTATAAATAGAGATACTCTTTCAACTGGTAAAATCAATCTCTGACACTTTGTGTTCTAGTTGATCTAGAGTCGTCCTCTATGAACCTAGGTTTCCTCTAAGAAACATAATTAGGTTTACGACTAAAATACCTTACTTTGGGGATTAATGAAGCCATGCTCGACTATCTTTACCTTGATACTTCGTGTATCCTGATCTTGATTTTCTGTTATCGAGGTTTTCGTAACCTCTTTCAGGCATGATAGATAGAAATCGCAAAGTTCTTTTCGTCTCAGACTTTATGTTTCCTCAAGATAGATATTTGTTAATCGATCTTAATTGGTCTTTTGAAGATTGTTCTTGAGAGGTGGCTAGGAATCTAGGATGCTCTTCGAGAGTCATAAGTTTCGGATTTGTAATGTTTGATAGCTTGTCTCTTGCAAACAAATATTCACACCTTGATATCTTGATCCTAACAGAAATCAAATGGGCTTATCTATTAGAGGCATATTGGTATCAAAATCTTCACTGCGGCTGAAGCAACTCTTAGGCTGTAAAAGACGTCAGCTAAGGGAATCAAGTGCGTAGAACCTAGCGAGGTTGAAGAGACGTAAAGAGCGCGGTTGTAACTGAATCGCTTGGGGGTTGATTCGGTCTCATCTACATTCCAGTATGAAGTATGATAGTAGGCTAGTGTCTGTAGTTGATTAATACAGCTCGGTGTTCAAATCTGAACGAGGTCCTGGGGTTTTTCTACTGGTGCAGTTTTTCTCGTTAACATAATTTCTCTATGTCATGCTGTTAGAGCAATGCTCGGTCGAACTCACAAGCGTTGTTATCTCAAGCTTGTTTGTTAAGTTTAGTTGATCAAAACTATATACTTGATTTCTAGTCTACTTATAACTATGTCTCGGATTAGGATAAATGTGTGTAGTTGAGCTTTAAACTTCACGGTGTTCACCAATTGAAGAAGAAGATCTAGTGAAGAGCTTGGAGGAACTTCATCAACAAAAGGTATGTGGAGACTGAAACTTATCTATCACTCAGAAGTCTATTCCATTCTATTTCTAAAGAGACTAAGTCGTATAGCTATATAGACTTTTACATTATACACATTTAATATTTCGATCCGAGTTTATCTCATTTATCTATTTCTCGAAATATGTGTTGAAAGCTTTTAGCTTTAGCTAAGTTCATCGTATACTTGACGAGTTTAGTTGAAGACAATTTATTTGTTGGAAATGAAATATCAAGCCAAAGATAATCATGTGAAAATTACCTTGAACATCTTACATGATTTGTGTGAGACAGTCATTTGATGTTAACTTCGGAAGTTTCGTATTGATCGATTAATTACTTGACAATTACTTGAAGCTAGTGGTATGTGTAAGATTACCATTGTTGTCTTCCAAGGATGTTTCAATAATTAAATGAGAGTTTTAGAATGACTACGAATACCTGGATATATCACAGTATGTATACTTTGTATGTGCAATGTGGAAGTCTAGTTCAGGTCCGGAACTATTGTTTGCGAACCTTGTTTGCGAACTGGTTTACCTGTGAAAAGGTCCGAAGCTGTTGTTCGCGTACCCTGTGTTAGAGCACTGCTCGGTCGAACTCGCAAGCGTTGCTATCTCAAGCTTGTTTGTCAAGTTTAGTTGTCAAAACTATAAGTCTTGATTTCTAGTATACTTATAGCTATGTATCGGATTAGGATATAATGTGTAGTTGAGCTTTATACTTCACGACGTTCATCGATTGAAGACGAAAAACAACTAAAGGGAGCTTGTGGAACTTCATCAACAAAAGGTATGTGGAGACTTGAACTTATGTATCACTCAGAAGTCTATTTATATTATATCTCCTATTGAGACAAAAGTCGTATAGCTATATAGACTTTACATTATGCACATTTGATATTTCGAGATGAGTTTAACTCGCTTACATATTTCTCGAAATATGTGTTGGTAAGATTTCGCTTTAACCAAGTTCATCTTTTATTCTTGACGAAATTCAAAAGATAATCATGTGAAAATCTCCTGGTAACATCTTAAATGATTTGTGTGTGACAGTCATTTGATGTAGACTCGGAATGTTTCGTATTGGTCATTTGATCACTTGAAAATTGCTTTGAAGCTAATAGTTTGTGTGAGACATCTATTCTCGTCTTACAAGAATGTTTCAATGATTTAAATGGGAGTTTAGAACAATTAATTTTTGATTGGATATAGCACAGTATGCATACTTGTATGCTAACTGTTGCAAGTTGTAGATGGGGAAAAACGAGTTGCTGGTTTTTACGAAATTGAGGAGACGACCGTGCGGAGGAAACTCCTTGAACCGAGCGAACTGTCAAACCTCACACAGATGCACTGCAAGAAGGGAGTGCTTTGAATTCGAGAGATCAATATGTAGTACTCCGGCCTAAACCAAGACAATGGTCGTTCCAGAGTAAATTCGGTCACAAGAGAGGATGGGTCGATATGTAGGAGGGAAGCTGAGAAATGTGTGAGATCAATGGTGATCGAAGATTGTAGGTGTGTTGTGTGTTCTGAAATACGATAAGTTATGAATGATTGAATTTGCTTTGTTGAGAGTAATTTCTCAGATGTTGAGTTGTTAATCTCTTGTTGTCTGTTCGACGTGAGATTCCCCCTTTTCAATCATGATTCAGAGATTTATTTATATTGCTAGAATTGTAAACACCATGATCCCATGAAGTGTGACAGTTGATGGAATCAAAGAGTGGAGAAGTGGGAATCGTGTTAAAACCAGTTTCTCAACGTGCGGAGACTTGGTCGATTTTCCATCCACTACTATGTTAACTCCTTCAACTGATTGCACGACTTGCTCACATTCTCATCATGTGTATGAACACACATGCCGTAGACCGCCAGACCAAAATCCTAGTTAATATCCCCCATGTGACACGATTGATGTCTCTTGATTGTGGAGTCTGCAAGGCAGACGTGTATTTAGTTAGTCAGTTGCTGACTTCATGACTTCATGGGACGATGAGTCCTTTTATTGTTGAGTCGAACATGATTTGAAAATGTTTTGAGACTCATGAATTGAACATGTCTGCTGAGACAAAGGTATAATGTATGAATAAACGTTGATAGTTAACGTGATAAAACATTGCTCATTCGATGAATTGTTGAATATTGATAGTTGAACCAATATTCATTGGTTTGAGAAAATATTGCTCATCTAAGCGAATGTTGCTCGTTTGATGAATTATCGGTAGCATGACCAAATAAATTATTAATTTAAATACTGACAACTGAACCAAGTATAATTAATAAAATATTGACTATGAGATCATCATAAAATTATTAGCGTTTGAATATGGAATTATAAACCTTGGACTTAAGACCCTAGTTCGATCAATTGATGGTTTATTGAAAATTAACCACAGAGTGAAGGAGGGACTGGCTACATGGGATCATGGGTCGACCATGTAGCACCCAAATGCTCAAGTGAGCAAAATACCAAAGTCTCTTGAAGACCAGTTACTGAGAAGATGATTAAATGCTGGTTTAATCACTTATTAAAATAATGCTCGTCTGAGCGTCAGGTGATAATACCTAATTAATTATGAAGAGATAAGGGACCAACCAAGGGGTCATGAAACCGGCCCTGGGTGGTCATGGGATCGACTGGCGATCATTTTATAAAGTTCCAAATTGTTTGGAAGAATTTGAACCTAATATGAACAAATTAGGTCAAATGATGAAAATATGTGGGACCGGCCTCTTGCAACCCAAAGAGCCAACCTTAGTCGGTCAAGGTAGTATGCTCGCTTCACCAAAGTGTTCATGTCTCAGTCCTGAGGGTTTTGATATTTTCTGATGTGCGTTTGAGGAATCATTTGGGAAAATACGAAGAAATCATGGATTTTTTACTGAAACTGAGGAAACTTCATGAGATGAAGGAAAAATAATAATAAAATGAAGGAATCATGAAGTGTGGGACCGGCTATGGCCAAGGCATGGCCGTCCAGCCAATGATCCCGTCTCGTAGCATTTTCCCAATTTTATTATATTTTTTCATGATTTTATGGAAATATCATAAAATCAAGGAGTTTGTTGAAACTAAAGAGTTTTGTTGAAATCAAGGAGTTTCCATGAGATGAAGGAAACAAATAATATTAATAATAATAAAATAAGGGCGTGTGGGACCGGCTTGGGCATGGTCGGCCGGCTGGGGCCCAGTCCCGTGAGTTTTCCCTAATTTTATGTATTATTTCATGATTTGAAGGAATTTTCATAATTTGAAGGAAACATCATGAAATCAAGGAATTTCATGGGATGAAGGAAACATAAAAATAATAATAATAATATAAGGGGCGTGTGGGACCGGCTA
Source organism: Papaver somniferum (assembly GCF_003573695.1). NCBI lineage: Eukaryota > Viridiplantae > Streptophyta > Magnoliopsida > Ranunculales > Papaveraceae > Papaver > Papaver somniferum. Next base: position 115,541,744 of record NC_039366.1, on the reverse strand, counting down.
GGGCATGACCGGCCGGCTAGGCCCGGTCCCACGAGTTTCCCTAATTTTATATTATTTTTCATGACTTGAAGGAAAAATCATGAAATTAAGGAGTTTTCATGAGATTAGGGAAATAATAATAAAATAATGAGGAATCAGGAGGTGTGGGACCGGCCAAAACTAGGGCATAGCCGGCCGGCTAGTAGACACGGTCCCACGACACCTTTCCCAATTTTATATTATTTCCTTGATGCGAAGGAAACACTCTGAAACTGAGGAGTTTCCTTAAAACGAAGGATATTTGTTCGAACGAAGGGATTTTCATGAGATCAAGGAATATAATGAAAATATGATAAAATATATAATTGGGCGTGGGACTGGCCATGGCATGATCGGCCGGCTGGTGGGCCCAGTCCCCCAGCGCCTTGATTAATAATTTATTATTTATTATTTTGTTCCTATTTTACATAGGTTCATCGCCCAGTCCCCCAGCGCCTTGATTAATAATTTATTATTTATTATTTTGTTCCTATTTTGCATAGGTTCATCGTTCCTTCGTATTTCGGAATGCTCGTTCGTGCATTCAGATGCTCGTTCGTGCATTCAGATGCTCGTTAGTGCATTATTGCTAAGTACACTTGCACCGTTTTGGTCGAGGCTTACTCGATAGTGGCTCAGATGCCCGTATGTTGAGTATTTATTACTAACCCATGGAATTCTGCTGGGAATAACCATGAATTGAAGTAATGAAATATTATGGAAAACATAGAATATTTTCCAGGGATTCAGTTAATGAAACTAATGCTTTAGGAATAATTAATTGATGGATCTATACTAGTACGATCGTCTAGGATCATTAATTATTCATGAATTGAGTGATATGAGCCTGTTGAAGCGTCATATTTCTTTTACATAGTCAGGGAAAACGTTGTTACATCCTGAAGACGTTATTGCTATATACTAGCAGGCAAGCTGTCTAGGAGCAGTCCAATCTTTAGATTCTATAAATAAGTAATTACTGAAATTGCTCAGTATTCATGAGATGTGCCGTTGTCTCAGCTGAGAGACTACACATCTGCATATACTCTGAGAGACAATATTCTCAGTAAGAGATTCTTGTGGCATGAGCTTTCATGCTTTCGATAAGAGACATGAGCCTCGATATCCATCTGATTGCTGGATCAGGAGCATGTACAATTATGGGTTTACGATTTTAGCCCTTGTCAAAAATCCACCATCTACATTAAGTCCCCTGCTTAGTGAGGGACAGTCATGTTCCTCAGTCAGCACGGAATGATGATTTTCCAGTTACGAACGAAATAAGTAATTGAACTTAGTCGTAAGATAAGATGTTACCGGATTTTCGATTGTGCGAGCAAACCACGGCTTGAACGAAGATCCTGGTGTCATGGTAGAGCATCGTCTAATGAGCATAAATTGGTGTTCAACCGCTGATTTGGTGATGGAACCTTGGTCAGTTTAGGATTCGCGGGTCCGGGCCCAAAAAGGAAATCCTTGTGAAATTAGGTTTTGGAAATAAAATTTAATATAAAAGGGAATTAATCCCTTTTTTTTATTTCACCTAAACGACCACCATCCTCATCTCTTCTTCATCTTCACGTCAGGAAAGAAAAGAGAGAAAATTTTTGCCGGAGCATCGCCGTCGTCTGATCACCGTCCGACCATATTCTGGCCGGCGCCGACCAGGTAAGCAGATTTTTTTTTTGCTGGTCTCATGAGTTCCATGAGTTTTTCATGCCTTGATCATGTTGAAGTTATATACATGTGCATATATGAGTGTGAGTTTTGTAGAAAACCCTTGTTTTTTAGAAAACGTATGTTCGTTCGATCATTAGTTTAAGAAACTAGTAATAATCCCTGACTTAGAAGAGATTTTTTTTATACATAGACATGTGTCCAGTAATAAAATTTTGTTTATGAGCTTTCATGAAAACCAAAACTTTATCTTAAAAGGTGTGAGTTTTCACAAAATCGAAATAAACCCTCGTTTCGAAGACGTATGATAGTACGAAGGAAAAAGATATTTTATTTTTTTTATAAAACCATGGCATGTTCATGGATTTTTTTTTGATGAAACCGTGGAATATCCACAAATTTTATTTACGTGATCCTTGCTCACGTCAATTTTTTTTATTTACGTGAATAAATCACGTTTTTTTTTTATAGATATGTGAATATATATATTAAAAATAAAAACTTGAATTTTGTGTAGTCATTAGAAGTAAACAATTATTTATGATGAAATAATGTTTTAGTTTTCATAACTCCATGGTGAATGTTCATACCGTATAAATGTTCATGATTTCATGAAAATCTGAGTTTTGCTCATCTTTTGTAGATTTGAAGAAACAAGCGAGTTTTGAAGTGTTAACTCTTGCATCACAATCACTACTGTTATTGGAATGGTAAAAAGGTAAGAGTTAAGAATTACCATTTTGGCAGAGGCTAGTTGAGCATTTTTCCATTTGCATGATTCCATCATCTTGTCGAAGTTTGTATCTGAATGATGTACTCTAACTTGGACTCCTTGATTATAGACTCCAGTATCTCGAATGGTTTTATGAAGATTGAATGCTATGCCAATACAATGTTTCTTAAAGCTTTGATGTGGGAGCGTTTCAAGAATTATGCGCCCATTCCACGTACTATTTTGTAAGGATTGAACGCTGATGCTCGCCATGTTTTCTCTGAGTAGGACAATGCCAGGATCATGCGCTGGTCCACAAAGCAACCTCGACTCAAGACTCGCTTCGTTGATGTCTTAGACCGTGAATCTGAATTCAACTTTCTCCCATGGGTGTCAGTTCCTCCTTACATCTCTCAGTTGACAACTTTTAATGCTGAACAGAGTATGACTTTGAAATCTGGTGCTGATTTGAACGACAACGAGAGGTCTTTTATACTAAGTTGTACTCGTGGTCATTTGATATCTATAATTCATGGCGAGTTCTTAGTGGAAAAATACAATATTGATAGGGCGGCTCGGTAAATGGGTATGGATCAGTGTGTTCCGACTTTTCGAAAGAGGAAACCATTAGTTGAGCAGCTCATGACCCGTTTAGACCGCACACATGTGGAAGGAAGTGAATACTGGTTCCCTAGCTCTGAGCGAATCACATATGTAACTTCAGGTTACATAAACTTTTGGGATCAGCAACTCGAGCGCTTGCATAATTTTGTGAGAGTTTATCAGCCTTTGGTCAAGGAGCCTCCTTCTCCTGAAATGATTGTTACTGGCCCAAGACTGGAGCATTTCCCTGGTGGTGATAAGCGAAAAACGTCTCCGGGAGGTTCACAAGTAAGTATTCTTTATGAAGTCTTCATAAGATTATGATAATTGTATTTTTATTATTGCATCAAAATTTTCCACAGGACGGTCGTAATGTAAGACCTCGAATCTATGTAGATCTCTCAGAAACCGAAGCGACTATTCATGGTGGAGAGGGCATGAATAAGAATTATAAGATGTTACCTAACACCATAAAGTCCCCAGTGATTTCTTTGGTGAGTCGTCGATATCTTTTCCAGTGACTTCTTCTCATCCGTGTAATTAGGATCGTAAAACCAATGTTCATTACTTTGTTACAGAATTATACCCCATCGAGTATTGACGGTCTTCAGTTCTCTGCTGCTGGGCAAACAACTTCTGATTTGAGTGATGGAGAAGAGGCCGTAAGTATTTCTTCATATAACAAATTATGATTCTTTGTAGATAAAATGATAATTGTTAAGAATATATCCAGGAGGATGTATCCATGGAAGTGGAGAGCACTGATGATGTTCGTTTGGAGGATGGCGATAAAGGAAACTCCCAAAGCTCGAAACCGAATGAAAATAATGGTGTTGTTGATGCTGATACGAGAAATTCTGATTCTTCAAACGCTTCAGAGGTCACTCAAGTAAGTATTTCCCTTGAATTTTATGCATAGAAGCATAAACTTGTTGATTTATGAGTGAATGAATGAGAATGCATGTGAATATATGAAAAGCTTTGACGAAAATACGTCACCATAAATTCAGAACTCAGCCTTTTAGAAAAATCGCCAAAAAATCTTCGTCCGGTGTCAAATTTTCGCGATCCACATATGTATGCTTATGCCCAGGAATTTTCCAAGCTTTAGCAAAGAATATTTTTAAGTTTTGAGCACGTTTAGGGGTCGAAATAGACGAAACAGTAAACATCCAGGAGACTTTCAGGAAATTTTCAGCTGTCATGTAGTCGGATGTTTTGACCATATCCTTTTGCTCGCTCATCCGATTACTATGAAATTTTTACATAGGTAACATCCATACAAAGAGAATGGTATATAACTCAAACCTTTATTCTTCACCAGTTGCTCCCAATTCATCGTTTTGTACAGGGAAGTGTAAAATCTTCTCAGACGAGCTTATCGTAAAATATGTTTTTGTGACTTTCACGTTGTTTGCTGATGTCTAGCATGTAAAATGAAGAACTTTTATGATGTTAGACCACTTGTATATTGTAGTTCATGATTTCCTTTGGTTTCATGCTTGGATGATCCTAATCTCATGTAATCTTCGTATTAGGTGCAAAATACTGAAGTTGAGAATGAAGGAGCCAATAATGAAACGAGCAACCCTGGGGTTATTGATAAAGAGGTAACCATCTCAGCACTTAAAGGCTATGAGAGTGTTGTTGTTGAAGAGACCGAGGCTTCAATTGTTGTTGCTTCAGTAGCAGAAGAAGCTGAACCACGCATTGAAGAAACTGTTGCTATGACTGTAGAAGTTGCTCCAGTGATTGAGAATCGTATAGTGGTGCATGAATACCCGAGCGCAGGGATTGCTTTTGATCCTCCATTTGATGCATCACTCCCATATCACGAAATGGTTGGTGGATTCAGCGTTCCCATTGGATATGCCGGCTTGTACAAGAAAATATGGAATAAATTTGGTCACATCATCGTTACCAGGGATACCAAGCGTGCTTATTCTTTAACAATGCAAGTAAGTGTTATCTTGCGTGTTGTAAGTGACATATGAGCTAGGGCCAGAAATACTGTCACTCCAGATGTACTCTTTGATTGTGAGTTCAACTTGGAGAATTCTGAGAGACTTGGCTTCAACGTGAAGTGTCTTCGTAAGAAGATAAATGCTACCAAGGACTCATATGAGAATAACATACCCTTTCCCAATGATGCTGTGATGGAGAAAGAAGAGAAGATCGCTCGGCTGACTGAAGAATTGAACATGGAGAAGGCGGCTTTACAAGTCCTGAAGGATGCGGAGGAGCAAAAATCCTTCTTTGCTGATTTTCTTTGATTTCTTTTCCATAATCTCTTGAACTTTTGAACTTCTGAGAGATGTGAGGTTTTATTTCTGGTTTTGATTGATTTTGGATAAGTAGATGATTGAGGATTTTCTTTGGATCTGACAGAGATTTTCTTTAAGTAAACTGAATTTTGATAAATTGCTGAATTTAAACTACTGAATGCAAGTATTGCAAACATTTTAGAGGAAATTGAAATACAGTGAAAGAAAATTCTAAAAGACAAATTCGGGTATTTAGAGACGTCCATGTCTTGAACCCAAATACCTCAAATATCCAATAATCTCACGCATCAAATGCTTTGAGACAATTCTCATGTATTACTGCCACGTTCGACTTGCCATCCATGTTAATTAATATGTTGTAACCACCAGCAACAGACTTAGAGATCATAAAAGGTCCTTCCAAGTTAGAATACTTTGCAGAATGAGAATTACGCTTAGTTGCTTTGCGAACTAAATCTCCTTCTTGGAACTTGTTAGGCTTGGCCGTCCGTGCTCTAAATATATTCTGCTGATTCGGAATTCCTCGTGTAGTAGAGTTTCATGGCTGTGGTATGTATGGACATTCATGCAGAGGAGAGTATTTGAGATGTTGTTTGTCATGCTTGGATATGTCCTCAGCAATAAACTATCCGATAGTATGCCCAATTTGAAGAAGCCCTGGACTTAATCATTTGGTGAAATATTCTGAGGAGAGGTTATCCATTCGTAGCATTTTGCAATTGCTAAGTTGTTGGTGGAGTAGAGCCCTCGAACCAAAGCAACATATTTGAAAACTGACACTATGGACACATGAGGAGGAATAAGACTTGCATGACCGCGAAACCTTTTGATGAAAGCATTTGCATTTTATTCAGGCTTTTGTGTCAGTTCCGTCAAGGCTTTGATTTCCTTTAGATACTCAAACGGTGGAGTATCCTCTATTTCTTCTTCCGAATCAAAGCTTTCATCAATGGAGAAATGTGCAACTGAAGTTGAAGGTGTTGGGGTTACCTTTCCAGCATGAATCCACGTACGTCCAAGAATCATATCATATCCTGGATCTTCACAGATTATGTAAAATTTTATTTCTGTCCAGGCTGAGTTTATGTTCACCTTGAGAGTAATGTGGCCATAAGCATCTCTGGTCGTTCCTTCATGATCTGTGATTGTTACTGGAGCATGAACGGATTCTTGGCGTGTGATACCAGCAGCTCTGAGAGTTTTCAGAGGGATAACATTGACAGCAGTGCCAACATCAATCAATGCTCATTTGAACTCGTTTCCCTTGAGATAGACTGTGTTGAGTAATCCCCAGTCGTACATTTCTTCGTCTGTTGTCAAGGGCGGCTCAAAGAATGCTTCTTGAATCAACAGACGCTTCCCTGACATGATGTAATTCAGTGCAGCGAACATGTCTCCCCTTTGAGCCTTTGATAAGTATAGAAATTCGCAGATATGCTCGATTAAGGATTAAACTGCTTCTTTGACAGGTGGCTCAGAAAGAGTGAAGGTTCTGACTGGGAGATGATCTCTGTGCACTCCTTCAGTCCCCAAGTTGAGTTCTCCTGACTCGATATTTTCTTTAAATATACGCTTTAAAGTTCTGCAATCACATGTAGGATGGTTGACGAACCTATGAAAGTGACAATAGCGAGGATTTTCCATGGCCTCTTCAGTTGGTTCTTTCTTGACATATGGCAGCTTGATTGCGCCGTCTTGAACCCAGGCATCTAGAAGTTCAATAAATTCTTCAATGGAGCAAAGGAAATCAGGTGCCTCTGGATCAACTTCCGTGCGTTGAGCAGGGACTTGCGTATTATCCTTCTTTTGCGTATTTGAAGGAGTTGAGGAAGTATGTTTGCGATGTGGATCGGATTTTCGCTTGCTCCCTTCTGCGACAACATTTGTAAAAGGTTGGAGATCGTATTGTTTGTTGATCAAGCGTCTTCTACCTCGAGTTTCTCGTGGTTCTTCATCTTTCATAGTCTTAGCTCTCTCCAACAAAGCAGGTGCAGTAGTTGCTGATCTCTTGGCCGCTTCATGAAGTTCTGAGAAAGTCTGAAACCTGAGATTTTCCAATAAATCTCTGTAGACTGGAATCATCCCATTGATGCACAAGTCCACGAGTTGTTGCTCTGTGACATTTGGATCATGGCAGTCCAAAGCTTGAACTCTGAACCTTTTCACATAATCGTTAGGATGTTCATTGCTCCTTTGAAACATCCTTCCGAGATCAGAGAGGGTGATTTGCTCTGAAACGAAGAAATACTTTCTGTAGAAAACATTAACCATTTCTCCCCAACTTTTGATACTTCCTGGTGCGATGTTGTTGTACTAGGTATATGCCCTGCCTTTCAGAGACTTTGAAAATTCCTTCAGACGGACAGTATGGTTGTGCTCATGTTCACCCAGTGCTTCCATAAATCGAGAAACATGTTCTCGAGCATTAACGGTTCCATCATAAAGTGTAAAGGTTGGAGAGGAATCCTTTGTGTAGCAGCAGGATATAGAGGTTGGTGACGATGGACAGAAGGTGTGTTGTCTTTTCCACGGTCCTCCAAAAGACGTTCTAGGTCTTCACGGGTGATGAAACTGGATGACTCTTTTGCTGGTGGATTCTCTGCAGCTTTAGGAACTTCCTCATCCTCTACTACATGGATCGGAGTGATTTCGGGATCAACGTCTGAAGACGTTTCTTTAGCTTTTCCTTTCTCCTGAGTTTTCTCTGACATCTTGTCTGTAAGAGTCTTGAGATAGTTGAATAGTTCCTTCTGAGTAGCAGCCATGTCAGTTTGATTTTTGGCCAGAGTCTCTTGCACCTTCATGAGATCACCAATGATAGGTGGATTTTCTATGATTTCTTCAGGAGACCGGCCAAAAAGTGGATTGTTGATGGCGCCAGTGCCGTCACTTGCAGGGGTGATCACTGGGACAATTTGGAGGAGTAGTGGTGGCAGGATGCGCCGGAGGAGTGGTATTGGCATTACCACTAGAGCTTGAAATATTGGAATCGGGTGTTGAACCCGGATTGGTAACTGAACCATACTTAAGACCGACCATCTTTGTGAGAATTGAGATTGCAACCGAGAGAATGATCTCCCACTGTGTTCGCCAATCTGTAGATGGGGAAAAACAAGTGGCTGGTTTTTACGGAATTGAGGAGACGACCGTGCGGAGGAAACTCCTTGAACCGAGCGATCTGTCAAAACTCACACAGATGCACTGCAAGAACATAGTGCTTTGAATTCGAGAGATCAATCTGTAGTACTCCGTCCTAAACCAAGACAATGGCCGTTCCAGAGTAAATTCGGTCACAAGAGAGGATGGGTCGATCTGTAGGAGGGAAGCTGATAAATGTGTGAGATCAATGGTGATCGATGATTGTAGGTGTGTTGTGTGTTCTGAAATAAGATAAGTTCTGAATGATTGAATTTGCTCTGTTGAGAGTAATTGCTCAGATGTTGAGTTGTTAATCTCTTGTTGTCTGTTCGACGTGAGATTCCCCCTTTTCAATCATGATTCAGAGACTTATTTATATTGCTAGAATTGTAAACACCATGATCCCATGAAGTGTGACAGTTGATGGAATCAAAGAGTGGAGAAGTGGGAATCGTGTTAAAACCAGTTGCTCAACGTGCGGAGACTTGGTCGATTTTCCATCCACTACTTTGTTAACTCCTTCAACTGATTGCACGACTTGCTCACATTCTCATCGTGTGTATGAACACACGTGCCGTAGACCGCCAGACCAAAACCCTAGTTAATATCCCCCATGTTACACGATTGATGTCTCATGATTGTGGAGTCTGCAAGGCAGACGTGTATTTAGTTATTCAGTTGCTGACTTCATGACTTCATGGGACGATGATTCCTTGTATTGTTGCGTCGAACATGATTTGAAAATGTTCTGAGACTCATGAATTGAACATGTCTGCTGAGACAAAGGTATAATGTATGAATAAACGTTGATAGTTAACGTGAGCAAACATTTCTCATTCGATGAATTGTTAAATATTGATAGTTGAACCAATATTCCTTGGTTTGAGCAAATATTGCTCATCTGAGCGAATGTTGCTCGTTTGATGAATTATTGGTAGCATGACCAAATAAAATATTAATTTAAATTTTGACAACTGAACCAAGTATAATTAATAAAATGTTGACCATGACATCATCATAAAATTATTAGCGTTTGAATATGGAATTATGAACCTTGGACTTAAGACCCTAATTCGATCAATTGATGATCAATTGATGGTTTATTGAAAATTAACCAAGGAGTGAAGGAGGGACTGGCTACATGGGATCATGGGTCGACCATGTAGCGCCCAAATGCTCAAATGAGCAAAATACCAAAGTCTCTTGAAGACCAGTTGCTGAGAAGATGATTAAATGCTGGTTTAATCATTTATTAAAATAATGCTCGTCTGAGCGTCAGGTGATAAAACCTAATTAATTATAAAGAGATGAGGAACCGACCAAGGGGTCATGAAACCGTCCCTGGGTGGTCATGGGATCGACTGACGATCATTTTATGAAGTTCCAAATTGTTTGGAAGAATTTGAACCTAATATGAACAAATAAGGTCAAATGATGAAAATATGTGGGACCGGCCTCTTGCAAGCCAAAGAGCCAACCTTGGTCGGTCAAGGTAGTATGCTCGCGTCACCAAAGTATTCATGTCTCAGTCCTGAGGGTTTTGATATTTTCTGATGTGCGTTTGAGCAATCATTTGGGAAATAATAATAATAAAATGAAGGAATCATGAAGTGAGAAACCGGCTATGGCCAAGGCATGGCCAGCCGGCCAATGATCCCGTCCCATAGCATTTTCCCAATTTTATTATATTTTTTCATGATTTTACGGAAATATCATAAAATCAAGGAGTTTGTTGAAACTAAAGCGTTTTGTTGAAATCAATGAGTTTCCATGAGATGAAGGAAACAAATAATATTAATAATAATAAAATAAGAGCGTGTGGGACCGGCTTGGGCATGGTCGGTCGGCTGGGGCCCGGTCCCGTGAGTTTTCCCTAATTTTATGTATTATTTCATGATTTGAAGGAATTTTCATAATTTGAAGGAAACATCATGAAATCAAGGAATTTCATGGGATGAAGGAAACATAAAAATAATAATAATAAAATAAGGGGCGTGTGGGATCGGCTAGGGCATGACCGGCCGGCTAGGGCCCGGTCCCACGAGTTTCCCTAGTTTTATATTATTTTTCATGACTTGAAGGAAACATCATGAAATTAAGGAGTTTTCATGAGATTAGGGAAATAATAATAAAATAACGAGGAATAATGAGGTGTGGGACCGGCCACAACTAGCCGTCCGGCTAGTAGACACGGTCCCACGACACCTTTCCCAATTTTATATTATTTCCTTGATGCGAAGGAAACACTATGAAACTGAGGAGTTTCCTTAAAACGAAGGATATTTGTTCGAACGAAGGGATTTTCATGAGATCAAGGAAAATAATGAAAATATGATAAAATATAAAATTGGGTGTGGGACATGGCATGATTGGTCGGCTGGTGGGCCCGGTCCCCCAGTGCCTTGATTAATATTTTATTATTTATTATTTTGTTCCTATTTTGCATAGGTTCATCGTTCCTTCGTATTTCGGAATGCTCGTTCGTGCTCGTTAGTGCATTATTGCTAAGTACACTTGCACCGTTTTGGTCGAGGCTTACTCGATAGTGGCTCAGATGCCCGTATGTTGAGTATTTATTACTAACCCATGGAATTCTGCTGGGAATAACCATGAATTGAAGTAATGAAATATTATGGAAAACATAGAATATTTTCCAGGGATTCAGTTAATGAATCTAATGCTTTAGGAATAATTAATTGATGGCTCTATACTAGTACGACCGTCTAGGATAATTAATTATTCATGAATTGAGTGATATGAGCCTGTTGAAGCGTCATATTTCTTTTACATAGTCAGGGAAAACGTTGTTACATCCTGAAGACGTTATTGCTCTATACTAGTAGGCAAGCTGTCTAGGAGCAGTCCAATCTTTAGATTCTATATATAAGTAATTACTGAAATTGCTCAGTATTCATGAGATATGCCGTTGTCTCAGCTGAGAGACTACACATCTGCATATACTCTGAGAGACAATATTCTCAGTAAGAGATTCTTGTGGCATGAGCTTTCATGCTTTCGATAAGAGACATGAGCCTCGATATCCATCTGATTGCTGGATCAGGAGCATGTACAATTATGGGTTTATGATTTTAGCCTTTGTCGAAAATCCACCATCTACACAAGTGTATTCCAAGTCCGGGAATTTTGTATGCATACCCGTATGCGTACTGATTCAACAGTTGAAGTCTGAGAACTATAGTATGCATACCCGTTTGCATACTGGCGAACAGGACCATGTCCGTGAACTTAGGTATGCGTACCCGTTTGCATATCTGAGTGGGTTAAGTTCTAAAATAGGTGTTGTATGTTTACATACTCATGAAAAAATACATTTATGCAATAAGGAATACAATCTTTGCAAACCGTGGCTATAGTGTTCATGAATCGATTCGAGTGAATCAAAACCGATTTTGCTTCAATTGTGTCTTGTATACTTCTATGAGAATATAAACAATTGAAAAACTCTATAACTAGTGTCATTTGAGTAATTTGAACTAGTTGTGTTTAAGATGAACAAGGTTGATATAAAAGTGTTCATATGGCTAACTTCGGTTAGCTATTGTTGAGCCAACCAAGTGTACACGTTTAGGTACGTCACCCATATCTAAATGAAGGCACATTTCATTTGTGTGTAAAAAGCTAAGTCAATCTAACGGTTGAACAATATTAGCTTGACTCTAATCAGGTTTTCATTTAACGATGAATATTGAATGCTTTGTTACCAAGGTAACATTGATTGCAAACCCTGATTTGAAGACTATATAAGGGAGAACTCTAGCAACTGGGAAACCTAATACCCACACCTCCTGTGTGATACTAGTTGCGACTAAAGTCGATTCTCCTTTAACCTAGGTTTTCCTGAAACCATTATAGGTTAACGACTTAAAGACATCATTGGGATTCTGAAGCCAGACCCAACTATTTTCTCTGTAGTTGCGTATTCTAATCATACTTTGTTCTATCGTAATGAGTACTATCTTCTTTAAGATTTGCTCGAGATTTAATCTCCAATAGGTAAGATAAAAAGTAATCACAAAACTCTTCGTCTCATTCTTTGTGATTCCACAATATCTTGTTTCGCTACCATACAATTAAGATTATTGTGAGGTGATTGATATTAGTAGGTTGTTCTTCGAGAATATAAGTTTGGTGTATCAATTGGTTCCTGTTCACCTTGATTTATCAAAAGACGGAAAAAAAACTCGTAGGTATTTCTGTGGGAGACAGATTTATTATTCAATAGACTTTTCTGTGTGAGACGGATTTGTTTATCAAGTCCTCGACTTTGGGTCGTAGCAACTCTTAGTTCTGGGTGAGATCAGCTAAGGGAATCAAGTGCGTAGAGTCCTGCTGGGATTCAGAGGCGTAAGGAACGTGACTATACCTTAATCAATGTGAGATTGGTTAGGGATCAACAACATTCCAGTCTGAAGTTAACTTGTAGTAGGCTAGAGTCTGTAGCGGCTTAATACAGTGTGGTGTTCAAATCTGGACTAGGTCCCGAGATTTTTCTGCAGTTGTGGTTTCCTAGTTAACAAAATTTCTGGTGTATGTGTTATTTCTTTTCCGCATTATATTTTCTATATAATTGAAATATCACAGGTTGTGCGTAGTTCAATCAATTGGTGAATCCAAACTTTGGTTGTTGATTGAAATTTATTGACGCTTGGATATTGGTCTTTGGTACCATCCAAGTTATTTCTCATATTAATCCGGCTCACATATTTATATTTGTTCGATTGCAGATTGATTTGAGAAATTAAGATATAACTCTTGGATATATTTTCCTTGATTGAGTCTGACTGTCTAGTTGATTCTCTTGGAATTATATTAGAGTTAGTCCATACAGATTGCCTAAACGAAGTATTAGGTGTGGTTGTTAGACCCCCGCTTTTTCATCCTGTTTGCAAACGGATAAACAAAGGCCAAGTTCGGAACTGTTGTTCGCGTACCTTGTTTGGTCAAGTTCTAAAATTGGTAAGTATAGATTTTCATACTCATGAAATCAGGTTCGTTTGCGAACTCAGTTAGCGAACTAAAGTCCCTGGAACTTTAATGGAATAAGGTATGTGAACTAGTTTTACAAACCGTGACATTATGTTCATGAATTGGTTCTTGTATAAGTACTTTGTACAATTACAAACCAAACAGATTTTGTTTCAAATGGTTCATATACATATTTCTACGAGATGATGAACATTTGAACAACTCTCTTGAAACACATTTAGATTCATTTGATTATCTACCATGATTGATTGATCATCATATTTGATCTAGAAGTGTTAAATGAATATGGCTAAGTTATAGGTGTTAATATGGCTAACTTCGGTTAACTATTATTGAGCCAACAAGGTATACACGTCTTGGTACGGTTCATCCATATCTAACTATAGGCATATTTCGTTTGTGTGTATCAAGCTACTACCATCTAACGGGGGAGTTTGATTGCTTAATTTATAAGCAGACTTAGCTTGAATCTTAAATCAGGAGTTCATCTAACGGTGAATATCAATTGCTTTATTAGTAAGCTTTCTTAGCTTTGATTGTAAGCAACCCTGATTTGAAAGACCATATAAGGGAGAACTCTTGCAGATGGGAAACCTAATCCCAACACGCTCGTGTGTCCTAGTTGTAAACTAGAGTCGATTCTCCTTTAACCTAGGTTTTTCTAAAACCATTATTAGGTTAACGACTTGAAGACTTCATTTGGGATTCGTGAAGCCAGATCCAACTGAAAAGACGAGGGTACCCAAATACACCATAATCTTTTCATTTGATCACAAACTATTCAATCTCTGCCGTGTATAAACCTCTTGGAGCAACAATCACTCAAGGAATATTTCAACACGGTGTCCACTTGAAATAGGGTTAGTCCGGACTGGCCTAAAAAAGTGAGAATATCAAAGTCAAGTGGACAAATCCAATACACTTTGTGTGATCGTCTATGGATATGAAATCAAGACAATACAACAACAAAGTGTTCACTTGATAACCGAAATCTTATAAGATAAATATCAAGTGCCTAGTTAACGTACAAGTGTAATTACTTTAATTATAATATAAAAACAATTATAATGTGGAACTAAAGTAAAGCACACACACCAGAATTTTGTTAACAAGGAAACCGCAAATGCAGAAAAACCCCGGGACCTAGTCCAGATTTGAATACTCAATGAATTAAGACGCTACAAAAACTAAACCTGCAACTTCGTGTAGACAATACTAAGTAAACTAAAGTCCTAGTTACTCGGCTTCAACAGTATTCTTGTTTTGATAATATCTAGCAGAACCGAAGTTCTCTATAGATATTTGTTTTGATAATATCTAGCAGAACCGAAGTTCTCAATAGATATTTGATACTAGACATCCTAGCAGAACGGGCGTTCTCTTTAGGACTAAATCTAATGTATCTTCTTAATGGTTCTCACTAACTTTTTCTACCAATCTTTCAACTGCTAAGACAAGATTCCTTTGGATCGTATTCCAAACAGTAAAGGATAAACAGTTTGGTAACAAAACTCACTTTATAATCACAATACCGAAATATATGATATAAGCACAGTTAAGGATCTTATATTTTTAAGATCCATTTCCAGATCCGAAGTTCTTCGGTTACAAGATCAAACAAGACAATGATTATCGAAATAATCAATCTTGATTACAAGGTTTATGATAAAATCACAAACTACTTGTTGATCTTAAAAAGGGTTATGTTTATTAAAAATAAACAACCTATTTAATCCGGAAAATCAAGTCACAGAAAGTTACACCAAGATCAAAACACAAGAACAAAAGTCTTCAAATCTTCAAAGTCTTCAATCTTCGATTTAATCTTCAAAGTAACAACCTGTAACAACAGACTCGATTCCTTATTGATTTGTCGCACAGAACGGAGTCTGTTAACAATGGCAAATCAATGAATCTATCTTACAGATCTAGAAAAACTTAGATCCGTAGAAACGTTAAATCCTTGATCTAGTTTGAGTGAGCCTTATATCAGAAGAGAAGGTTCTCAAGAATAAACAAACTAGGTGCAATCAAAGATTCAACAACCGTTAGTCAATCAAATCAATAATCGAAAACTAAAATAACAATGCAATCATATAGTTTCCCACCAATAGACTCGTAGAGCCTCTCAATCCCAAAGAAGTCTTTAAAGCGAGCGGCCGTAAGAGATTTCGCCTAATTAGGGTACTTTCCTCTCCGAATAGGCGGCTCCACCAGTAACAACACAACTAGGTAGTTTTGCTGGCTCTTAGGATTAGTTTGCTTGAAATGCAAACTTCAATATTTATAGACCAAGGAAGTTTGGACATCAAGGAATTTCCAAAACCGAAAATATTCTCAAGATATGCAATAAATAACAAAATTCGGTTTTCATAATTCCTGGAAATAAGATGCTCAAATCTTAATGTTGACATTATTCACGCTTCCACATTAACCAAATATTTTTTCAGTATCTCTAATATTCTAGAATAATAGAAAATTCGAAAATATATTTTTGGATAATTTTTTGTGTTAAAAACACAAAACGTACTCGGATTGGGTTGAGACTTTTTGTGAGCGGTCTACCTAGTCATAGGATCGGTTCCCACCTGTTGCACCTCTTACTAGGATCGGTTCCCCAATGTCTAGAGTTGGTCATACCAATTACACAATATCGATTATACCATCTCAGGTGATTACTTAAGATCGGTTTCACTAGTAAAAGTCATACCAATACAAAAGTCAGGCATTATGATTAGTTTTACCAAGATACATAGACACATTTATGAACGGTTATACTCAAATACACATATTGGTAATTCAAAAGATTTCCAATGAATAACAATACCAATAAGCCTAGTGATTTCCATTTCCATTCATAAAACAAGTTTATGAACGTACTTCCTTTAAACAAATGTAAACATTGTTTCTTAGGATGAAATCTCCACCTTTACCCATATACATAGTCATAATAGCATCCAAAAGATTATGTCGATGTCATATCTATGAAGTTCAAAAGATAAACAATATACTTCATAATTCAATAAATTCCTTAACACTTTGATCATAATAATATAACTTTGCATGTTATGTTTTCAATCTAAAAGATTTGAAAGACACAAGATAGATAAGGAACAAGTCAAGTCATAGTTACTAACCTCAAGCTGAAGGATCATGTCTTTGTTCTCTTCAATCAATCTTCAGATCTTTGTGAGTAACTGGATCACAATACTTCTATCATTTCTAGTCTAACCTATCGAAGTTGACTGTAGTTTACTTATTAAGGGACTCGAGTTTTGGAACTAAATATGACAAACAATCTTGACATATCAACGCTTGGTGGGTTCAACCGAGCAGTGCTCTAACACCAACTATTTTTCTGTAGTTGTGTATTCTGATCTTACTTGTTCTTTCGTATCGAGTTTTATCTTCTCTAAGATTTACTCGAGAATCATCTCTGATAGGTAAGATATAATAAGTAATCACAAAAGTTCTTCGTCTCAGACTCTTGTGGTTCCGCAATAACTTCTTCTGTTAATCAGTTAGGTTATTGTGAGGTGACTAATATTTCTAGGCTGCTCTTCGGGAGTATAAGACCGGATTATTAGTTGAGTTTCCTATTCACCTTGATTTATCTTAAGACGGAAACAAAACCAGAATAGACATATATGTGGGAGACAATTTTTTTTATAAGTCTTCGACTTTGGGTCGTAGCAACTCTTAGTTTTGGGTGAGATCACCTAAGGGAATCACATGCGCAAAGTCCCGATGGGATTCAAGAGGCGTAAGGAATGCGACTGTACCTTAATCGGTGTGAGACTTGGTTAGGGCACAACTACATTCCAGTCCGAAGTTAACTTGTAGTAGGCTAGAGTATGTAGCGGCTTAATACATTGTGGTGTTCAAATATAGACTAGGCCCCGGGGTTTTTCTGCATTTGCGGTTTCCTCGTTAACAAAATTTCTGGTGACTGTGTTATTTCTCTTCCGCATTATATTTGTTTACATAATTGAAATATCATAGGTTGTGCGTAGTTCAATCAGTTGATAAATCCGACCTTGATTGCTGGATATAACTTGATTGACACTCGGCCGTTGGTCTTTGGTACCATCCGAGTTATTATCATATCAATCAGTCTCACGGATTTCTATCTAGTTGATTTACTGATTGTATTGGAAAGAGATAAAGTGAAAAGACGAGGGTACCCAAATACACCACAATCTTTAAATTATACACCTATAAGTCATCTTACCGAAAGTGATTGTCTATGGACAAAGTCGAGACAATACGACAAATTGGTATTCACACTTTGTGTGATCGTCTATGGATATAAGATCGAGACAATACAACAATCAAAGTGTGATTACTTGATAATAGGTTAAGACTTAACTAAACTCTATAGAATCACTATCAAGTAATACGGAGTTAACGTTTGTGTATTTTACTTTTAAATATAATAAACAATTATAATTGCGGAAATAGAAAAGTAAAAGACACAACAAGATATTGTTAATGAGGAAACCGCAAATGCAGAAAAACCCCGGGACCTAGTCCATAATTGAATACTCTCAGAATTAAGCCGCTACACAAAATCTAAACCAACTTCGTATAATTGAGACCAAGCAACTAATCCTAGTTCACTCAGTTTCTTCAGTGTCCCTGCGCTTCCGACATTCAATAAGTGCACGCACTGGAATAATTCCTTTGGATCGTATTCCAAACAGTAAAGGAACAACAAATCTATTTGGTAACAACTCTCATGATTCTTTCAGATGAAGATAACTCAAGTCATATGCAAAGGCTCTTCCGTTGAACCAATAAACTCCTTTGCCTGGTTAGATCAATCTATCCAACAACTACCGAAGTAGCAGAGTTTAGATTTGCAATCAATCAATATAGAATAAAACAAGAAACTATAAGGTGATGCCAATCTTACATAACTAATCAGTCGAATAAATCCGACTTTAGTTGGATCCCAGCCGATCAAGGTTTGTGCACACCCAAAGATATAGAAACCAAATCATAAATCTTCTTTGTATTTAAATATTCTTTAATCTTCAATAAACACCTGCACAACACAACTTGAATCTCTTGTGATCAATCACGCACAGAACGGAGTCTGTTAACAATGAATTATCACAAGACGTCTTTAGATCTACAAACAGTTCTAAAGATCTCGTAGACACTTCGATCTAGTTTGAGTGAATCTTATATCAGAATAGAAGATTCTCAAGAATAAACAAACTAGGTGCAATCAAAGTTCAACAACCGTTAGTCAATCAAATCAATCGAAAATTAAAATAAACTGCAATTATCTAGTTTCCCACCAACGGTACTCGTAGAGCTTCTTGATCCCACAGAAATCTTTAAACGAGCGGTCGTAAGAGATTTCACCTAATTAGGGTACTTTCCTCTCCGGATAGACGACACCACCAGAAACAAGAAAAAGATGAAGTTTGCCTGGCTCTTAAGATAGTTTGCTCGAAATGCAAACTTGGGTATTTATAGACCAAGGATGTTTGAACACCAAGGAATTTGCAAAACCGAATATTCTCAAGATATGCAATAAATGCCCAAATTCAGTTTTCATAATTTCTGGAAATGCTTTGTCCAATATTTTCGAAATCTCACTAGAAAATCTCCAATTAGTAAATGCACATTACCAATTTTTATTTTCCAGAGATATGCATTTAATTGATGGTAATTAAAAGCATATAAAACTAACAACCTTAATTAAAAGATTCTTAATTTATTTCGGACCAGGATCTACTTGAGTTATTAAGGGATATCACTGAAAAATAAAAGATAAGAGTTACTGAACATGTTCAAAGTATGTCGACATCTTTTTCTTTGTAAATCCTCTTTCATATTTACAATCTTGGAATCGATTATACCACACTTGCAAACAAGTTAGAATTGGTTCACCTGTATTCCAAGAAAGCTATGTGATTGGTCAAATATCAATTCACTAATCATGGGTTACGGTTCTACCAAACACAAGGATCGGTTCTACCTTAATATGGTTACTGGGACCGGTTACATAAGTTACTAGGATCGGTTACGTCAATTACCAGGACCGGTTACCATATTCTCATGGTATTACTTGTGATCGGTTACACAAGTCACTAGGATCGGTTACACCAATTATTATGACCGGTTACGCCAATTACAAGAATCGATTACACAACTCTTTTGTTATCGGTCACACCAATTACTAGGATCGGTCACACCAATTACAAGTATCGATCACACCATCTCAGGTGATTACTTAGGATCAGTTACACTAATAAAAGTCATACCAAATCATAAGTCACGCACTGTGACTAGTTTTACCAAGATACATAACAAATTATGATCGGTTCTACTAACTCACACATATTGGTAATCCGAAGATATGTAATGAATAACAATACCAATAAGCCTAGCGATTTCCCTTTCGAATGTACTTCCTTTAAACAAATATAAACATTGTTTCCTAGGATGAAATCTTCACCTTTACCCATACACATAATCACAATAACATTCATACGATTATGTCGATGTCTTATATACGAAGTTCAAAAGATAAGCATTATACTTCGTATCCTAATTCCTTAACACTATGATCATGTGATCATGTATTAGTACTAGAGTATAATCATTCAAAGCTTCACAATTATGTTTTCAATATAGCACGACTTGAAAATGAAACAGTTCAAGTCAAAATATTACTAACCTCAAGAGGAAGGATGATGTCATCGTTGTAGCTTGTCACTTCTTCACATTCTTCAAGTCTTCGAGTAATACTTGTACGTCTCATAATCCTAGTCTTTCTAGCCTAATCCTATACGAAGTTGTCTCTAGTACATAATCAAGCGACTCTTAAATGAGTTTTGATTCACTAAAATATGACAACCAAACTTGACATACCAACGCTTGGTGGGTTCAACCGAGCTATGCTTCCCCTTTGTCAATTTTAGTGACAAAACTCCTAATACATATGGATAAACAAATTACAAAAATTCATTACACATACGCTTGATTCCAAGTTTCAACAACACAATACCCTGCATATATTCAATCCATAAATGCCGCTATTGACATTTGAATAACAAAGCTAATACTCCCCCTAAAGGAAAGATAGGTAGATTTTCAATCCGAACATCTTTGTTATTCCCCTTTTGTAGTCAAGATAACTACAATAGCAATATGATATATTGCTCCCCCTTAGTCAATGCTTTACTCTTTCGTTAGATAAACGTCTAACTACAATTGTCCTTTCCTTAGTGATTACAAATCACTTGTTTACTCCATATATTTCTCCCCCTTTTTGTCACAAAATGACAAAGGTTCGAGCAAATAAAGGTCAAACCGAAAGGATCTTACAAATCTTAAAAGACTTGCAAAACCTATAAGAGTTAAGCACGAGGGTTCCACACACCATTTTAGATAACCAATATCAAAAACGAAACTACAAATTAATTTTGTTTTAATATGTTACCAAGGAAACAATTTACGGAAGCAATTTTCCCTAATAGTTTAGCAAATCATAAATTGACTAAGCACCTTAGTTTTTTTGCTAAACCGATTGTACAAATACAATCACTTGTTCGATAAGACCAAAATAAAGATCAAAATTAACTTTATTTTTCTCATCAGGTTCTAATTATTCAAATAATAACTTAGACCTTTCACTTTTAAACAAGACAAGTACTTGGTTAGTTAACTAGCATTTCTTGTTAAGGCATTCGATTAGACTTGAATAACCGAAACCTCCACTTTGATAAGTCTAACTAAGATCAGAATAACTTAGTTTCTCTTATCCGGAATCAAATTGGACTAAACAATTGATCCCGAAAACCTTTTTGTTAAGCCATAAACAATTCATACAAACCAAATAAATTAACTTGCATAATTATTTATCTCAACCGGAAGCAATTGAAACAAACATAAACATTAAAGCACCGCAATTGCACCGAAATTTCGTAAGCCTAAACAATTGATACCAAACAATAAAGCAAGATAACAATAGTTTTTATTAACCGGAAACAATTGAACCACACACACATCCATACACAAATAATGGAATAAACATCAATTGTACCGAAATTTTGTTAAGCAAAAGCAAAATATATATACAATAAAATCAGGCTTTTCTTAAACAGGAAAACGATTAACTAAAAAATTCGTTACCTCAAGTTCCACATCCTCTTCACCCCAGAAACATATATCATTAAGCGCAAGTTCACATAGAACTCTCCCCGTTGTGTTGTCATCCTCTTGCAAGACAAAAGAACAACAACAAAGAGCAACCTTTACCAGAGAAAGGTTGAAAACCGGTTTTAACTAATGTGATACAAAAGTTGAAACCCTGAAACACATCTGCTTTTATGATAAACCAAAAACGATTCAACATATTGTGACTTTTTTCACATATTAGTTTCAATCAGAACCCCTTATGGTCCTTTGATAAATCCTACCAACATGGGATAGAACTCAATCCCGCTAAATCAAAAAGTCACCCAAACCATAAGAGTTCACACAATATGAGATCGAATATTAAGGTTATGAAAACCTAAATCAAACATCCCATAAACACATAGAAATAATATAAAGCATCCAAGCACAGGCTATGTAATCGAAAAACTATCACACAAAAAATTATAAAATAATAATTTTATTCATAAACAATAGATAGTTTTATTCAAAATAGACCTTATACAATCATTGAAAGAAATCAAAAACTGATGTCTATTTTCCTTCTTGAAGACAATTATCCAAAGAGACATTCCTTGTCATCAAGTGTTTTTCGATAGTCTTCTTCTATTTTCGATTCTTGATTCTAAAACTCTGATTCAATTTTTAAAATACCTTTATGAGTTTTTGGATCTTTTCGAGTAGCAAATGCTATCTTTTTCTGAAAACAGTCAAGATGTTTTCCAAGAGTTTCAAGATGAACTAGAAGAGACTTGTCGTTGGAATTTGGTGAAACTCTTTCAACAATGTTATTGCAGGTTTGACCCCCAATCATTTGACATATAGTCTTTTTAGAGACATTAGTAGTGTTTTTCATGTCATCAAAATCATCTCCCATTATAAATTCACAAATTTTTGTATTATACATGGAAAACCTAGATGTCTCTTAATTCTTGAAGATGAAATAGAATCTGAGATCTTGATCATTTGGCTGATAATAATTCCGCTGAGATCAATTTGAGAATCTTCTTTTAACAAGAAATAGACAAATTCTGCAAAATTCTTATCCCAAACAGACTTATCTCTTGTACTTGCAAATAGAGTTGCTAAGGCAAATTTGTTGAATACCCTTAGATGAAAAGGTATTTCCTTTGTTGGTAATCTACCATACTCCCAGTCAATTGATCTTCCAGTGAGATGTGTTGAAATGGTATCGTGTTCAATTTCAACTCCAGTAATCAGATGATTACATTCCACACTGTAATTGATGATATTAGAAATAGTTTTACGACCGACATATTAGATTCCTTGACCAACACGTGTAACAAAAGTAAGTTTTTTATGATCAACATTGTGAATGTTAGCATAAAAAATTCTTACTATATCAGGTGAATATTTTTCAAAATCAAATAGTTTCCCCCAGTTCCGATCTTGAACAAATTTCACATAATCCTTATCTTGGATTTTTGGATCAAACCTTTTTTCAGCAGTGAACTCTATTCTCTTGAGAGATTTGTATCTTTCAAAACATGATTTATCCACAAACGAGGTGAGTTCATGTTTGTCATCAATACTGTAAGGAAATCTTATCTTATCGATATCATCGTATCTGATACGATTATCAGAAGATTTACTGTTTGTTGATTTCCTTCTTTTCATATTTGCGAAAATATGAAAAGCCCTAGTTACGGTTTCGATCAACCTTCCCCTATATGTTCGTAAACATAGCAAGAGATTGTCTTTTATAGGAAGAATGGATATAAAAAACCGGAAACAACTAGTTTTAGGAAATTCTACAAAAATCGGAAACCGAGGCTTGTGGGGAGACAAATCCGATTTTATATCTAGGTCCTTCTTTTGGAAAACCGGTTTTTCATGGACTGGATCTTTATTTCGGATTGATTCTATGTTTCTGTCCAAAAATTTGTTTACTCTTTTATTACCAAAATTTGATAACATCATTTGAAATTCACCCAAGAATTTTCTAATAGAGTGTGCAGAGATAAATTTGAACATAATATGATATTTGTTAATAATACCATTAGAATCATCAATCCCGTAATATTTCAAAAGATCACTTGCTTCATTAAAACAATTGTGAGGTGTATGAAGCAATCCATTGTTAATAGAATTATTAACTGAAAAATCATTCCTTGTAAGGTTACAGAGTTTCCAAAATCGCATCCTAGGTAGCGATACATTGACAGTCTTGGATCTGAAAATGTACATATATATACTTTGATAGGACATCCAAAATATATTTAAAGATTCCAGATTTTTTAAGAACACAATAGCCAAGGTTCATATAATAAAAAATAATGAGGGGAATCTTATGCATTTTCGAGATACAACCTGTCTCATAGAGCATTGTATCATTGTTATTAAACATGTTAGTATCCAGGACAATGATATACAATCCTATGATATCCATTGGATTATGTAAGTCCCTCAAGATATACATAGATATAATTCCAATTCCTAATATATTTAGGAATAAGAGTATTACATACTTTATTCGTGTCTTCCACCACGAGTTTTTGAAGTAGTCAAATCCTGCCGTTATGTTAACTGAATCAAACATAGATTCAATTCTTATAGGTTGGATCGCACCAAACACAGATTGTTAGATTTTTTCGCGTTTGCCTGCTCTGATACCAATTGAAAAGATGAGGGTACCCAAATATACCTCAATCTAAAACTTTTCCACCTATAAGTCCTTTCTACGAAAATGATTGTATATGGACTGAGTGGAGACAATACAACGAATCGGTTCATACTTTGTGTGATCGTCTATGGATACGAGATCGAGAGAATACGACAACAAGATAACTTGTGTGATTGACTATGGATACAAGATCGAGACAATACAACAACGAAGTATGATTACTTGATAATAAGTTTGTACTTAACCAAACACTATAGGATTGCTATCAAGTAATTAGGAATTAACGTTTATGTAATTTACTTTAAATTATAATAAACACAATTATAATTGCGGAAAATAAAAGTAAATGACACAACAAGATTTTGTTAACGAGGAAACCGCAAATGCAGAAAAACCCCGGGACCTTGTCCATAATTGAATACTCTTAGAATTAAGCCGCTATACAAAATCAAACCAACTTCGTATAGTTGATACCAAAGAACTAAACCTATAGTTCACCTAGTTCCCTCAGTATCCCTGCGCCTCCAACTTGCAATAAGTCACGCACTTGGAACAATTCCTTTGGCTCTTATTCCAAACAGTAAAGGAACAACAAATCTGTTCGGTAACAACTCTTTTCAAACAACGTGATATGAGTTTGACAAAGCCTGTTCCTGTTTAACTAATAGATTCCTTTGTCGGGTCCGAGATCTATCTAAAAATACAACTACCAAAGTAGTTAGGTTTAGATTATGCAATTAATACTCTTAGTCACAAAGACAATATATTGATGCCGATCTACACAACTAATCAATCAAGGTTCTCACAAAGATAAACCGATTATAGTTGAATCCCTCCAGCCGATCAAGTTTTGTGCACACCAAAAATTATAAACCCAAATATCTTCTTTGTCTTCAAATCTTCGTAGATATTCAATAAACACATGCACACAAACAACTTGAATCTCTTGTGATCAATCACACACAGAACGGAGTCTGTTAACGATGGATTATCACAAGACGTCTTTAGATCTACAAATAGTTCTAAAGATCCCCGTCGATACTTCGATCTAGTTTGAGTGAATCTTATATCAGAAGAGAATATTCTCAAGCATAAACAAATTAGGTGCAATCAAAGTTCAACAACCGTTAATCAATCAAATCAATCGAAAACTAATAATAAACTGCAATTATGTAGTTTCCCACCAACGGTACTCATAGAACAAGTTAACTATATATGGTAGTAGAACAAGTTATCCGGTCTTATATTCTCGAAGAACAGCCTAGAAATATCAATCACCTCACAATAACTTAACTATATGGTAGTAGGACAAGTTATTGTGGAATCACAAAGAATGAGACAAAGAGATTTGTGATTACTTTTTATATCTTACCTATCGGAGATAAATCTCGAGCCAATCTTAGAGATGATAGTACTCAATACTATAGAACAAGTAAGATCATAACACGCAACTACAGAGAAAATAATTGGGTATTGTTAGAGCATAGCTCGGTTGAACCCACCAAGCGTTGGTATGTCAAGTTTGGTTGTCATATTTTAGTGAACCAAAACTCATTTAAAGAGTCGCTTGATTATTTATTAGAGTCAACTTCGTATAGGTTAGATAGAAAGTTATTAGGATATGAAACTTACAAGTATTACGTGAAGACTTGAAGAATGTGAAGAAGTAAAGAGCTACATCGACGACATCATCCTTCCTCTTGAGGTTAGTGATATTTGACTTGAAATGTTTCATTCCTAACGTATCTTTCAAGTCGTGCGTATTGAAAACATAATTGCGAAGCTGTGAATGATTACAGTGTAGTTAGACATAGTATTAAGAAATTACAATACGAAGTATAACGTCTATCTTTTGAACTTCGTATATAAGACATCGACATAATCGTATGAATGCTACTGTGATTATGTATGGGTATGGGTGAAGATTTCGTCCTAGGAAACAATGTTTTTACATTCATTTAAAGGAAGTACAATTCATAAACTTGTTTTATGAATCGAAATGGAAATCGCTAGGATTATTGGTATTGTTATTCATTGCAAATCTTTGGATTACCAATATGTGTGTTTAGTATAACCGATCATAACTTGTTTATGTATCTTGGTAAAACTATTCACAATGCCTGACTTTTGTATTGGTATGAATTTTATTAGTGAAACCGATCTTAAGTAATCACCTGAGATGGTATGATTGATATTTTGTAATTGGTATGACCAACTCTAGACATTGGGTAACCGATCCTATTAAGAGGTGCAACCGATCAAAAGTATGTGGAATCGATCCTTGTAAGAGGTGCAACAAGTCTTAGTAATTGGTAACCGATCATATGACTTGTGCAACCGATCACAAGTAAATACCATAATAATGTGCTAACCGATCCTAGTACCTAGTCAACCAATTTTTGGAAAAACTAGTGTGACCGATCCTAGTACCCACATGGAGGTAAAACCGAAACTTTGTGTTTTGGTAGAACCGTGAAACCCATTAATGGTGATTTGATAGGATAATCAATCACATAGTTCTTGGAAGTCAGATGAACCAATTCTAAACTCGTTTGCAAGTGTGGGAAATTGGTTCCAAGATTGTAAATATGAAAAAGGATTTACAAAGTAAAGATGTCGACATACTTTGAACATGTGCAGTAATTTTTATCTTTTATTGTTCAAAGATATTCCTTAATAACTAAAGGAGAATCCCGGATCGAAATAAATTAAGAATCTTTTAATTAA
Organism: Papaver somniferum; assembly: GCF_003573695.1. Classification (NCBI taxonomy): domain Eukaryota; kingdom Viridiplantae; phylum Streptophyta; class Magnoliopsida; order Ranunculales; family Papaveraceae; genus Papaver; species Papaver somniferum. Next base: position 115,514,758 of record NC_039366.1, on the reverse strand, counting down.
GGTTTTTAGTTTTTATATGCTTTTAATTTCCAGCAATTAAATGCATATCTTTAGAAAATAAAAATTAGTAATGTGCATTTACTAATTGGAGATTTTATATTGAGATTTCGGTCACTGCATTTCCAGGAATTATGAAAACCGATTTTGGCTTTATTGCATATCTTTGAGAATATTCGGTTTTGGAAATTCCTTGGTGTCCAAACTTCCTTGGTCTGTAAATATTGAAGTTTGCATTTCGAGCAAACTAATCCTCAGAGCCAGCAAAACTACCTAGTTGTATTGTTACTGGTGGAGCCATCTATTCGGAGAGGAAAGTACCCTAATTAGGCGAAATCTCTTATGACCGCTCGTTTTAAAGACTTCTTTGGGATTGAGAATCTCTACGAGTACGGTTGGTAAGAAACTACATAATTGCAGTTTATTATTAGTTTTCGATTGATTTGATTGATTAACGGTTGTTGAACTTTGATTGCACCTAATTTGTTTATGCTTGAAAATATTCTCTTCTGATATAAGATTCACTCAAACTAGATCGAAGTATCGACGGGGATCTTTAGAACTATTTGTAGATCTAAAGACGTCTTGTGATAATCCATCGTTAACAGACTCCGTTCTGTGTGTGATTGATCACACGAGATTCAAGTTGTTTGTGTACATGTGTTTATTGAAGATCTAAGAAGATCTGAAGACAAAGAAGATATTTGGGTTCATAATCTTTGGTGTGCACAAAACTTGATTGGCTGGAGGGATTCAACTATAATCGGTTTATCTTTGTGATAACCTTGATTGATTAGTTGTGTAGATCGACATCAATATATTGTCTTTGTGACTGAGAGTATTGATTGCAAAATCAAAAACCAACTACTTTGGTAGTTGTATTTTTTAGATAGATCTCGAACCCGACAAAGGAATTTATTAGTTAAACAGGAAGAGCCTTTGTCAAACTCATATCACGTTGTTTGAAAAGAGTTGTTACCGAACAGATTTGTTGTTCCTTTACTGTTTGGAATACCAACCAAAGGAATTGTTCCAAGTGCGTGACTTATTACAAGTTGGAGGCGCAGGGATACTGAGGGAACTAGGTGAACTATAGGTTTAGTTGCTTGGTCTCAACTATACGAAGTTGGTTTGATTTTGTATAGCGGCTTAATTATGAGAGTATTCAATTCTGGACAAGGTCCCGGGGTTTTTCTGCATTTGCGGTTTCCTCGTTAACAAAATCTTGCTGTGTCATTTACTTTTATTTTCCGCAATTATAATTGTGTTTATTATAATTTAAAGTAAATTACACAAACGTTAATTCCTAGTTACTTGATAGCAATCTTATAGTGTTTGGTTAAATCCAAACCTATTATCAAGTAATCATACTTCGTTATTGTATTGTCTCGATCTTGAATCCATAGTCAATCACACAAGTTATGTTGTTGTCGTATTGTCTCGATCTCGTATCCATAGACGATCACACGAAGTGTGAACCAATTCGTTGTACTATCTCGACTCAGTCCATAGACAATCATTTTCGGAGAAAGGACTTATAGGTGGAAATTTTTTAGATTGAGGTATATTTGGGTACCCTCGTATTTTCAGGTTTGGATTCAGAATCCCAATGAAGTCTTTAAGTCATTAACCTATAATGGTTTTAGGAAAACCTAGGTTAAGGGAGAATCGACTCTAGTACGCAACTAGTATCACACAGGAGGTGTGGGGATTAGGTTTCCTAGTTGCTAGAGTTCTCTCTTATATAGTCTTTAAATCAGGGTTTGATAGCTTTGAAACAAAGCAATCAATATTCACCGTTAGATGAAAACCTGATTTAAGATTCAAAGTTTGCTTAAAACTTTGAATATGGTTAATAGAAAAGTGAAAGCAATATCTCTCAACCGTTAGATGGTCTTAGCTTGTTACACACAAATGAAATATACTTTTATTTAGATATGGGTAACCGTACCTACACGTGTATATTGAGTTGGCTCAACGATAGTTAACTGAAATATACTTTTATTTAAATATACTTTCACTTTTCTATTAACCATATTCATCTAACACTTCATGTCAAATGATAATCAAATGAATCTAATTGTGTTACTCGTAGAGTTGTTCAATTGTTTATATTCTCATAGAAGTATACAAGACACAATTGAAAAAAAAACGGATTTGATTCAAGAGAATCAATTCATGAAAATTTAGCCATGGTTTGCAAAGATTGCATTCCTTAATATATAAATGTATCCGTTCATGAGTATGAAATCATACTTAACCGATTGTAGAACTTAAACCAACTTAGTTTGCAAACGGGTATGCAAACTTGAGTTCCTGACATTGGTCTTGTCCGACAGTTTGCAAACAGGTATGCATACTGTGGTACCGGACCGCAACTCAAGTGAAACCGTTTTCAAACGGGTACGCAAACTTGGTTCCCGAACTTTGACAGTAAAAACCGTTCGCATACTTCTATGCATACTTGGTTCCCGGACCTGAATCGCACTACAACAGTTGGCATACTGGTATGCATATTGTGATATATCCAGACAATGGTTATTTGTTCTAAACTCCCATTTCAATCATTAAAACATCCTTAGAAGACGACAATAACCGTCTCACACAAACTATTAGCTTATAAGTAATTTTCAAGTGATTGAATGATCAATACAAAATATTCCGAGTCTACATCAAATGACTGTCTCACACAAATCATGTAAGATGTTTTAAGGAAATTTGCACATGATCATCTTTTGACTCATTGTTTAGTTTCCAACAAATAAATCGTTTCCAACTAAACTCGTCAAGAATAATGATGAATATAGTTAAAGCAAAAAGCTTTCCAACACATATTTCGAGAAGGATATAAGCGAGATAGAATACAATAGACTTATTCTCAATAGGAGATAGAATAGAATAGACTTCTGAGTGATAGATAAGTTTTAGTCTCCATATACCTTTTGTTGATGAAGTTCCTCCAAGCTCTCCTCAGTAGATCTTCGTCTTCAATCGACGAACGCCGTGAAATATAAATCTCAACTACACATTATATCCTAATCCGAGACATAACTATAAGTAGACTAGAAATCAAGACTTTTAGTTTTGATCACCTAAACTTGACAAACAAGCTTGAGATAGCAACGCTTGCGAGTTCGACCGAGCAGTGCTCTAACATACATAACCGGTTCTAGAACTTCACCACTGTGTTCGCAAACCAGGTTCACGAATAACAGCTCTGGACCTTGGCCTAGTCAAGACGTTCTCAAACCCGGTTCGCGAAAAACCGTTCTGGACTCAACTCAAGTAAACCCGTTTGCATACTAGGTATGCGAACAAGAGTTCCAGACCTGTATTACCACAATACAGTTCGCATACTAGGTATGCATACCGTGTTGTATCCAGACATGGGTAATCGTTATAAATTCTCAGTTCAATCATTGAAAGACCACAATGGTTGTCTCACACAAACCATTAGCTTCAAGTAATTTTCAAGTGATCGAATGATCAATACGAAACTTCTCGAGTTAACATCAAATGACTGTCTCACACATATAAGATGTTCAAGGTAATTTTCACATGATCATCTTTTGACATAATATTTAGTTTCCAACAAATAGATTGTTTCCAACTAAACTCGTCAAGAATATGATGAACATAGATAAAGCAAAAATCTTCCAACACATATTTCTAGAAATAGATAAGCGATATAAACTCGGTTCGAAATATCAAATGTGTATAATGTAAAAGTCTATACAACTATATGACTTAGTCTCATTATAAGATAGAATAGAATAGACTTCTGAGTGATATATAAGTTTTAGTCTCCATATACCTTTTGTTGATGAAGTTCCTCCAAGATCCTCAGTAGATATTCTTCTTTAATTGGTGAACGTCGTGAAGTCTAAAGCTCAACTACACATTCTATCCTAATCCGAGACATAGTTATAAGTAGACTAGTAATCAAGTATATAGTTTTTATCAACTAAACTTGACACAAGCTTGAGATAGCAACGCTTGCGAGTTCGACCGAGCAGTGCTCACCCTTACACCTTATAGAAAGTAAAACTTAGTTATTAGGCATGTGAATTGAAAGATTTCTATGTAATGTTTCAACCCTACACCGATACTGTCCCACTAGCCACTATGGTCATCCGACTGTGTGGGGTTTTCAATGGGAACCTCAGATGCCATCCAATAATAGCTTTCTGGGAGGTCACCCATCCGCCCGAGTACGCTTAGCTGCAAAGTGTTTTTCCAATGCTAGAGATAATTGTGCTGACAAGACCTCTGTATTAGTAAAAGTCAAACCATTACTGATATTCTATTCGGCGAACGCTACCTGTCGAATAGGGATATTACAGTTATATTTTCACAGATGACTCATAGTCATTCAGTAAAAAATATACAAGATTTTTTTTTTTGTAACGAGTCAAATAATTTTATCTAAAGTATCATTTCATCCATAGGTGATTCACCATGTTTAGTAGAGGGTCTTTGTAACAACTATGCACTAAATACTTTAGAAGGATTTATTAAGCATACTCAAAACTTTTGGGCATACTCAATAAAGAAAAATAGAGTCACAAGGTAGTAAAACCAATAATTCCTTATCCACCATATTTTAACAATGACAATAATTCCCATATCGTTTATATTTTTGTAATTTTTTTTTTTGTTTTTTTGAAGTTATTTACAAAACCTAGACCTAGGTTCAGCTGAAAAGTTATCAGTCGAACCTAAATTTTCTTAAAACATACCTAGGTTCCTGAAAAGTTATTAGTCGAACCTTGGTGTTTTTCGTACATGAAGAATACTCATAGATTCGGTTGATAACTTGTCAGTCGAATCTAAACTTTTTGAAAACATATTAAGGTTCAGCTGATAAGTTATCATCCGAACTTCAGTCTTTAACTGCTGACTCGAGCGAAAAATATGACAACTGAACTTAGTGTTGTTTTGCATAAGTGAAGTTCGACTATTATTTCTATGTTTAATTATCAGCCTAACTGTTCATCTGCACTTTCAGAATGAAGAACAATGAGTAGTTCGGCTGATAATTCGTTTTGATTGTCAGCCGAACTTCACTCTGTAACTGCTATAATCCCCTAGTTTTTTTCTTCGATTTAAACCTAATCTATCAATTAAACACAAGACTTCACTCGACGGAAATAATTTTTTTCTTGGAACTAAGGAGTGACACAAGGAATGTTACTCCTACGAATGGTGTGGTGGATACAGTGACTGGTAGCTTTACTGCTAAAGCCTGTTATGAGAAAATGGTTTCTTCCCCTGATGATTTGGATTTCTCGATATCATTGAGATACAAGCTTATTCCTCCTAAAGTTATTTTTCCAAGTTTGGATGCTTTACACAATTCAGTTCCTACCAGGTGTATGTTACGGGATAGAGGAATTTAGGTACACTCAACAACCCGCGTTATCTGTAATGAGACTGATGAAGACATGGATCATCTTTTTCATCCATTGTGATAGATAACAAAACTCGTGGATTATTTTATTGCGCCCCTTCGGGTTATTTGGTCCATGCCAGGTGAGTTTAAAGCTTTATTACCAAGTTGAAGACTTCCCAGGGTTGGGCAAAGACAATTTTTAATTTGGCAGATCATTCCTTATGCTATATTTTTGGAAGCTTGGAAGGAAAGAAACTATCGGGTACATAGTGGACGTTCGAGATCAATTGAGGAGATTAAAAACAATGTCAAGCACAAAGTAGTTAATATCGTATATCGGTATCATATCGGTCGGGTCCGATACATTTATACAAAATATTATATCGGTTTTTATAGGTGATACAACATTAAGACTAGGATTTTAAATATTTATAAATGTTTTAGTCTAAAGAAATTTGTGACATATGATGCATTAATTCTCAAGATTAAAAGCTTCACATTACAAATTAAATCACATTCCAATATCTATTTCAAGTCCAATATCCAATATCCAAAGCCCATTTTCCTGTAGCAAGTACCAGGTTGGGCAGAGATAATCTCTCGTAAAGGTCTTATCTCCAAGATATGGTTAAGTTTCTACACCAGCTCACCTGCCTGGGAAACCTGTCGAAGACATTAGTAAGTCCTTGGAACCTTCCGTGCCGCGGGTGGAACAGGAGGTGATCACACCATTTTAGTAGGGTTTACGCGTTCGCGACCGTTAAAGTAGCATGCCCACTTTATCCCTGCCCAGAGCAAGCAGGGCTACAGGGAGGAGTCCCCCTTTCATGATCCTGCTGCCTTGCGTAGCCACAGGAGAGAGTCCCTCCTTTCACATATGCTAGGATGGTTTCACATGTTCACTGTTGTAAGGGAAAATAGTCGATAATTTTTCGACAGCTAAGCACAGGGGACCAAACTATTCTTTCTCTCGGATAACCGAGGAGAAGAATGAAGAGGTAGTCGGGCTAGTTGTCACTGCGTGAAATGGGGGCCAACCAGCACCGAAGACCAAACACCACTCATATGCCAACACGTATTGTCCCTTTAGGACCGACCGTCTCAGGAAGAACTAGCAACTCATGTCAGTGATGACAAGAGAAACACGCGCTCCCGGGGCAAATCAATCCCAATGGACACGCTGTGCGTGAACTATCTATTCAAAGTAACCCTCATTAATTTTCACCATCGTCTCAGCTAATTTCAACCTACATCGGAAAATGAAATAGTTGGAAATTTTTTTATTGAATCGGATTGAGTTTTCAAGCGTACGGAGAAAGTAGGCGATTATGAGGAAGGAATCTATTTAAATTTTTTCAAATCTAAATAATTTATTCTACCAAATTACCCTTACCTATATTATAAGTGTACCGGTGAACCTGGTATATCGGTTTGTACCGGCTGATACGAGCGTTTTTATCGTTTAATCCTTGTATCGTCGATAATTTAGATATCGTAAAGGTTTTCCGCTACACGATAAAAAACGATAATATCGGTCGACACAACCGATATTGACTACCTTGGTCAAGCAAAACATTTGTTTGTGAAGCTCTACAACTGATAATAATTGTTGCTTTGCAATTTCTTGTTTCTGCTAAAGATAGATGAGTTTTTAGCTCAAAATCCAAAATCTGTACAATGGTAATTATTTTTTTTCCTCTTCAATATAACTTTCTCTTTCTAAAAAGAAAAATTTCACTTAATTTGGTTTCTGCTTCGACTCCTTCTCCTTCTTTTTCTTCACTAATTTGCAGATTAGAAAAACGATTAGAACATCCACTTTTAGTCGAAGACGATAAAAGTTGAAATAATGTTAAGCGTTTGGTTGAAGTAGATAGAAGAGAAGGGAATAAAAATAATTTAAAAAATAGATAAATTTTTGCTTTCAATTTTTTTAAACAAAATATGTAATTAAAAGTAATAAAAAGTAAATTAAAAAAGATAATTAATTAATTTATCTAAGTAATTTAACAAGCCTTAGAACATCCTTATTAACCTACACTAGTTAGGTTAATTATCTTATATGCCTCAACAAAATTGTTGAGTATCCCAAAAAACAGCCTTCATAGACTTATGGATGGGAGGGCTCACCCAATGACCCAAACACATCGGTCGAAGTTTTAAAACCAATATTAATTGATTTTCACTCCTACAAACTAATTTTACTTCAATTTTTTTCAACAGTTATTCCCCATAGCATTTTTGACTGAGCTGCGGAACTAGTGACACGAGATTAAATATCTTGGTTGACATTTTAAAAACATTGAAAGGGCCACTTCAAAAAATAATAATAGTAAGACTTTCTAAAAATGCACAATAGAAAGGAGTATATGCTTAAAATTTATGATAGAACTCATGAAGAATATTCGAACTATAATTTTGGGCATACCAAAATCTTCCAAGGCATACTGAATGAAGACAAAAAAGATTGTGAAATAGCAAAATCAGATAACTCCTTAACTCAATTTTTTTTTAATGACAAATCTGCCCTTTACGTATTAGTGTTACTAATCTTGATTAGTGATTAAATATTTTGTTTAGTGATTAAAATAATTTTCAGAATTATAAGAGTTGTTTAGATGAAAAATTTGGGGAAAAAAAATCAAAGTTTTGGTTTGGTTAAGAAGGAGAGAAAGAGAAGGAGAAAGTGAGAAAATTCTAATTCTTGATTCAATGGAGGATGAGGAGTGTCATATATCATCTAAAAAACCTAGGAAAATACACATCAACTACAACAATGATTCCCAAATGGTTGATTTCCTAGATTACGAGAATGATTCAATGGAGGATGAAAAGGTTCGACTTACATTTATGAGCCGAACCGATCCCTTTATGAACAGTTCGGCTTGTATAAAATTTTCTTAGAAAGCCGAACCTATTCCTGAGAGTTCTGGAATAAAAAATGTTAATGGTTCGGCTTATATAATGAAAATCGTATCAGCCGAACTGTTCATATACACTTTCAGGCTGAAAATTTGAAGAACCGTTCGGCTTAAAAAACAACAACATTATGCGCCGAACCTAGGTTCGGCTCACAACGCAACTAAATTATGCGCCGAACCTAGATTCGGCTCACAACTCACCTAAATTATGCGCCGAACCTTGATCTGAAACCTGGATATTGACAACTAATGAACAGTTCGACAAGCTATAAGTGTTATTGTTATGAGCCGAACCAACTAGTTCGGCTTGTTTAAAAATATCATAATGAGTCGAACCTAGTCCTGTGTGATCTGGAAGAAAAATTATGTGACTCGGCTCATAGATGTAAGCCGAACTGTTCATCAATGGGTTGGTTCGGCTCATAGATGTAAGCCGAACCTATTCCTGAGAGTTCAGGAATAAAAAATGTTAATGGTTCAGCTTATATAATGAAAATCATAGATTTTAACCCATTAAAATCAAGTAGATTTTATCTTCATCTTCAAGAGAATGAAAATACGAAGATAACGCAAAAAGAATGAGGTCATTCCGACATTGGACGAAGAAGTTATGATCAAAACAAGATCGAAAGAATTCAGTCTACAGCGGGAAGTTCGGCTGATAACTCATCAACACGAGTCAGCCGAACCTAAAGCCTATAAATCAATATTTTCGAAGTGTTTAAGGGTATATAAGTCATTCATACCCATTAGACACCCCTTATCAATACACCCTGGTTAGAAAAATGACTTTGTATGCCTATAAAGTTTTTGGTATGCCCAATATTATGGTTCGAATATTCACTGTGATGAAACCTTCAACAAGAAAAGTTCATTGTTACTTCACAAAGAAGCCCAGTTCAACTATTCAATGCAGAACTCATCAAGAATATTCACTAAAGTCTCCAATATTGACCTCAGTTATGATGAAGTCTCCATCAAGAAAATTTCATTGTTACCTCACAAAGAAACCCATTTCAACTGTCTTAAACAACATTCTACAACCAACCCAAAGAAATTAAGAAATCTTCAAAACTCATAAATGATCATTATATTTAACCCCACCCCCACAGTACTAATTCAAAAACTAACCAAACCCTTTACTAGAAGAAATGACAGAAGAGAAAGTAATTCCTGTAGTTTCAACTTTATCATCTCCATTTGAAGTAGATGCAAGTTCTTTGATAAAAAAACCAATTTGTTTATGGCAAGGTACTTATCATTCTCCTGTAACAAAGGCTTTGTGGGAAGCAAGGTCTAGTATCAATCCAGCATATGCAAATAATGCACCAGCACAAAGAGAATTGCTTACTAAAACTCCTTCAGAGAGTCGAACAAGTATTGTTTATAACTTCTCTATGGATTTTATACTTAGAGAAGAGTATAGAGATCCTTGGAATGGTGTTAGGATCGGTAAATTGCTTGAAGATCTTGATGCCCTTGCAGGTACTATCGCTGTCAAGCACTGCTCTGACAAATGTATCCTGACAAGACCTCTCTTGCTGGTCACTGCTTCTGTTGACAAGATGGTCTTAAGGAAGCCTCTTCATGTTGATGTTGATTTGAGCATGTCCGGGGCTGTCACATGGGTTGGGCGTTCGTCCATCGATATTCAGCTGGAAGTGAGTCAGAATCCACCAGACCGTTCTCATGCTTCAGATGCCGTAGCTTTTACTGCAAACTTCACATTTGTAGCTCGTGACTCCAAGACGGGAATGTCTGCTGCTGTGTACCAGATCTCACCTGAATCTGAACAAGAAAAGATGCTTTGGGAGGAAGCTGAAGCCAAAGATAAAGCAAGGAAGATGAAGAGAGGAGAGAAAAAAAGAGAGATTGAAAACATGGAGGGCGAGAGGCTTAAAGCTTTGTTGGCTGAAGGAAGGATCTTGTGTGACATGCCAGCATTAGCAACCAGAGACAGCATTCTTCTAAGGGATACATGTCATGGCCGCATCTTTGGAGGATTTTTAATGCACAAGGCATTTGAGTTGGCTTATTCGACAGCTTATGCCTTTGCAGGCCTGGTCCCAAGTTTCCTCGAAGTTGAGCATGTGGATTTCTTACGACCTGTGGATGTTGGAGACTTCTTACGTTTCAAATCATGCGTTTTATACACCGAACTCGACAACCCTCTGCAGCCTCTCATCAACATTGAAGTTGTAGCTCATGTTACAAAGCCCGAACTCAGGACTAGTGAGGTCTCAAACTCATTCCATTTCACATTCAGTGTTCGTAATTTGCATACAATAGAAAACGGATTCAGTATTCGAAGTGTTGTCCCTGCAACAGAGGAGGAAGCACGGCGAATCCTTAAACACATAGATGCTGATAAATAATTCATAAAAGTACACACATATATACAAATATATTCTCTTAATTTTCAGAATACTCTTCTCTGTATACCGGATTAGAAACGATGAACTCGAATAAAAAAAGAAAAAGAAAAAGAAAACAGAAATTCTGCAACTAATTTCATTACCTGTAATTTAATGTGCACACTTAAATTGCCTGGCATTTTTAGCGGCGATCCAAAAGGAATTAGGTGCGACACTAAAAGATAAAAAAGGTCACCTAAACGTAATTCTAAGCTATCCCTTATTTCTGATTTTTCGAAATGGCCAATATGTCCTTATATAATCGGGAGCCTACACCATAATCGGTAGGTTAAATTGAAATTGTACCTACCGATTATAATGTAGATACTTCGGCTAATAATCCCTTTTATAATCGGTAGGTTATCCAACATATATGACTACCGATTATAAGTTGCCCCAATAGGAGTTTTTTTCTAAAATCCTTCATGTATTGAATTTTGAAACCTGGTATAATCGGAAGGAAATACAACTTAACAACCTACCGATTATAAGGAGTCCCAGATCGAACCCTTGCCATATTCCATAAGTTTTGAGTGTACACAACCACCCATAACCACTTGGTTCGTGTTTTGGATGCAGCGTTAATCGGGAGTTAAATATATATCAAAACCTACCGATTATAAGTTGCCCCAAAATGAGTTTTTTTCTAAAATCCTTCATGTATTGAATTTTGAAACTTGCTATAATCGGAAGGGAATACAACTTAAAAACCTACCGATTATAAGGAGCCACAGATCGAACCCTTTCCATATTCCATAGGTTTTGAGTATACACAGCCAGCCATAACCACTTCGTTCGTGTTTTGGATGCAGCGTTAATCGGGAGTTAAATATATTACAAAACCTACCGATTATAAGTTGCCCCAAAATGAATTTTTTCTAAAATCCTTTATGTATTGAATTTTGAAACCTGCTATAATCGGAAGGGAATACAACTTAACAACCTACCGATTATAAGGAGCCACAGATCGGACCCTTGCCATATTCCATAGGTTTTGAGTGTACACATCCAGCCATAACCCCTTGGTTCGTGTTTTGGATGCAGCGTTAATCGGGAGTTAAATATATTACAAAACCTACCTGTTTATGGGTGAAAACTATTTCTGCTGATTTTGTTAATTTGGGGTGTGTGGATGAGAAATGAATCTAAACCCTAAACAAATGCACTGCACGAGAGTTCTTGTGGTTCGAGAAATCAATCTGTACAACTCCGGCCTAAACCAAGAAATGGCCATTCCAGACTTGCTTCGGTCACAAAGTGAAGGAGATGGGGTTGATCTTAGGGACTAAAGAGAAGAAGGTGTTGAGATTGTGGAGGTGTTGGCTGTGTATGACTTGTATCAGAAAGCTGAACTGGCTTGCAAAATGTAAGCTATCAGTTCTGGTGTTTGGATACGGTTGTATCAACACTTGGTTTCTGTTGTCTTGTTATGTTGGAAATAGGGAGGAGAACATATTTATACAAGTCATTGCACCTAACCCACGTTTCTCATGCGAAGTGGAGGAAGTGGAGTGATGGAGTAGTGGAGTCGTGGTAATTGTCACACGATCAGGTAAACCCCACTTCTCCCATCATCACTAACCGTCCATGTCTTCCTGACACGTTCTTGTGATGGCGCGTTGCACGCTGCACGCTGTAAACCGCCAGACCAGTACCCCAGTAAGTATCCCCCAGTTTGTGACATGATTGATGTCTCGATCGTGTGGATCGTGGGACCCACATGAAGTAGCATGTAATGCTAGGTTAAATAACTAAGTTATTTGGGAAGTCGATACTTGTAAAATATCGTGTGTATTCTATGCATGTAATGCATCGAATATATTCAGCACGTTTTAAGGCTTAACGAAGTAAGTCGCGGATTAAGCATCTTAAAATAGCATCACGTCCATCCATCTTCGAGTGATCGTTTGGAGGCTGTATAGGTAAGCATTGGCCGATCACTCTGTGTGGAAGAGTGGTGGACGGTGATCGTGGTGATGCATGAATGGTCGCCTGACTCCTGTCTTAGGCTGTCCGTCCAAGCTGGCGAAGTTGGACGGACGAGATGACTTGCGACCCACATCTGCGATCTCAGATTAGGGTTTAGGAGGTGCGCAAGTACCCCTTTTCAGCTTGGTCGAATCCAAGCATGGGAGAGGATTTTGGCAAAACCGATCGGGCATGTGTGTAGACGGCTTGCCAGCGTTCGTGTATGTACCTCATTGTACCATGGAGATGTGATCTAAGCCACTCAATTTTTCCGGCGAAGTTGAGTGGTCGAGATCGTTTGGCGATTGGGACCGCACGACCATGCCTAGTTTGGGCGCACGAATCGAGACACCTAGTCATGGTCGGCCTTGGCCGATTAGTCATACAAGTATACGGTCCCACGGTGATTGTGTTGGCATGCTCTGGGCCCTTTGAATCTACATCTACACCCTAATATGGATGGTTGAGGCTGATTTGCGACACATGTGATGTGCCGCAAACCCTAATTAGGGTTTCACGTCCACACTACTTTGGCTGGACGAATTATCAAGCCACGCTCCTCTTTTGAGGAGTCCGACCATGTGGGGCCCACACTGGGCCGGTGGTGAACACGCCAATACCTGCCTGACGGCTATGGGTACGATCTAAGCCATCCAATCATGCCGGTGAAGTTGGATGGTCGTGATCAATTTGAGACCTTTAGTGGAATTTCCTGCGACCCTTAAAGCATCACGCCGGCCGAACTTTGGGCGAGCGTTTGCTCCTCCCTAGCTAGGTCGTGAGATGGTAGGCTATGCAGGTAGAAAGGGGGCCCGCCGGTGTGCATGACAATGCTTGTCCGACCGGATATGGCCTGATCCGCGTCGTCCAATCATGCCGGTGAAGTTGGACGATCATGATTACTTTGAGACTTCCATGGACAGTCTTGCTCGACCGAACCAAAGCAATGCGGCTATCCCCTTTGGGGCTGGCGTTTTAGCTTGTTGGGAAGAGAAGCGTGGTGTTCGACAAGCTAGGGCGCAAATGGGCCCGCTAGTGGTCATCACAGTGGTAGCCTGCTCCTGCTAGGGTTCGTCTAGGCTTGTTAAATCGTGCGGCCAACTTGCGTGGTCGTGATTGTTTCTGAGACTGATATGGACAGTCCAGATTCAAATATGCTCAATCGGGCTAATATAACACACCGAGAGATGTAGCCTGTACGGGTATTTCGTGTATGCTTCATTATTAACACTTGGAGATTCGTGTTACTCTGCTGAGAGCAACACTCAGTCATCATGCCGCACTAATAATGAGAGTTCTGCGGGAACAACACAGGATATACAAGGCTAAGCATGCATTAATAATGCTATAAATTCACAGGGTACATGGGATTGTTGCCACATGCTCCATTCTAGGTAAATTAACGAAGTGAAGAAGTATTCATCATTTTATCAGTGGCTTTATCCTTTGCAGGATGTCAGGGCATAAATTTGGTTTTACAATTTTAGCCCTGAACTAAAATCCACCATCAACACTACCGATTATAAGTTGCCCCAAATTCAAATTTTGAAAGCTACCATAATCGGTAGATATGCTAAATACAATACCTACCGATGATACGAAATTGGTAGATTATTTTTTTAAACAACCTACCGATTGTAATTATTCGGTTATGTTATGAGTCAACTTTCTTTCCGATTATGGTGTTGTTTGGTTCCAGGAAACAGTTTTTTTTACATAGAATAATCGAGAGGGTAATAAAAACTAAACCAACTAAACTTACCGATTATTATTATTCGGAAGTCAAGGTGCACATTTACATTCCGATTGTGGTGTTGTTTGGTTCCAGGAAATAAAGTTTTTTTACATATAATAATCGATAGGGTAATAAAAACTAAACCTACCGATTATTACTATTTGGAAGTCAAGGTGCACATATACCTCCCGATTATGGTGTTGTTTGGTTCCAGGAAACAAAGTTTTTTTACACTGAAAAATCGGAAGGAAAAGTATATTAAAAAACTCCGATTCTGACAAAATATTTTGAAAAATCCCCAGAATCGGTAGGTTAATAATATATAAAGCTTCCGATTCAGACAAAAAAATGCAAAATCCCCAGAATCGGTAGGTTAATATATAAACTTAGCTTCCGATTGTGTTCCAAAATTCAACAGTTTCATATCTCTTCATGTGATTCGCTTGTGAGTCATCGTTAAATGCATAAACATAACAACATAATCATTCATAATCCATACAATGAACCATTCACAATCCACAAACATAACGTATCAACTAAAAATCCGACACATTGTTTGAAAACGACATAATCCGACACATTGTTTGAAAACGACACAATCCGACATATTATCCATAAAGTGAACAAAAAACATCGAGAGTTTACAACATCGAGAGTTTACTATTTCTTTCCTTTGACTTTGCGAAGAGTTGGACCAACATTATCATTGGTTTCATCAACTTGAGTGCTCGATGACGCCCGAGTTCTTTTTTTTCACAATCTTTTTAGGTTGCTTGGCTTTTTCCCCAAACTGAGATGCATAATCTTCATTGTCAATGTTATCAATCAACTCTTGGTGCTTTCTTATCTTATCAAGTGGCACAGGCTCTCCGGCTTTTATGCAATTAGTGCAGCATTTGGACAAACTCTTGAACCTGCCCTTCTGTTTTAAAACATAGCATACCATCAAACGGTTATTACTCTATTTTGACCCATAATATTAAACTAAACTAAGAAAAAAATACGTACCAATCTTTCATAACCCACAGGTTTGTTTTTGAGGATACTCTTGTACGAAGATGGCTTTGGTTTAAGATCACGGATTACACGAATATGAGAAACACTCAGGTACCATTCCATATAGTTGGGAGCATTTTCAAAACCTTTGTTGGCTGGCCTTCCTAGGTTGATCAAGTAATGCGCCCTTCTATCCCAATGCAATTTACAGGATGGTTTATTATTGTGAACGATCGTGATAGAATCCTTATCAGACGTGCACTCCTCCAGAACCAAAGAGAAATGGATTTCCTCCTTTGGTATACCTTGTACAAAACCGTGTTGTCGCATCACCCTTGAGGCATTGTACATCACATATCCTGTGGGGTGCCACAACGGTCCAAAATAAAGGGCCAAATCGGATCGACCCGCGATATGTCCACCAGCTCGGTCTTCCTTGTACGGATCAAAGCATACATCTTGGGTTGTGAGTGAGTCCAAAACCTCCCTCAAACGAATCAGCTGCTGATCCTTCGTCCTATAATGGTTGTCATCGAAGACGTACTTTTTTCCTCTAGGATCGCCTTTCTTCCACGCCGGGTTTTCAATGGCCAATTTCAAGATAGGGAAGTGGTCGTAGATCCATGCCTATATTGTCATTTTTACAAGTATTAGGCAATTGAATCTTCAATGGTAGAAAAACCAACAACAACAAAAAAAAACTATGTAGAGTTAATAAACAATACCTGTAGTAGACTCACGTTCCCGGCCACTTGGCTAATTCCAACCCTCGACGCCTTTCTCAACTCTTCCATCAACCACGCATGGCAT
The DNA here is from genome assembly GCF_003573695.1 of Papaver somniferum. Classification (NCBI taxonomy): domain Eukaryota; kingdom Viridiplantae; phylum Streptophyta; class Magnoliopsida; order Ranunculales; family Papaveraceae; genus Papaver; species Papaver somniferum. The sequence goes on along the minus strand of NC_039366.1, from coordinate 115,498,525 downwards.
GTCGTGCCCCAAGAGTACTCATGCACTTTCTCGAGAGGATCCATAAGTTGTAAAAGGTTGGCGTCTACCCGATTGCCACTGGTATTCGGGAAAATGACACATCCCAATACACATAGGAGATATGCGGTGGCCGCGTGGTTGACTTGCTCATCGGTTAAAGTTCCTTTCTCTTCTTTTTCCTTGGTTCCCTTGAATATATCCATCGGAGTACTAATGTTGAACTTTCTAGTTCTATACTTCATGCATCTCTTGAACTCAGTTGTAGATGTTTCTTCATCCCAACCCAAACACTTTTTAGTTAGATCATAAAGTTTGGTCCATTCCAACTGCTTTGTGAACTCAGCCCTAACACCTTTTCCATGGACAGGGAGTCTAACAATTTACACAACATCATCTGGGGTAATCGTCATCTCCCCAAACGGCATATGGAAGGTGTCGGTCTCAGGATAAAGTCTCTCCACAAACGCCGATATAGCCACCCGGTTATGTTCCAACATTGAGTTCTCCGCAGCATCAGCCAACCCTGAATTTTCAATGATGGTCTTGAACCTTTCACATTCATCCTTCAAAGTCCAATCCAGCATTTTAGTTTGCGGCGGTCGGTTTGAGCAACCGAACCGCATCGGAATGATACTATTAAACACATGACAAGTTATAAAAAAAATTAGAATAGCCTAAAGTATTACGAAGAAAAACATAATATGTAAATAAAATGGATACGATCATTACCTCGGTTTCATATATTTCTTTGGCCCAGGAGTCTTTGTATCCAAATAACAATTGTCCTCCATCCTCCGACAGCCCAAGGATTACACCTTCTGGAATATCCTTCACCTTCAGTTCATTTGGGACAAGGTGTTGCGCTTTCTTTCGAGGAGGATTTTTCTTTTCGGCTTCTCCTTCTTCTTGCGTACCACTAGGTTGTCCTACTTCTGGTACTCTATCTTCGGGTGCTTCTAGTTGAATTTCTGCTTGTGATTGTGGAGCACTTGGTTGAACACCTTCTTGAACTGGTGGTGATTGAGAGGCACATGGTTGAACACCTTCTTGAACTGGTTCTGATTGAGGGGAACTTGGTTGAACACCTTCTTGACTTGCTTGTTGAGTTCCATCTTGAGCACTTGAAACGGCTTTAGCAGTCCTAGCTCTCCTTGCACTAGCTATCAAGTTCTGACGCCTTTGCTTCCTCGCACTATCTGAGACAATTGCATCTTCGAATTTTCTACCTCGCCTATCCCTAAACAACGCGAAGAAAGTACAACAGGTTAGTAAACTAAATTTCAACACAACCTTCTGAATAAGAATAATCGAAAGTAATAAAAAGTATAACCTTCCGAATAAATCTCAATTGGAAGTCTCACAAAACTAATGTATACCGAATATGCATCAATTTGTGTCCAGAAACTACTAATATGGTTCAGTCTAAACAATCAGAAGAAAATTACACAACATATCAACCGCTTAATACGTCTCTAATACTTGTTCTTCCCTAGTATATTCGGAAGTCAAAAACACAATTACATTCCGATTATGATCGATTTAGGCCTCAGTAATGAAAAATGTTCAATAATCGGTAGGAAACCTAAATATTTAGCACCCGAATATAACGAATGTTCTTGTGAAATGAAGAAATCGACAACAATCGGGAGTTTAAAACAATTACTAACCTACCGAATATGGGTAATAACCGAAAACCCTAAAAAAATAATCATGGATTCGACGAATTGAAGCAATATAAAGCAAATTAATGGTAGAATCTTACCTAATAGGCGCCATTTCAAGTTGCTAGAGAGTTTGGCTTTGAGTATCGCCTACATCAGGGACCGCATCTTCTTCGCGTTCTTCGCGTTCGTGAGTTAAAACCTCTTTATTACGGGCATGTAATCCAATGTTTGGATCCTTACCGCGACAAACGTTTTTGGTTTTAGCTTTCTGGGGTTCCTTTTCTTTCATCTTTATAGAGAATAATCGACGATGATTCGATTCGACGATTAACGATGTATAGCGAGGAGAGGGGGAGAGTTTTCCTCTCTGCAATCGGAAGGAAAGAGGAGAAGAGGAGCTGAAGTTGAAGTTGAAGTTGAAAAGAAATGAAATGAAATGAATTTAGGTTGACTTTGGTTTTATCTGTCAAACAGTTAATAATCGGGCATTACCACATCATAAGCTACCGATTGTTGAGTAGCCCAAAATCGTTAGGGTTTGTTACTTATATACCTACCGATTATAGGAAGCCCCAAATCGAACCACTGCCAAATTTCATAGGTTTCGAGGGTACGTAGCCTACCATAACCATTTGGTTCGTGTTTTGGATGTAGTCATAATCGGAAGGTATATGGATTACATAAACTTCCGATTATAGGCTGCCCCAAAATAAGTTTTCTTCTAAAATCCTTCATTTAATGAATTTGAAATCTACCATAATCGGGAGGTATTGTTACTCGTAGATTTCCGATTATGGGAAGCCCCAAATCGTTAGCTTAGACATGTTTTAATTCGTCCGATTATATAGGAGTCCCAAATTTCACCATTGCAAAAATCTAAAGATTTCTAATTTCTATACTTTAACAATCGGTAGTCTCTTGAGGATCTTGTTACTCCCGATTGTTATAGAAGCCAGATACGAGTTTGGCACATAAACGAACTTAATCGGTAGTGTAATCTAGTTAATAACCTTCCGATTAGGTATTTACAATCGGGTACAGTATAGCTTCCGATTATGTAAGGGCATTAACGTATTCTCCGCGTTTTTGGACATCCCTTAACGTAGTGTATAGGTTGGGAATAAAAAAGTCGCCCCTAATTCCTTTTGGGTCGCCCCTAAAAATGCCTGGTTAAATTGTATGCAGTCAGAATTCTACTGTGAGTTCTCACAGTGCTGTACTCTGAACCTCTGGTCTTCACAATGAGAAGCTTATAGGCAGCCCTCATCAGAAACAGGGTGTCTTTAACAACAACGACCTTTAACAAACACTTACTTCCCAAATTGCCCCTGGTCGTACTTCTTCTCTCTAACCTAAAAGGGTTTTAACTGAAAATCAAAGAAAAAACGGAAGTAGGAAATTGATAGCAATGGAGGCATCAACAGAAGCTCCAAATAGAGCCTTAACAAAAATTCGATTCTCAGAGCTTGACCCTCCATTATCTGAACCTATTCTTGGTGCCTTAACTAAGTCTGGTTTCAACTATTGCACACCAGTTCAAGCAGCCACAATCCCACTTCTTTGTAAATTTAAAGATGTTGCTGTTGATGCAGCTACTGGTTCTGGTAAAACCTTAGCTTTTGTTGTTCCACTTGTTGAAATCTTAAGACGTTCTCCAGATAAGCCTAAACCTCATCAGGTAACAATAAAGTTTAAGTTTTTTTTCTTCTCTTAAACCCTTAATTTTAGTTTCTTATGGTGTTTGATTGGAGTTCAATTTGTACAGGTGTTGGGAATAATTTTGTCTCCAACTAGAGAGTTGGCGTCGCAGATATATAATGTTGCGGAGCCTTTCATTTCGACATTGTCCAATGTTAAACCAATGCTACTTGTTGGTGGATTGGGTGTAAGAGCTGATATGAAGAAAATTGAAGAGGAAGGAGCTAACTTACTTATAGGCACACCTGGGAGGATATTCGACATTATGGATCGAATGGATATTTTGGATTATCGAAATTTTGAGGTAAACAATGTTAAATGTGTTGGTTTTTACGGAAATTTTAATGGCATAATCTGTTGTGTGGTTTGTTAGTTTGACGTTATGAATGAAAAATGGCTTAAACATCTACGGTAAGAGTGTATTTTGGACTGGAAATGATGATGTGAAACAAAATTGTAGAAATTTTGGACACAAGAATTGGTTAAAATCCAAAAGTAAAATGACCTTGGGAGTTTCTAATGCAAAGGAATTCATCCTTCACTGGTGAAAATTTACCTTGGATTTTCTGTTGAATCGAACACTGATATGGACATTGTCTGTTGGTTCCGACTTCCAACCTCTGATTAGTGGTTAACTGGTTCTCTCTTATTGTTTGTTGATTTGAATTTGATTTGGACAGATTCTTATCTTAGACGAGGCTGATCGGCTTTTAGAGTTGGGATTCCAAAAGCAGATAAATTCTATTCTACCTCGCTTACCAAAGCTTCGCAGAACTGGTCTTTTCTCAGCTACTCAAACCGAGGCAGTTGGGGAGCTTGCTAAAGCAGGATTGAGGAATCCAGTGAGGGTTGAAGTTAAAACAGAAGCGAAAGATGAGCTAGCGTCTGCATCTTCTAAAACACCATTGGGCCTTGAGATGGAGGTATGACTAGATGATTTTTAAATATGTATCCATCCCGTGTCTCTCTTATTGTTGCTTCTGGAAAGACGAATGTTAGTTTGTGACAGACAAGTTCGGTTATGGACACTTGGTAATCCATATACTATTACAATTATTTATGGTATTATGAGAACTAATTTTGCGAATGTCATGTCCAGATTAGTTGGGAAAAGGTTCTGATGATATTTTTGGTTGACGTCCAAGAAAAAGAGCAAGAGAGACAGTTAGTGATTAGGCAACTTGCTTAGTACTGAAGAAGTATACCAATAGCACTTCCCTTGTATAGTTGTTGACTTGTTGTATTGGAATAGGCCAAGCTGTTATGTTCTTTGAACCAGTTGGTTCAACAGAAGTTAAATAAAACTTGATTAGATTCTGTCTGATTTGCATGACCCAGGGGATTCAGAAATTAAGGCTATCATTTAGTTTCTGTCTGATTTGTACCTGGGACACCTATAGGATCCTCTATTCTGACCCCAACTTCTCATTTCATACTGTGTTATGACATCCTTGATCTTGCAGTACATGATTTGTGAAGCTGATAAGAAGCCATCACAGCTTGTTGATTTCTTGACGAAGAACATGAATGAAAAGATTATCGTGTAAGTTATGAGCTGGCCTATTCTGTTTTCTGATCGTTAATTAGTTCCTGTACAAGTAAGGTACATCGGCTGATACGGTTATTCACTTATTCAGTTATTTGTATGTCTGTTTTTCTCTTTATTGCAGCTACTTCATGACATGTGCTTCTGTTGACTATTGGGGAGTTGTTCTTCCACGAATTGCTGCTCTCAAAGGTTTCTCCATTATTCCTCTTCATGGGAAAATGAATCAGGTAGTTATATGTCTCAATAACTTCAAGATTAGTGGTCCATAAAAGCTGGTAATATTTTGATAGTTACTGTTCCTTTCACCTTTTATAGATTGCAAGGGGAAAAGCATTGGCATCTTTTACAGAAATTTCAAGTGGTATTCTTCTATGTACCGATGTAGCAGCGAGGGGACTTGACATTCCAGGTGTTGATTTAGTCGTGCAGGTATGTTCTGTTGAGATTTTGTTCTTTCTGTTTCACAAATTCAAACAAATCATGAGTTTTACAAGCATTTCATTCTGCAAATATTTCCCTCTGTATCTGACAAAAGAAGTCGCAGAAAGGTGGTTTTCCTCGTCAAAAAAATAATAAAGAAGGTAATTTGTTTATTATGACAAAAATTCCAATTAAGGGTTTTTCTTTTCGTTGTTTATGCAGTATGATCCTCCTCAAGATCCAAATATGTTTGTACACAGAGTTGGTCGAACTGCACGATTAGGCAGACGAGGACGAGCCATTGTTTTTCTCTTGCCGAAGGTTATCTTCTTGCAGCTGCTCATTCTGTTTCTAATCGACTCTTACCTGTCAAAATCATTGATGTCATAGCCAATGCCATGTATCTGATTTTTCGTAAAGTTAACTGCTTTGTTATTTTTGTAGGAGGAAGAATACGTAGACTTCCAGCGAATACGAAGGGTCCCACTTCAGGAGAGGATATGTTCTGATGATGTTCCTGATATTACTCCTCAGGCCAGTAAACCTACCATTCATATTTATTTTTACATCTACCATGATCTCATATGCATGAAATAATCTTTTCTATTTAAGCATTAGAAAAAAAAAATTTCCATGTTTGCAGTGGAAGGAAAAAGAAAAGGGATATGGAAATACTCTAGGACAAAATGAAGCCTTAGTGATGGAGTTTCAAAGTGCTATTAAGCACAGTTAGTAACATGAAATATGATCAGCCTTGATTCTTTACAACTTCTAACACAATTGTTTTTGCTCGCATTTTCTTATACAACTCACACTGTCACAAGTATGATTTTATGGTTTCTAAAATTGACTTCTCGATTATTCTTAGCTTGATTTTGATCAGCTGCTTTGCTTTCAACTATCCAATCTGCTGAATCTGTAACTCATCCCTGATCTTGTGGAAACTGACTTTCAGATACGAACCGCTGCAAAGAAAGATCGTGATGTCATGGAAAAGGGTCTTAAGGGGTTTGTCTCATTTATCCGTGCATATAAGGAGCATCACTGCTCTTTCATTTTTAGGTAAGCTGCAGAATCCCATATACAAATCCTCCATATGTTTCAATCTCCTTATCTGAGTGTTCTGTAGGTGGAAGGAACTAGCAGTGGGAAAGTTGGCGATGGGATTTGGGCTGTTGCATCTCCCATCGATGTCGGAGCTGAAGAATCACTCGCTTTTTACCCATGGTTTTGTTCCAGCTGAAGATGTCAATGTGGAAGAGATCAAGTACAAGTAAGAAATGTTAATTACTCTTTCAGCTTCTTCTTTATTGAAAATATATGGTATAAGCCGGAGGGATCCCAGAATTGAATCTCACTATCTGTCTGTTTCCCGTGACGAAATGCTGAAATATGTACATGCTCCAGATTTTTTCGTCTATATATTCACTATCTCACTATCGTCTATCTGCACCTTTGTTAACTGGTAATTTGATTTGGTTAGAGATAAAAATCGCGAGAAACAAAGAAAGAGGAACCTGAAAGCAAGGAAAGAAGCAGAGCTCGAACAACCAAAGTTCAATAAACCTAAGCGAAATCCAAAAGAATCAGTTACCAGGAAACAAACAGCCAAGCAACGACGAGCTGTTCAGACAGTTGATGATGCAGAGGAGTTGGACAGGGACTATCGCGCTCTAAAGAAGCTAAAAAAGGGTACTATTGATGAAGCTGAATTTGCAAAGCTGACAGGGGCGGAAGATTTTTGAGCAGCAGTGTAGTTACCTTGGCATCCTCAGAGAGGAGGGACCAAAGAAAGAACCCTAGAACTGTGGAGTTAACTGCCAACTCAACTGAGCATGGAGGGATTGGATCTTGAGAAGAGATACTTGTTGCTATTCCCGACCTTCATATGGTTAGTGCAAAGAAAATTTTGTGTAAATTTGAAATTTGCTTATGGCTCTGTTTGTACCGCCACAGTTAAAATTACAATTTTGTCATTCTTTGGTTCCTAGTAATGGTTCTGTGTATTATCCACCCTAGTAGTAGTGGCAGTAACGAGGTTTATGACCACTTGTTAGAGAAACTCCTATGGGGGTAGAGTTTATATATTAAACTGCCGAGTTCCTTAATAGCAGGCCGAGTTTGAGCTCCACTACGGGTGAAGTTTCTCTACCACAGTATATAGTACATGAATCTGTCATCTCCATACTGAGGTTTTAAGGATAAAAAGAAGTACGTCATAACAGGAATTTAGGATTATGTGCAAGGAAAGGAAAGGACAAAGATATATCATATTATGCGCAGACTGGTGCTTTCAGGTGAACCCCATACTTTATCAAAATGCAGTGAGAAGCAATAATATTGGGACCAAAAGGATCCTGTCACCCCAAAAATTTAGGTCTCATTTTGCAAAATGCCAATAGGTTCCCTCCACAATTTGGCGAAGCTAATAGTTCTCTTCCACAACTGACATAAAACAGTTTTGGACCATAACTTGCATCATAATGAGGTAAGGTGCTTTCAGTCTTTACGGATTTTCTTTATCTTTTTGCTTTTCAACTTGGCCTTCATGCACAAAGTCACAAATGATATACTGTACTATATACATATATACCGTCTTCCCTGATATCTTCCGTGTATGCTATGAGATACCTCAACTTGTCCAAGTCTGAAGCATGAGAATATTCGGTTGTTGATAAAAGGAAAGCTAGTAAAAACAGTAGGTATTGTTTGAATGAATTGATCATACATGTTTTTTGGTTAGTTATCTGCACTTAATTGATGCACAGGCAAAGAAATCATGAGAGTACAACCAATCAAGGTTTTGAATGTGTGGTTTTCGTCTGCATATAAATGTTTCTAATGATTGATAGTTTGATACCAGTCTAAGTTTCTAGTGATCTTTTAAGTTTGCATATGGTGGGTTTATACTAATATTTACCAAAGCACAGTAGTCCAAGAAATGATATTTATCAACAAGAAATGAGATGTTTGAGGAAACTTAAGTCCCCGCTAACAAATTCAGGTTTTCAGCATCTTCTTGGTGTCTGAAACATGTTGATTTCATAGATGGTTATTTAAACAAAAGTGATTATGGCCTGGGTTGATTATCTTAATAGGTCCCTTGTTGTAGTCGTAGAAGATTGAATGGTGAAACTTCTAATAGGTATCAAATAAAACTACATGCATCTATAATTACGTTCGTATTTGTAGAACATGTTGCTTATAAACTGCAAAGAAACTGGAACATAAAAATTCAATTTAAGCCAAAGTTACAAAATACAAGCATTTTTTGAGAAAATCTTTCCGATACTACTTTAAAATGATGAGCAAATCTTTATTGATTCTCATGGATACACGTCTCTGGTCCAGCCATATCTTTCCACTTGTGATTTTCCTTTTTCTTTTATAAGAAGCATTTTTGCTTGATTTTTTTCCAAGATATTTTTGCTCTGATAAATATCTCCAAAAATAAGAAAACTTTTCAAAAATATTTTTTGTTTGTAGCCTTTTAGGTTGAATCACATGCTTTACATGTGACCGAAGAGTGAAGACAGTGAAGTGAAGCTTATGACCAAACCACCCCAAAAGAAATGGACCCAGAGGAATTTGTAAGGCTTTTCTCATGGGCTTATGACCCATTCTGTAGTTAGTCTTGTGAGCACAAGAAAGATTTCCTCTGTCAGATACTTTTCAAATGTCATCTCATAAATATCTTCTCTGGAACTCTTTTTACAAACCTTCCCTGCAACCACTGTTAAAATGCAATATAATCAATACACAGAAGACAAAACGCACACTACCGACACGGAAATTTTACCTTTTCTTTTTCTTTTCTGATTCAGAAACTAAGCTTTCATCAACAACAGATGTCATACAAGTGCCAACTATATGCACCGACCAATATTTATTATTAAATGCATGGAAATCAAGTCATTTGCAGGGTACAAAATTATTTACCTTCAGTCTAGGTCTTTTTTCTGCATTGAGTTTCCGGACTTCATATCTGATCTTCTTGGAAAATAACCTACTTTGACGTTTTTCTTTGTACCTAAGAACTTTAGCTTCTCTTCTTGTTTTTTCTTCTTTCATTACCGGCACTTCTCCCATCTCAATAAATTTGATCACAACCATTAACAACAAAAAAAAACAAACACATTAATATAATCACCATAAAATAAATAAATGAGAAATATCCAACTTAAATTTACATCTCTTATGGCTCTCAACCTACATAATTTTCCTGATATCAACATCCACAGAATTTACCAACTTTGCCATTTTCTTAGAAAAGAAGAAGAAAATAGAGATAAGTTAATAATGTACGTACGAAGGTGGCGTTCGACGCGGAATGGGAGCTGTATTCATCATTGGTTGCCCAAAGGGATCCTCGATTCGACCATGCATCCATGACTTCTTGATAATTCAAATTCAACTTCAAAGATATGTTCTTCTCTTCATCCTCTCCATACCCAAATGACAATGAATCTTCTCTTTTAATGACTTTATTATCTCCGTATCGATCATTCCGTTCTTCTTCAAACATGTATCCATTAGTGTTCTTTATCCCCATATTGTAAAATTCTTCATCAGCTTCACATTCTTCTTCATCTTCATTATTAACCATAAATTCATCCCATTCCATGAAGTTCAACTCAACCAAGTCATCACCATACAAGTCACTCTCTCCTAGTAAATTCGCATCTCCCTCTTGATCATTACTTCCCCAAATACTCTCCAATTCATCCAGTATATCAATTTCCTCTACCTCATTTTTTGTCATTCTCGACGAGTTGATGTCCGGAACGGATTCTGGAACTTCTTGTTCCTCCTTTGGACTCCTCATCAGATGATTAGAGGATGGACTGTGTCTTCTCATTTTCTTCTGTTTTTTTTTCTCTCCCTCTCTTTAGAAAGTTAAGTGCATGGATACTTTTGAGAGCAAGAAGAGGTAATATGGGTGACTGGGTGTTTTTTTTCTCCCCATATAATTTGTTTCCTTTATCCTAAGGGCACCTTATCTTTACACTACTGGTTAGACTCTCAAAATGATAGGATGAACTTGTCCAGCATGGATAGCAACACAAGGAAAAGATCAGTTTTGATTGGAACCAATTCTTTTGGTTCCATTTGTAACATATACATGTGCATTCATCTTTTTAACAAAATTTTATGAAACAAATTGTTGTTAAAAAGAAACAGTAAGAAAAAAGGAAATTTCAAATAATTTGACTGTTAAATGTTTGTCATTGGTTTTCACAAGATAAAAATATTTAAGGGATACTAAATATATCAGATATTAAAAGAAAGATCACCAATCTCGCATGTCTTTCTTGCGACAAAACCTAGCGCACTGCTTGAGTATGCCTTGGCTTGCATATCTGGAAGGAAAGCATGACTGGATGCATGCATCAAAGATAAGTCATTTGTTTTAAAACCATCGGGAAGATGTGTCCATTCATCCGCTTTGAGGTTGTACATCAATACCTCGATGGAGTATTCACTGAGAAGTACTGTGTGCAGACAAACCATTATGTAATCTCCGTGACTTGTACAACTTGAGACAAACGCAAATTTTCCATGATTGAACACAGCGATTGGATCTGGTTTCAACTTGTAATTCTCGGTATCTAATTCAAATATACTCAGTGGTTCAAGTATAGTCATTGGACGGTCAAATATCGTAAAGATTCTTCCACTGCAAAACAACATTTCCACTCTAAAAGTACCGTCAGGCCAAGATGAGCTGAGTGAAATATCCTTTACCAAGTCTGTCCCTTTTGATATATCGAAACGGATTAGACTTCTTCCTACAAATCTTTCAAAGTAGTTCACTATGATTTGACCCTCACTACCTAAAGTTGCCACGCCAGAAAGGTTGATTTTGGGATCTAATACGTTCAACCGAGCTTTAGCAGTATGTGTTAATGGCCTGATATCCTTCCAAGCTTTTACTTCAGATGAGAAAACCTTTAGAGACAAATCAGGGTTCGAATACCCAAACGTCACATAAACTTTGTAATCTACATCTACATGTGATAACGAGTTTGAAGCATGCATTGCAATTCCCATGATTGGGAATTGATTAATATCAACATCCAGCTCTGGTAAAACATGCGACAACCCGGTTAAGGGATTCGCAACGATCAATCGAAAAAGATTTACGGTATGATATTTAAAGCACATTAATCCAGCACATGCCGCAACTGGAGTACTACTATCTGAATTAGATATTAATAATGGAGGATGAGGTTGTTGTATATACCGTAACTTAGAAACTTCTGTGTCGTAAACCATGAATTGATTTGGGGATGATTTTGGGACCATGGCAAGCCATGGGGTTCGAAGGAAATACTGTTTTGACGAAGTGTATGCAAAAGTTGGAGAGCGAACGATGGATTTCCATCTCTTGCATACGAGTTGGCTTCGGATGACGTCTACCGTAGGAAGCCTTGCTAATATTAATTCTACCATTACATCGTCAAGTTTGCTCCACGGTGTTATCATCTTGTTGCTCCACAATGTTATCATCTTGCTCCACAATGTTATCATGATCTTGCCGACCAAAATAAATATCATCTTGCTCCACGGTGTTATCATCTTAGTGCTCCACAATGTTATCATCTTGCCGACCAAAATAAAAATCATCTTGCTCCACGGTGTTATCATCTTGCAACAGTGGTGATGGTGGTGGTGGTATGAGGAACTTCTAGCTTCTAGGGTTTATATATGATCTATGGAAATCTGGCTTACTGCGTGCATAAGCGTAACTAAGTAACTATCAATCTGTAGGCCTGTCAATGGATACCAATTATCCGACATCCGATACCGACAATCCGTTAGCCGTTACTGCTACCATCCGACATAGCGGTAAACGGATATCCGATACCGATAAGCTAACGGATAATTCCTTCTTAACGTAACGGTAGTGGAACCGTGTATTTCCGTTAGGTTTAGTTCTGTTATCCGGAAACGTTTGTGTACTGCACGTGTAAATTCTTATACCTAGGGTTATTACGTTTGGTTTATCTCATTCTTCACTTCAGTTTTATCGGCACAACAGAGACTCAGAGAGAAAACTAGGGCCGTTGAATCAATCATCGTCTTCTCTGCCTTAGAAATCATCATCTTCTGAGGGTGATTACTGATTAGAAACTAGGATTCTCTTCTTCAATTTCCTTTGAGTTTAATTTCAATCTTCAAAACTCAATTTTCAATTTAGGGTTTCTGAAATTAGGGTTCACAATTTCAGATTTGTGAAATTAATCATGTCCCAAAGCGAAAGAGGAGCATCAAACCATGTTGGGTCTTCACAGAATCTCTCATTTTCAGTTGCATCACATTTACCTGCTGCTGCTGTATCCAACCAAGTTCAAGGTTCTGGAATTAATTCAACACCTGCTTCTGTTACACCTGCAATTCGTCCTAGAGAAGAAGAAGAACAAGATTTAGAAGTAGATGAAGACCCAGTTATAACTGAAGAGAAGAAAAAACTGCGCTCAGTAAGGTCTGATGTATGGGTTGATTTTGACAGGAAAATTGGAAACAAGGTTGTAAAAGGGAAGGAGGTTGGGATACTGATAGCTGAATGCAAACATTGTCACAAGAGAATACCTGCTCCCAATACCAAGGAACCAGCCGCTTGCATTACCATGCGAGAATCTGCAAAGAAAAGCCTGAGAATAAGAAAGGACAAAGGAAGATTACTTCCGTCAAAACAGGTAATGCGCAAACCAAGTTAGCAAATTGGAAGTTTGATCCTGTTGTTACTAGGAGACTAGTTGCCAAAATGATTGCTAAACATGGTTACCCAATCACTATAGTTGAGCATCCTTATTTTAGAGAGTTTGTTAAGTCTCTGAATCCTGCTGCTAAGCTTTACACTAGGAATACAGTTAGGAAAGACATCATGACACTAGCAACTGAGTTCAAACTGGAATTACAAGAACAATTTGAGAATATTACATCTAAATATAGTTTAACAACAGATATGTGGTCATGTAAGCATACAAAGGATGGTGATTGTTGTGTGACACTGCATTACATAGATGAGGAGTGGAAACTGATTAAGAAAACACTAGCATATACTTTAGTGCCATCACCACACTCTGGAGAGGTTCTAGCATCTGTAGTGAAATCAGTGTGTCTAGAATGGAACATAGACAATAAGATTTTTGATGTAGCTACTGACAATGCTAGCTCCAACAATGTTATGATGGAACATCTGAAGAAATGGATTGATAGCAAAGACTGTTTAGTTCTTAATGGGGATATGTTCCAAATGAGGTGTTGTAATCATATATTGCACTTGATTCTTGGGTGGGGAATGAGAGTAGTTGCTCCATTTATAAATGCAGTTAGAGAGTGTGTAAAATATGTCAAGTCAAGTCAGGCTAGAAAAAAGAGATTTGAATGTGCAATTGCCCAAGTTAAGCTTCCTTCTTCAAGGTCTGTGGGTTTAGATGTGGATACCAGGTGGAACTCCACCTTTAAGATGCTATAGGATGCAATTTTTTTGAGACAAGATTTTGTTAGGCTAGCTGAATTGGATAATGACTTCAAGATACTACCATCTTCTAAGGATTGGCAACAAGGAATAAATATATGTGAATGTTTGGAATTGTTTGATGTCATTTCAACCAAATTTGCTGGGATTAAGTATCCCACATCAAATTTGTATTATAATGGAGTGCAAGAAGTTAATAGATGCACTAAGATCTGGGAATCAAGTGAGCATGAGTATATCAGAGACATGGCCAAGAATATGAGGATGAAATTTGATAGCTACTGGAAAGAAAGTAACACTTTGATGGGAATTGGAGTTGTTTTAGATCCTAGGTACAAAGCTAGATGGGTGGAGTTTGTTATGAAGAGAGTATATGGTGTCAATCACTATCAAAGTCACTATAAAAAAATTTGAGCTTGCACTCAATGCTCTTTACTGTGCTTATGAAACAAACACCACAATTCCAGATTATTATGATAGTGGAATGAGTTCAGCTGGAATGGAGATCTCTGCAGCTACAACATCATCATATCAATTTGGTTATGATGATTTTATTATGGAAAACAATGTCTTTGAGGTTCAGAAGTCAGAATTGGAGACTTACTTAGCATAACCAGTTCTTACTAAAGGCACAACCACTGAAGAAATGAGGTTTGATATCTTAAGTTGGTGGAAGAATCATGCTCGAAAGTACCCAACTCTCTCAAGGATTGCAAGAGATGTATTGGCAGTTCCAGTGACAAGTGTAGCTTCAGAATCTATGTTTAGTATTGGTGGAAGGGTTCTCACATCTCACAGGAGTTCATTAGCTCCAGACCTTGTTGAAGCATGGCTTTGTTTGGGTGATTGGCTGCCAGATCTCACTCTCAGTGAAAGTGATAGTTGTGTCACTGGTACATCTTAATCTTTTATTTGCAATTTATTGGCTTATTGCACTGACAATGACATTTCCAGCTTAAAATGTCTAACACTTTTGATTTTACTTTCAAAATGCAGAAGTTCAGGAGTAAGGTGGAATGCATTGGCAGATGTAGTTTGCACTTGGCAGTGGAGAATCTGGAGATGGAGGAGGAATGCATTTGCAGTTGTTGAAGCAAATGGAGATGGAGATGTCTTTTGTTTTTTGCAAAAAACATGGTTTTTTCTTTTGCTAGAACATCTGAAGATTCTGAACTTGTTTTCTTATGTGGCATGAACATCTGTATGTCTTTTTTTTTGTGTGGCATGGATTTAGAACCTGTTTTCTTGGATTTAGAAGTTGTTATGTGTATTTGTTCTGTTGTTTTAGCCTGTTTTGTGGTTGTCCTGTGACATATCGGATGGTAACGGAAAAATATCCGTTATCCGGTAAGTCCAACGTAATGGTAACGTTTTTGAATTTCCTATTTTCGCCGGAAATTAACGGATAACGGATATCCGCTAACTTTTAATGGCAACGGCAGCGGCAGATCCTATTTCCGTTACGTTAGCATCCATTGACAACCCTAACTATCATCAACTCGTATCCTTTTCAAACACAGTTAATACACTTGTATAGCTAATAGACTTCAAAATCAAGCCCACCTTCGGTCACAGAGTTTGCAATGGCCGATGGGCATCAAGGAGTGGATACAAGCTAAACCAAATAGCCATTCATACGAGCTAAATCCTCTAATAGGTAATTTGATGAATGAAAAAAAATTCAATTTCAAAAATTTATTTTTATCTCTAACTAAATACTTTAGATCTCGTGTGATTTCACTCCTCGCACTAAAAAACAAAATAGGATCATAAGCTCATCTTTGAAAATATCCCTTACCAAAACAATTTTTACATTCCAATTCGTACTCTTTTGCATTTTGGAACAAACCATCTATGAGTAGAACACCGCTACCACGATGGGAGGGCCGACCGAAGAAAAAAGGAAACACTGCAGTAATTGGAGTGTAAAAAAAATTTGTGCCTAAAGTGAAAGTATCACTTTTGCTGAAACGGAGGGAGTACATCATTTTATTAGTTGCAACGGAAAATTAGTTGATGCATAAACCAAAATATGGCTACATAATAAATGTGTCATGCATCCTTTGTGGAGGTTTGCATAATGGCTATGCAACCAATTTTTGAAAATTGTGCCTAATATGATAAACGCCTCCGATTTTTTCGTAAAAACTTTAAATGTGATACTGTTGTTTGTACTCATTGTGTAGATCACTTTAAAATCTTTCCAACGAGATAAAATTTATAAAATTACAAGGCACAAATTTTTAGGTATGTTATATTCTAGTTTGCTTGCCAATTATACCCCTGAAAAAATATGATACATAAGGAATTATAATACATTTTGACTCTTATACATATTCACCCTTCCTATTCGGAATATTTACAAAAATATCTAATACATATTTTCCCTTCCTCTTCGGTTTATTTACGAAATATCTAAAAGAAAAAAATAATAATTCAGAGGGGCATTTTTGGTTTTTCGGCCCGGACCATTTCTAAGCTTTTTGTGTCAATTGATCACTTACAATTTACAAAAAAGTGACCATATAAAAGGTCATCCTTCCCTCACTTCGCTCGGTTGGTCGGCCCAATAATCATTTGGGATTTTGTCTTTGATGTTTATCTTTGAAATCATCAAAAATCAAAAGGTCTTAGACCCATCAAGATGAGATGGTGGCAATAAACTTCTTGATGGATCAGGGATCAAGAACACAACGAACGTCACAATCAAAAAAAAAAAGAAAAAAGATCGCGGAGAACACAATCTAGAAAAAAAAATTTTAGAAAAAATATCTAAGTTCGGACCATTTTGTAAAGATAAAATATGAACCTAGATATTTAATTGTCCATGATGGTGATCTAAACTAGTAGAGTCCATATGGAGATACAAAAATTAAGAAGTTAATAATATTGGATTTTTCTCAAGATGATGGATTGATTCGTAGAAATTCAATTCATGACTAGATTGGTAATGAGTTGATGATGATAATACTTCTAGTTAATGGATCAAGATAAAACATCAAGAACATGCGAAACATCTCAATAAGAAGAATAAGTCATCTTTTTTTGCCAAGAACACGAAGAACACAATTATTATCATTAAAAAATAAAAGTATCTAGGTTCGGACAAATGGGTGAATAAAAAATCTGAACCATCATATATGAAGGATTCGGTCAAGATCTAAACCAAATAATCCCGGGGGAAAAAGTTATAGGTTTGGATTTATTGGTTGAAGACACATTTGAACCTTTAGTGTTTTCTAAAAAAATTCTTCCAATTTATTTATGTTAATATTTTGGAACGGTATAATACTTTATAATTAGTGACAGAAAATACTGTGACCGCAGATATTGGTAGCAAAAATATACCTTTCAAACTTGTTAGTGCACTGCTCTTTTGAACCCACCAAGAGTCGGTATGTCTTGTTTGGTTGTCAAGTTTAGTTTCAAAACTCACCACTTGAATTGCCTGTTAAAGTTAACTCCGTTTGGTTAGACTTAGTACATAGGCATGTTAAGGATGCTTTAGTTACTTATTGAAAACTTAAAGACGTATTGAAGAACAAGCAAATACATCATC
Source organism: Papaver somniferum (assembly GCF_003573695.1). Classification (NCBI taxonomy): domain Eukaryota; kingdom Viridiplantae; phylum Streptophyta; class Magnoliopsida; order Ranunculales; family Papaveraceae; genus Papaver; species Papaver somniferum. Next base: position 115,481,150 of record NC_039366.1, on the reverse strand, counting down.
CTTTAAACCGAGGTTAGTAAATACAAATGACAGTCTTATTCATTGAGCACATAACATGCGAAGTTTGTTTACATGACTTTCATATATAGATAATTTAATTATTATCTATGATTAAAGTGTCGAAGAAATCATATACATTAGTTTTTTCTGCAACTTATTGTTTTGAGTTAGTAGTATGATTCTCTGTAACTTCGTAATTTTGTCATAACACTAATATGATAATTGAGTTTTGAACTTTTGGATTGAATCGATGCTTTAAAAACATATAGGAAGCAATTCATTAGACATGTATTGAATCTAGGTTGGACTCGAATTCCATAAGGATTTTAGGATCGATTCAAAGACATATCTCATTCCAGGACCGACCCTAAATCAATTCTGATCCCATGATCGATCCCAATTAATGGTACGGTCCCAAAATCCATGTACTTTACTAAACATTAGCCTATTATCAGATTTCATACTGGAACATAGTTAAGACCAAATAAATCTTATGAGCAATTCAGCTTCAGTCATGCTCTTTGCATCTCTTGGATCTAGCCGACGTCCTTTACATGCCTAGCAGTTGATTCAGCTGAAGTGAAAGCTTTAACTGATATGCCTCTAGCAGATAACCTGTTTATTTCCTTCATTTATATTTCACTCAAGGTAATGGAAATACATTTACTATGATGGATCTTTAAGAGAAAATAAGATATCAAGAAAATATCAATAGTTAGGATATCTTACTATTTTCAAAAAGTTATATAGATTCCTTGTCGATTATATCTCACAAGAAAAATCTAAGACTAGTTTAGATATAAATCTTGTGGAATTACAAAGTTTGAGACGAGGATTACTTTATAATTTCTATCAATTTTATTCCCCAATCAATATTTCTTGAATGGTGGTATAGCAGAAGAGATGGACCTTAAATAGACAAGAACTACGACGATCAAGATAAGATTTGGATATCAAGAACTAATATGTAAAAGATAATCAGGTCGTGCTTCATGAATCCCTTAGTGAAGACTTCAAAATTCGTAATGTAGTACCTTTTATCTAGGAAACCTAGGTCTTTAGAGAATGAATCTATCCATAACTAGGACACATCGTTTCAGGATTGAGATTGTAGGTTCCAGATAGTCAGTCCTCTATTTATAATGATAAACAAGGATAGGTTGCTTAAAATCAAAGCACGGTTCCTGATCAATCTCAACAATCAAGGTATATGAAAACAAGAAGGAGTCACTTCCAGAACAGTTCATATAAGCATAAAATGATGGGAAGCCATCTTGGAGTTCATGCGCGGTTCAAAAATCGAGGTTCCACGAATCATAATGACAAACATGTTCTCCTTGGAATAAATTTGTTAAGGAAACCAGCTCATGAATGTTATAGATTTCAAATATGGGGAACAAGCTTGAGAAATCAAACCAAAAAGTGAAATTTCCAGAAATACCAATTTACTCAAAAGAGTATTATTGACATCGTCCTTTACATGCCTAGGAAACACCATATCTCAGACAACTTAGATTATGCGGAATGTTATATGAGAGAGAAGGTGTTTTGATCAACTAACTTTGACAACAAGTTTTAAATAGCAACACTTGTGAGTTCGATAGAGCAATGCTCTAACAATCTCCCCCTTTGTCCATTTTAGTGATAAAACTACTAATACATATGGATTAAAAAACTTCAAAACTCCAGAATCCGTCATGCTTAATTTCCTTGGTTCTTCAACTCCTTGAATTCTTCGTTACTTCAAGTTTTAATGACTTTGAACGTGTTCAACTCTGCATCGTTGTTGTTGAAGAACCGTAGCGATAATAACTTTAAAAACAGATATTCTCAATCGTCGTTGTACAGAAGCATAATATTATTATCTTCTTCAAAGTTCAGTTGTATCACAACTTTGAAGTAATACTACGGTGATATTTTTTTCACCCTTAATGAATACTTACATATTTTGCATAATAGGTGAAATTATAGATGTTGATTCACCCCCCCTACATAATGATCTGGAAACCATATGTATGTAGTATGAAACTACTAATTAATTCTCCTCCTTTTTGTCAATAAAAATTGGCAAAGATACGAAAACAATGGGATCCTAGTGAATTCTATCAAAAAATGATTCAAGACTTAAAGGGAACATATATCAACTTTTAATTTAGATGATATCACAAAGTATAAAATACTTAGCGTCTCACTAGGAGATTTAAGATACAAGCATCCCCTGTACCACATTCACTCTTCCAACAAAGATATAGCAATTAAACACAAGTTCAATTAAGAACTCTCCCCCATTTGATGTCATTCTCAAGAGAACAACATGAGTGACCTTACTTTAATGAAAAAGAAGGATTTGCCGGACATTAACAAGTCACTTAATTTGTATCCTAAACATCGACATAGATTAATCTCAACGCCAGTTACGACCAAGGAGACATCTTAATCGATATGACTCAACATAAGAAAATATTACGGAGTTGATAATGCATTAATTACACAAGAGTGTGACCACGAGTAGATCAATACTGCGAAAATTCTCGCGAAGATTGTTCTATTTTTAGTTCATAAAACTTAATAAATTTAGCTTTTGAGCATATATGAGATATCAGTTCAATTCAAAAAAAGTAAAGGACACATATATCTCATATAACTTTGCAATACATTAAACCAGTATTGATTAAATATTGCAGGTTCATCTCCCAAAAACTCTAGAATTTAAATAAATAAATCTAAAAACATGCAAGATGAAATTCGTTGGAAATAACTTGTGTACTCACAATATTTGTTGTATCAAACCCTAGTTATCCTTCTTGAACACAAGAATAAATTCTCACAAGAAGTTTTCTAGTACATAGACGAAAACAAAATAAGCTAGATTTTTCCAGACTCTTCATTGGTATTGAGACCTTTGAGTTTGTCATCAACTGTACCCACGAGCTCTGTAGAGAAAATTTCTTCATTGAGAAGCTCACGAACATGAGATTTCATGAGAATAAGGTCAGCAGAAACCTTTTTCAACTCAGTTCATAACATGTCTAGACCTTTTAGTGTTTCAACAGGTTCCAAATTTTCTTCCTCAAATTGTTTAAGAAAAATCATAAACAAGATTAGCATAGATCATCTCTTCATGCTCAACATCTTGATGATCATAGGCGAAATAACAATTCACATCAGGAAGATCTTCAGATGATTCTACCACTTCTTCATCAACCAGAGTTCTCTTTCCTCTTGTTTCAATACCACCTCCAAAGTTAATAGATTCTTCCATGCTTTCAAAGGTTCGTGACATAGAAGACATGCTTGTTTACGGAACTCCTTGGATGATAAATTCTCAACACAAGTTAGGGTATATAAATAGGTTTGTAAAAGGTATTCTTTGGGTACAGGGTCGGTTCGTGACTTTTCTAGAAAATAGGGTTTTTATATGGAAACTCTAAAAAATAGGTAATTACCTAGGGTACGCAAAACAACGTTCACAAACTGTTTCAAAACAGGGGCTCCTGTTTCCTTTTTTTTTTTGAGGTGAACAAGAATATCTTTTAGAGAGTACAAAATATTTTTCAGTACTTCAATTTTCTACCTTTTTCTATGATATATATATTCCTTCTTAAATATTAAAATATTCTTAGCTCAATAAAAAAATGGGTTTAGAGCACAAGAGTATTAATACTCTTGAAATAAAAATCATTGTATGATTATATTTTCTGGAGCCTGGCTCAACAGGAATTTTTTAGCAATCTTGTCTGATAGGGATAAAAAAAAATCATAGAAATACGTAAAAGTTGCAATATGAAAACGATTATGGCTTATCACTCAAAGACTATTTGAAACAAATATTACACATGTTACACATCAATTTCTTATCCAGCAGGATTTTTATAGATAAGGTTCCGAGACTTGTGACTAGCTTGCACAAGGGTGAGCCGAACTCTCACCAGAAGGATTATGATGACGTTTACATTTGTATTTACCTCTTCCTTTTGAGAAAATTCTTTTTGGACAAGAGAAGTGATCATATAAATTATTGTCATCATGGAAAGAGACAAGATTCTTACCTGAGGATGATTGTCTGGAAGACGATGACAATTTATCAATAAGATATTTATATTCTCTAATGATCAAATTAATGTTAGCTTGTTGAATCGTTTCATTGATGAAAACTCTAGCTTTCTCAGGAGGAGTATGAGTATCGTTACGAACCCATATTTGTGACGGATATTCTAATTATGTTCTTCTTTAACCGATTTTGCGTACTACCTTTTTGACTTGTTCAAATATTTATGGACCAAGCAGAATTGGCATTCCTAGAATCAAATTTGCTTGAATGTGTTTTTACACCAAGTGGTTTAGACATTCGAATATCAGTCACACCCTTCAGAATTAAATCTAAGGTGTTTTGGAAATGGCCAAACTGATAGTTTCCCAACCTCAGTTTACACTTTTTTTGAACATGTCCTTTAGTGTTGCAATAGAAGCACACTTTCTGAGTTTCAATGAAATCGGAATAGGTAGTTTTATTATACTCGTTTTGTGAAGAACTCTTCCTCCTTAGAGACACAGTATTTTCTTGGTCAGAGAAATTTAACAGATCATCTCTTGACAAAGTACCAATACTTTGTTTATCAGTTTTTGAGTGCAATTTGTTAGCTTATCATGAACAACTGGTGTTCTTACTTTTCTAACTCATCGCCCTTTTCAGAAGCTATGTTCATGGTAGTTTCTTGGGATTCACTATCGCAACGTGGAGTAGTGTTACTCAACAATCGATAGATTTCTAAGGCATTATTTTTAAGTTTAGCTTCAAGTGAAATATTTTTCAATTTCATTTCGGCATGTTCTTAAAGAAGAATCCTTGTTCTACAATCACATTCAGAAATTATACCAATGAGATTATTGATTTTGTGTTTCAGCCGATTGACCTCAGAATACTGAAATCCCACATGTTTTAAAATTTCAGTACTTTCTTTGGATGCTTCCCGTTCTACTTCTGAGTCAGACTCATCAATAAAATAATAGGGATAACACTTATCAATATACAATTGTTTTACGGGAACAGAGTGTTCATATGTATGAGATTTTGGAAATTCAGACTATTTTAAAGACTCTATAACAAAAATTCCTTTTAATTAAACCGACAGAACGTTTATCAGAGATTTCACTCTTGTCCATATAGTCAGATTGCTTCAAGCACAAACTTATTAGATCTTTTACGCGTTTGCCTGCTCTGATACCAACTAAAAATGCGGGGGTACCAAAATACACCACCAACTTTTTCTTAGGCAACCTGTATGGAGTAAACTCAAATACAATTCCGAGAGTTCAACTTAATGAATCTTAATTAGGAATTTTATAAATAAATTATATCGTTTTCTCTCACAATCAGTATGTAAACAAAGACAAGTCTGTGAACCTGATTATTCCATGAGAGTACTTGGACGATTCCAAATATCAATATCCAATATCAATCAAGTAGTATCACGATGGACTTATCTACTTGAATTGTTTTTACTTATAACCTGTGATATTTCAATTATAAAGATAAACAATATAATGAGGAAATCGAAAATGCAAAAAAAAAAAAACAACCAGGAACCTAGTCCAGATTAAACACAAAACGGTATTAAGCGGAGCATACTATCAGAACTTCAGACTGGAATATAGACCGAATTAAATTGTCACAGCAATTCAGTTACAGTCGCGCTCCTTACGCCTTTTAAATCCCAGCAGGACTCCGCACAATTGATTCCCTTAGCTAACGTCCTTTATAGCCTAAGAGTTGCTTCAACTTAACTGAAGACTTTAAACCAATCTGCTTCCCACAGATAGGCATTTATGTGATTTGTGTTCTGACCAACGATCAAGGTTAGGTAGGAAATCGATTCCAATAGACAAAGTCTGGAAAACCTCAAAATCCGGTCTTATGACTCCCGAACAGCAGCCTAGATTATTATTTACCTCACAAGTATAAACTTGTGGAATCACAAAGTCTGAGACGAAGAAACTTTGTGATTACTATTTATCTTGTTTGTTGGAGAAAACTCAACAATCAAAACAAGATCAAGATACACGAACTATCAAGATAAAGATAGTTGGACATGGCTTCACGAATCCCGAGGTGAAGTATTTTTAGTCTTTAAACCTAAAAATGTTTTAAGGAGAGGACGACTTCAGTTTACAACTAGGACACACAAGAATAATGTCTGGGATTCAAAGATCCAAGTTGTTTGAGGTTCTCCTAATATAAACTTGTTGCTTTGGATTTAAGCTAAGGTAGCTTTGGAATCAAGCAATCAATAATCACCGTTAGATGAAAAACTTGACTTGAGATTAACATAACAGAATATACACTGTGGTTAGGGTGAATTGTAACCGTACCGTGTACAATGACTTGGTCATGAAAGGTTATCCGAACTATAGTTACGTCGGTACGTGTACTGGGTACATGTACTGCGGTCGGGACCTATAACAGTTATGCCAGTATGTGAACTACTATGCATATTTTCATGTATCCAGATTTACAGTAATTTTATATCTCTCTAATAATCGATTTGAAACATTCCCGAATAATATTAATGACACATGTCACTGTTCCAGGCTATTTTCAAATGATTAAATCTTGAATCATAATTTAGGTCATAAGCAATAAATTGTTCTTAACCAAATTCGTCATGTATGAACAAATGTTCTTAAGTTTCGCATATTTTGAGAACGATTAACAAGATAAACTTGACTCGAAATTTCTATTATGCATGTAATGTCTAATTTAGTCATGCGTCATTGTCTTATCGATAGAAATGTGAAAACTTGAGTAATAGGTGGTTTAGTCTTCATTACCTTTTGTTGAACAAGTTCTCCAAAAGCTTCGATTGATCTTCGCCTTCAAACGATAGAACGCAATGATATCTGGTATTCAACTACACACTTTTATCCTAATCCGAGACTTGACTAAATGTAGACTAGAAATCAAGATGTAGTTTTGATCAACTAAATTTGACAACAAGCTTGAGATAGCAGCACCTATGAGTTCGGACGAGCAATGTGAAAATGTGTGGGTCTAACAACCACACCCAACAATTTGTTTGGCAATCTGAGAGGACTTACTCCAATACACTTTCTAGAGAATCAACTAGACAGTTAGACTCAATCTAGAATAAAGTATATCAAAGAGTTTAATATCTCTAACTCTTAATTCAATCCGCAATCAGCAAATAGAAATCTGCGAGCCCGATTGAATATAAGAGGAATTACTTGAACGGTACCAAAGACCAATGTTCAAGTATCAATCAATGTAAATCAAAAACCAAAGGTTGGATATTCTAATTGATTGATCTTAACGCACAACATGTGATATTTTAATTAAATAACAAAATAGAATGCGAAAAAGAAATAACACAAACACCAGAATTTTGTTAACGAGGAAACCGCAAATGCAGAAAAACCCCGGGACCTAGTCTAGTTTGAAAACCACAATGTATTAAGCCGCTACAGATACTATCCTACTACCAATTAACTTCGTACTGGACTGTAGTTGAACCCTAATCAATCTCACACTGATTTAAGGTACAGTTGAGATCCTAAGAGCTAGCACTATGGAAGGGTTCATCCCCTCCCTATCCCTATGTATCCCTTAAACAGCACAAAAACCATGTGCTATGGTCTCCCATATCCCTACATGTGTAGGGATATTCACAGGGATCCCTACATGGAGGATCACATCTGATCCCCCTTGTAGGGAAGGGAAATCACACGACTACCGAGTAACCGTATTTTTTTATGCTTTACGGCTACTCAGTAGCTGTGACATTTTACACGGCTACTAAGTAGCCGTTTCTGGTTTTTAAAGTTTTACCTCAAAACTTTCCTTTTTCACTCTTTTTTTCTACTAAAACTCTTTTTTTACCTATTATATCTTTTTTTGACTATAAAATATCTTTTATTGACTCTAAAATATCTTTTTTACCTCAACAAATATATTCCTATAGAAAAAAACTGAAAAAAAAAATACGGCTACTGAGTAGCCGTTTGGCACTATTCATCTGGCTACTCAGTTTCCGTATCACGTAAGGAAGGGATGAAAAGCACCATAGTGAGATTGGCTTCCTTGTGCTATCCCTTCCCTACAAATGAGGGATGGGGAAGGGATTCCCTCCACCATAGTACTAGCTCTTACGTCTCTGATCCCAGCAGGATACTACGCACTTGATTCCGTTTGCTGATCTCACCCACAACTAAGAGTTGCTACGACCCAAAGTCGAAGACTTGATAAATAAATCTGTCTCACACAGAAAAGTTTATAGGATTGAATAAATCTGTCTCCCACAGAAATACCCAAGATTTTTTGTTACGTCTTTTGATAAATCAAGGTGAACAGGAACCAATTGATAAACCGGACTTATATTCCCGAAGAACACCCTAGTATTATCAATCGCCTCACAATAAACTTAATCGACTAGCGAAACAAGTTATTGTGGAATCACAAACGATGAGACGAAGGTGTTTGTGATTACTTTTCTATCTTGCCTATCGGAGATATAAATCTCAAGCCAATTTTACAATTGCACTCAATCACGATAGAAACAACAAGATCAGATCACGCAACTACAAAGAGAATAGTTAAGTCTGGCTTCACAATCCCAATGAAGTCTTCAAGTCGTAACCTACAGGGTCTCGATAAGAAACCTAAGGTTAAAGGAGAATCGACTCTAGTTATGCAACTAGTAACACAAAGGAGGTGTGGGGATTAGGTTTCCCAGTTTCTAGAGTTGTCCTTTATATAGTTTTCAAATCAGGGTTTTCAATCCAAGTTACCTTGGTAACAAAGCATTCAATAATCACCGTTAGATGATAAACCTGATTCAAACAAGCTAATATCTTTCAACCGTTAGATCGAACTTATCTTGTTACACACAAATGAAATGTACCCTCATTAGGTTTATGTAACCGTACCTAAACGTGTACACAATGTTGGTTCACAAATAGTTAACCGAGGTTAGCCATATGATTACTCTCATATCAACCTTATTCATCTTAACCATAACTATTTCAAATGACTCAAATGAAACTAGTTAAAGAGTTGTTCAATTGCTATATTCTCATGGATTTATACAAGAACACAATTGAAGCAAAATCGGTTTGATTCACTCGAATGAATACATGAACATTATATCCACGGTTTGCAAAGATTTCATTCCTTATTGATAAATGTTTTAGGTTCATGTACAACCGATCTTAGAAAGTAACCAATTAAGTATGCGTACGGGTATGCATACTTAATTAACCGAACTTGAGTTTGTTTTAGTTTTCAAACTCAGCAGAAATTCACGGACGTGAACTTTCCGCCAGTATGCGTACGGGTACGCGTACTTTAGGTAACCGGATGAGTTTGGTTTTGGTTTTCAAACTCAGCAGAAATTCACGAGCGTGAACTTCCGCCAATATGCGTACGGGTACGCATACTTACCCAGTCTCTTACAACCTTTTTGTATACACACAAGTATGCATACTTTAGGCTCCCGGTTTTGGACTTATACACTAATGTGCGAACACACTATGCTTATATCCAAAGATGGTTACAAGATTCTAAACTCTTTATTTCAATCATTGAAACATTCTTCTATAATGGCAATAGTCGTTTTCACACACTATTAACATCAAAGCAATTTTCAAGATATTGAAATAATCATTATCGAAACATTCCAAGTCTTACACCAAATGATTGTATTACACAAACCATGTAAGATGTTACTCGGAAATTTTCTCACGATATAAGATGAACTTGGTCGAAGCGAAAGCTTACCAACACATATTTCGAGAAATATGTAAGCGAGATATACTCAGCTCGAAATCTCAAATGTGTATAAATAAAACTATATCGTAACACGACTGATGTCTCAATATGAGAGATAGAGTAGAAATAGACTTTCCAAGTGATAGATGAGTTTAAGTCTCCACATACCTTTTTTCGATGAAGTTCCACAATCTCTCCTTAGTAGTCTTTGTATTCAAGTGATAAGCGTCGTGAAGTCTAAGCTCAACTACACAAACTATGTCCTAGTCCGAGACTGAAAATGCGGGGGTCTAACAACACCACCCAATATTTCGATTAGCAATCTGTATGGACTAACTCCGAAATACTTTGCTAGAGAATCAACTAGACAGTCAGACTCAATCTAGATAAAAGTATCTCAAGGAGTTAATATCTCTCTCTTGATTTGATTTTTACTCAAGCTAAAAAAAATAGCGAGTCTTTATCAAATACAAGGAATACTTGGACGGTACCAAAGACCAATGTCCAAGGATCAATCAACAACCAAAGGTTGGATTTCCAATTGATGATCACGAACGCACAACCTGTACTATTTCAATTATATAAAATATAATGCGTAAAAGAAATAACACAGACACCAGAAATTTTGTTAACGAGGAAACCGCAAACGCAGAAAAACCCCGGGACCTAGTCCAGATTGAATACACACTGTATTAAGCCGCTACAGACACTAGCCTACTGCAAACTAACTTCGGACTGGACTATAGTTGAACCCCAATCAGTCTCCCACCGATCCAAGGTACAGTTGTACTCCTACGCCTCTGATCCCAGCAGGATACTGCGCACTTGATTCCCATAGCTGATCTCACCCACAACCAAGAGTTGATGTAACCCAAAATCACAGACTTGATAATAAACAGATCTGTCTCACACAAAAAAGTCTATAAGAGGATAAATCTGTCTCCCACAGATAAACCCTAGGTTTTGTTCCGTCTTTAGATATAAAATCAAGGTAACAGGAACCAATTGATAATCCGGTCTTATATTCCCGAAGAACAACCTAGATTAATCAATCACCTCTCTAAAATCCTTCCTGACTACACAAGCGGATTGTCGAGGAATCACAAACAGTGAGACGAATATGTTTGTGACTTCTTTATCTTTCCTATTGGAGAACTTTCACGATCTCAAGTCAATCAATCGATCGTACTCGTACGATAGAAGATGCAAGATCAAATCACACAACTACGATAAAGTAGTATCGGTCTGGCTTCACAATCCCAATGAAGTCTTTAAGTCGTTAACCTTATTTTAGATAAGAAAATCAAAGGTTGATGGAGATCGACTCTAGCGGGCGCACTAGTAGCACACAGACGTGTGGGGATTAGTTTTGCACAATGCTAGATGTCTCCTTTATATAGCCTTGAAATCAGGGTTTTGACTTAGTTACAAAGCAATCCATATTCACCGTTAGATGAAAACCTGATTTAGATTCAAGCTAATATTTCTCAACCGTTAGATCGAAAAACCTAGCTTGTCACACACATTTTGGTAAACGTTTACTGGGTTCGTGAAAACCATGCCCAAACGTGTACGTGTATGTTGGTTCAACATAGTAACCTAAGAAGGTCAACCATATGAGCATTTCATATTAACCTTGTTCTTCTCCACCATAACTAGTTCAATTGACTCAAATAAACTAGTTAAAGAGTTGTTCAATTGCAATGAGATCTTATGTAACTACACAAGACACAATTGACACAAAGATGATTCGATTCGATTGAATCGGCTCATGAACATTATAGCCATGGTTTGCTTAAAGCATTTCTTAGTAATTTAATGTTTCATGTTCAGAGCACATCTTTAGATCATAACCTCTTAAGTTCACAAACAAGTTCGCGGACTTAAGTTAATCGGTTGAGTTTTCCAAACTCAGAAGAAATTCTCGGGATGAGAACTTCCGCCAGTTCGCGGACTGGGTTCGCGGACTGAGTTTGCGGACTTAGCACACAATCGAGTTTTGCAAAATCCCAGCATAAATTCTCGGTCGAGAACTTCCGTCAGTTGGCGGACTGAGTCTGCGAACTAGGTTCGCGGACTTGGCAAGCCAATTCAACAAAGTTCGAAAACTTCGGTTCAAGGAATACATGGTTATACAATCTAAACTCTCATTTCAATCATTGAGACATTCTCAGAGGACGCTATGTAGTTGTTATTCACAGACCGATTCACGTCAGAGCAATTCTCAAAGTGATTGAAACTTTTCATGACTTTTGTCACTAGGTGAAGATAAACTTGATCAAAGTGAAACGCTTTACCAATACACGATTTCGAGATAAAACATAAGCATTGAATGCTCATCTCGAAATGTCAAATGTGTATGATCTAGTCTATATAGCATACGACTTTTGTCTCATAAGAAGTAGGAGATAGAATACATAGACTTTTGAGTGATAGATAAGTTCAAGTCTCCACATACCTTTTTGTTGATGAAGTTCCACGGTTCCTTGTATAGATATTCGTCATTGTATGATGAATCGCCATGAAGTCATTGAGTTCAACTACACTTTTCTATCCTAGTCCGAGACTTAGCTATGTAGGCTAGAAATCAAAACTTATAGTTTTGATCACTAACATTGACAAACATGCTTGAGATAACAATGCATGCGAGGTTGACCGAGCTATGCTCTAACAATCTCCCCCTTTGTCAATTTTAGTGACAAAACTATTAATACATATGGAATACAAAAAAGATAAACTTTAGTGGCTCCTATTCCATAGTCTAATCTTCAACGTTCCCTGAAATCTTCGTCCTTCCAAGTACTCCAATGATCCGAAAGGTTGTAAGTTTAGCATCACCGTTATTGAAGATCCGTAGCTATAACAATGAGAGAAATCAAGATTCTCAATCATTATTATACAGTGTCATAGTATTATTATGTAACATCAAAGTCCAATTGTATCACGACTTTAACAATAATACTATGGTGATATGTATCACTCCCCCTTAGTAAATACTCCATCTCGATCATGGAAACCACTCCCCCTTACACAATGATCCGAAAACCATATGTATTTGTAGTGTGAACTACAATATTTCTCCCCCCTTTTGTCAATAAAATTGGCAAAGGTACAAGAATGGGATCATAATGAAATTTTCACAAGAGACATTTCATGACCAAAAGAAAAAATACATACCAACTTAATTTAGATACAATATAATAGTCGAAGCTAACAACATTCATCAAGGAGTTTTAAGATACAAGATAACCCCTATAAAATTCCACAGCCGCACTCCCCACAATATATTACCATTAAGCACAAGTTCAAAAGAACTCTCCACCATTTGATGTCATTCCCGAGAGAACAACAAGAGAGACCTTAATTTCGAAAGAAAAGAAGGATTTTTCATTGGACGCGAGAAACCATAGGGATGATTTTCTATATCCAAAGCTCAACCAAATTAATCACAAGTAAACCCATGATTAATTCAATCGGAATACACAACTAAATCAAACCACAAAAGTGACCAATTTAATTGAAAGTGCTCAACATAAGTAAACTCACGGAGATACGACTAAGTCAATCACACGGAGATGACTAACATAACCGTTCAAATACTCAATATAAGGAAAACCTTACGGAATATATGACTACATAAACCAAAGAACATGATAGTGTAGCCTTTCATATACTCAACACAAGAACTTGTGGAATATACGAAAACTCAACTAGATTCATTACAATAGAACCTATAATTAATCTAATTGGAAAACAAAGAACCAAACTAATTACCGAAGTAATCAATTTAATTATTTTGGGCTCAACATAAGAGAACTTATGGAACCCAGACTAAGTTCATCATAGAATATGACAACCTTAACCGTACATGTACTCGACATAAGAAAGAAAACTTATAGAGTACAAACTAAATAACCAAACAGGTTGAATAATTTAGTTCTTAATACTCGACATATAGCATCTTATGGAACAACCAACAAAGCCAAGGTAAACTGACTTAGTTGTAAGGTGCTCAATATAAAATACAAGGATCTATTCTATTTTCCATCATAATGACATAATAGGCTTTATCCTTGTTGAAAAAAAGATTTTATCCTAATTTCCATCAAATTAATGATTACATAGGCTTAACTTTTGTATATGTCAAAAGTCCATTCGTCTTTTCATCAATACGAATACCGATTTATGAACGACTTTACTTTTGACTGCAATATGGGACCTTCAAGTTCACGGACGTAAACAATACATATCCCATAAAAATATTGCAATATCACAAACCATTAAAATACTGCAATAAACATCATCCTCCAAATATTTTTAGAATTTAATACCAATAAACCTTAAAAAAATAACACAAGAAAATGAAAACAAAAATAGCTATGTGTAGTCACAATCACCGCTATTCAAAGCACTAGTTATTCTTCCAACTAATCCAAAAAGAAGACATCCTAGGCGACAATGCCTTTGAGAAATTCAACATCATTCCCAAACTCCTTGTTGTCAATAACCATTGGAACATAAGGTTCACGAAGATAGGAGTTTATATCAACGAACTGTCTTGACTGATTATGTCGTAACAAGGCTCTATGAATTTCTAAGGACTTTGACACAAAAGCCTTTATTTCACGAATCTCCTTTCTTACTTCCTTCAACTCATCAAGAACATCGGAAAACTTCTGAGAGTTAGAAGGTACAGCCCTGGGATTTCTTGTATTCCTTCTTTTTCTTTTCAGGGACTTAGAAACAGGAGATTTTTCTTTTTCTTGATTGAAGATTTAACAATCATGTTGACATCCTTTCCATCTGACATGGTGCTCTGAGAACAGTTATAAACAACTGGATTTGTGTGATTGAATCACCTAACTCAACAAGCAATCTTATATAGGATGTCAAAAAGGAAAAAGGACTGTAGGGTTTGAAACCTATTGACAGGTTCGTATACGCCCAACTCTAAAACCCTATAAAGAGTAGAATTGTCGATAATAACCCTTTATTTTATTTGATAGACAGAAAATAACAAATCTAGGAAAAACTTTACTGAAGCCTGAATCAGCACTCAATCTTGTCTCTTTTCGTCAGGCACATGAGACAAGATTTTCCCAACAACACCATCAAGTTGTGTTGCGATGAACAACGATTTTTCCATCTTTTTCCTCAAGGGAGGAATCTTCAGACTTCTGTTTATCAAAACGATTTGACCATACTTTCTTTTCAAATGGTCTTACTCTATCCCTGGAAACTAACTTCTTAGATGAAGATAAGATCCTACATACCTCGGCGGTCTTCTGAGCAAGTTTCAGCTTCCTTGCTAATCGATCTTCTCTTTGTTGAAGTTTGTTGGCGTGCCTTATTTGGTGCTTGTACTTGTAACACCTTGATAGTTCGTGTCCCTTCATCGAACAAAACGAGCACTCAAACTTGGATAGTATTCAGGCATCTGAGATGTGCAAGCAGTTAGACATACAATAGATCCTGAAACATTACTGACAGGGTTTCCAGTTAGAGAATCTTCCAGCTTGATTGGGTTTCCTTCTTCTCCGAACCCATTGAGGTTGATATATGTATTGCTACAAGTATCAAAATCGTTGTTTTCACCAAGGAGCCCTACACTTGATTTCCTCTCTTCATCGGAATCATAGGTTTCAGACATTTCATCAAGTGTTACAGCTAGACCTTTGTTTCCAGTGTATTTTCTACGATTTGGGCATTCGTTAGCAAAATGGCCAAAACCCTTACACTTAAAGGACTGAGGCATGTCCTCGTCATCAGCCTCGTCAACATCTCTGTTTTTAGGAGGTACGCGACCGTGAGGTTTGTCTCTTGAAAACTGTTTACTTCTGTTCAGCAAAAGATCCCTAAACTGTCTTGTGATCAAGGAGACCGACTTGTCAAGGTCTTCATCTGAAAAATCATTCTCAGACTGATCATCCTCAGAGACATGAACACTTTTACTTTTGGCAAGTAATTTAGTGCTCTTCTGTGCTTTAAAGGCAACATCCTTACAGACTTTGGATGTATTCTCATGGTCAAAGATATTTAGCTTCCCAACCAAGGTGTTTCTGGAAAGATTATTGAGGTTATTCCCCTCAACGATGGCATGCTTCTTAGACTCGTATCTAGATGGAAGCGATCTGAAAATTTTCATCACAATGTCCTTTTCAGGAATAGTCTTACCCAATGCAAAAGATGCATTTAAAATTTCAGACACTTTGTGATTAAACTCATCAAATGTTTCTTCATCTTCCATACGAAGGTTCTCCCAATCGGAATTAAGGTTTTGAAGCCTAGCTTCCTTTTCACTAGAGTTTCCTTCAAATACGGTTTCTAAGATATCCCAAGCATCTTTAGACCTAGTGAAATTAGACGCATGGTGTTGAAGACTTGGGGAAATGGCATGTATGATAGCATTTAAACCTTCAGAATTCTGCTTTGCAGCAAGAATCTCAGCAGCATTATATTCAACAATATTCTTGGGAACAGTTCCGTCTCCAGCTGCAACAACGGGCGCATCATAACCATTCACCACATATACCCATGACTGAAAATCACGCGATTGAAGAAAAGATCGCATACAATTTTCCACCATAAGTAATTGGAGCCATCGAAGACTGGTTGTACGTTAATAGAGATAGCACCTCTGTCCATAGAGTCAGATCGCTACAAACACGGACTTGTTAGGTCTTAAACGTGTTTGCCTGCTCTGATACCAATTGAAAACGCGGGGGTCTAACAACACCACCCAATATTTCGATTAGCAATCTGTATGGACTAACTCTGAAATACTTTGCTAGAGAATCAACTAGACAGTCAGACTCAATCTATATAAAAGTATCTCAAGGATTTAATATCTCTCTCTTGATTTGATTTTTACTCAAGCTAAAAACAATAGCGAGTCTTTATCAAATATAAGGAATACTTGGAAGATACCAAAGACCAATGTCCAAGGATCAATCAATATCAATCAACAACCAAAGGTTAGATTTCCAATTGATGATCACGAACGCACAACCTGTATTATTTCAATTATATAAAATATAATGCGGAAAAGAAATAACACAGACACCAGAAATTTTGTTAACGAGGAAACTGCAAATGCAGAAAAACCTCGGGACCTAGTCCAGATTGAATACACATTGTATTAAGCTTCTACAGACACTAGCCTACTGCAAACTAACTTCGGACTGGACTATGGTTGAACCCCAATCAATCTCCCACCGATCCAAGGTACAGTTGTACTCCTACGCCTATGATCCCAGCAGGATACTACAACACTGGACTATGATTGTTAATATCTCTAACTCTTAATTCAATCCGCAATCAGCAAATAGAAATCTGAGAGCCCGATTGAATATAAGAGGAATTACTTGAACGGTACCAAAGACCAATGTTCAAGTGTCAATCAATGTAAATCAACAACCAAAGGTTGGATATTCTAATTGATTGATCTTAACGCACAACCTGTGATATTTCAATTATATAACAAAATATAATGCGGAAAAGAAATAACACAGACACCAGAATTTTGTTAACGAGGAAACCGCAAATGCAGAAAAACCCCAGGACCTGGTCCAGTTTGAACACAACACTGTATTAAGCCGCTACAGACACTAGCCTACTACCAATTAACTTCGGACTGGACTGTAGTTGAACCTTAATCAATCTCACACTGATTCAAGGTACAGTTGAGCTCCTTACGTCTCTGATCCCAGCAGGATACTATGCACTTGATTCCCTTAGCTGATCTCACCCACAACCAAGAGTTGTTGTAACCCAAAATCACAAACTTGATAATAAACAGATCTGTCTCACACAGAAAAGCCTATAAGAGGATAAATCTGTCTCCCGCAGATAAACCCTAGGTTTTGTTCCGTCTTTAGATATAAAATCAAGGTAACAGGAACCAATTGATAATCCGGTCTTATATTCCCGAAGAACAGCCTAGATTAATCAATCACCTCTCCACAATCCTTCCTGACTACACAAGCGGATTGTCGAGGAATCACAAACAGTGAGACGAAGATGTTTGTGACTTCTTTATCTTTCCTATCGGAGAACTCTCACGATCTCAAGTCAATCAATCGATTGTACTCGTACGATAGAATATGCAAGATCAGATCACACAACTACGATAAAGTAGTATCGGTCTGGCTTCACAATCCCAATGAAGTCTTTAAGCCGTTAACCTGATTTTAAAGAAGAAAATCAAAGGTTAATGGAGATCGACTCTAGAGAGCGCACTAGTAGCACACATACGTATGGGCATTAGTTTTGCACAATGCTAGATGTCTCCTTTATATAGCCTTCAAATCAGGGTTTTGCCTTAGTTACAAAGCAATCCTTATTCACCGTTAGATGAAAACCTGATTTAGATTCAAGCTAATATTTCTCAACCGTTAGATCGAAAACTTGGCTTGTCACACACACTTGGGTAGACGTTTACTGGGTTCGTAAAAATCATGCCCAAACGTGTACCTGTATGTTGGTTCAACATAGTAACCCAAAAGGTTAACCATATGAGAATTTCATATTAACCTTGTTCTTCTTCACCATAACTAGTTCAATTGACTCAAATGAACTAGTTAAAGAGTTGTTCAATTGCTACGAGATATTATGTAACTACACAAGACACAATTGAAACAAAGATGATTCGATTCGATTGAATCGGCTCATGAACATTATAGCCACGGTTTGCATAAAGAATTCCTTAGTAATTTAATGTTTCATGTTCAGAGAACATCTTTAGATCATAACCTCTTGAGTTCACAAACAAGTTCGCAGACTTAAGTTAATCGGTTGAGTTTTCCAAACTCAGCAGAAATTCTCGGGATGAGAACTTCCGCCATTTTGCGGACTGAGGACACAAACGAGTTTTGGAAAATCCCAGCAGAAATTCTCGGTCGAGAACTTCCGTCAGTTCGGGGACTGAGTCTGCGAACTAGGTTCGCGGACTTGGCAAGCCAATTCCACAATCCTCTCGATTTCTCTTGATCAACAAAGTTCGAAAACTTCGGTTCAAGGAATACATGGTTATGTAATATAAACTCTCATTTCAATCATTGAGACATTCTCATAGGACGCTATGTAGTCGTTATTCACAGCCCGATTCACGTCAGAGCAATTCTCAAAGTGATTAAAACTTTTCATGACTTTCGTCACTAGGTGAAGATAAACTTGATCAAAGCGAAACGCTTTACCAACACACGATTTCGAGATAAAAGATAAGCAGTGAATGCTCAGCTCGAAATGTCAAATGTGTATGATCTAGTCTATATAGCATACGACTTTTGTCTCATAAGAAGTAGGAGATAGAAGAGATAGACTTTTGAGTGATAGATAAGTTCAAGTCTCCACATACCTTTTTGTTGATGAAGTTCCACGGTTTCTTGTATACATCTTCGTCGTTGTATGATGAATCCCCATGAAGTCCTTGAGCTCAACTACACTTTCTATCCTAGTCTGAGACTTAGCTATGTAGGATAGAAATCAAGACTTATAGTTTTGATCACTAACATTGACAAACATGCTTGAGATAGCAACGCATGCGTGGTTGACCGAGCTATGCTCTAACAGAGAATCTATAAATAGGCTAAAAATCAAGACTTATAGTTTTGATCACTAACAATGAAAAACATGCTTGAGATAGCAACGCATGCGAGTTCGGCCGACCAATGTTCTAACAATCTCCCCCTTTGTCAATTTTACTGACAAAACTTTCAGTACATATGGATCACAAAATAAATAAAAATTGTAGCTTCTCATCCAAATGCTTGATCTCATTGGCATCTTCAACGCGACTCGAAATTAGTGGGAACATCATAGTTATTGAAGATCATAGTTGTTGAAGATCCTAAAGGTTCGTCATCATAGTTTCGTCATCATAGTTTCGTCACTTCCAAGTACTCCATGATCCTAAAGGTTCTAAGTTCAACATCATAGTTGTTGAAGATCCGTAGCGATAACAATGAGAAGACAAATGCTCTCAATCATTGTTATACAGTGTCATAGTATTATTACACAGCATCAAAGTTCAATTGTATCACAACTTTGACAAGAATACTATGGTGATATGTATCACTCATTCTTAGTCAATAATTCATATCGACATGAAAACCACTCCCCCTTACAAAATGATCCGTAAACCATATGTATTTGTAGTATCACACTACACATTAATACTCCCCCTTTTTGTCAATATAAATTGGCAAATGTCCGAAAACTAGTGGGATCCTCATGAAATTTTCATAGAGATACTTCATGACCAAAAGAGAATACCATATCAACTTATTTAGATGCCATCATAAAGCCGAATCTAAATGCATTCATCAAGGAGTATATAAAGATACAGGATAACCCCTATAATATTCCACAGCCGCACTCCCCACAAAGATTTGACAATTAAGCACAAGTTCAAAAAGAACTCCCCCCATAAAATGTCATTCCCGAAAGAACAACAAAGGCGACCTTACTTTCACGAGAAAAGAAGGATTTCTTTGGACATAAACAAATCACATGAAAACATGAATTTGAATCCAAAGTATTCAATTGAATTATCCACAAAAGAATTCATGATTAATCCAATTGAAATGCACAACTAAATTAACCACAAGAAAACCCATGATTAATTCAATTGGAATTACACAACTAAATTAACCACAAAAGTGATCAATTTAATTGGTCATGCTCGTCATAAGAGAACTTACAGAGCAACAACTAAAATGACCAGAAGAGAATGATCAATTCAATTGGTCATTCTCAAACATAAGAAAACTTATGGAGCAACACAGTATATGCACAAAAATGTGGATCGGAGATCGACCAATACTGCAGTATAGACAAGAATTCATTTTATTTTCCATCACTATTTGCACAATGACATATAATAGACTTAATCCTTGTAAACAAAAGTTTTATCCTTTATTTCATCAAAACAATGACATAAAAGGCTTTAAATTTTGTAATGTCACAAGTTCATTCTATCTTCTATCAATACTTTCATACCGACATAATAGAGATAACTTTTGAACAAGTATGGGATAGTCAGAGGTTCACGGATGTATCAACATATCCCATAAGAATTTTCAATATATAAAATCATAAAGATTAAAATTGCAAAAAATCATCTTCCAAATACTTGGAATTTAAATAAATAAATCTAAAAATATTGAAGATGAAAATCGTTGGACATAGCTATGTGTACTCACAATAATGGCTATTCCGAACCCTAGTTATTCTTCTAAAAACATAAAAAAGAAGATTTACTAGACATTGAGACCTCTGGAGAATTCTTTATCGTCCCCAAACTCTTTGTCGTCAACAACCATGGGAATATAAGGTTCATGGAGAAAGGAGTCAATTACAACAAACCTTCTAGGCTGATGATGTCGAATCAGGGCCTTCTGAATTTCGAGAGTTCTCATAACAAAAGCCTTTATTTGCTGAATCTCCTTCCTTCAACTCTTCAAGAACATCAGAAAACTTTTGAGAATTTGAAGGAACAGCTCTTGGCTTCCTCACATTCTTTCTTTTCCTCTTCAAAGTTGGAGGTAACGGAGATTTTTCTTTTTCCTTCATGATTGATGGCTTAACAATCATATTAACATATTTTCCATCAGAATACATGATGCTTGGGGTCTCCATACTTGTATGGGTTTGTGAGAGGAAATCACAATTTAAACTCAACAGGCAGTCTTAAGATGAAAAGAGTTTCACAGAAGGAAAAAAAGATGTAGGGTCACGGAACCTTAAACAGCACAGGTTCACGCACACACAATTCACAACCCTAGACGATTTGAACAAGTTTGAGCTTGTTTGATAGGCGATTTGCTCTTCTTTGAAGTCTCTTGACATGTCTCATCTTGTGTTTGTACTTGAAACACTTTGAAAGTTCATGACCCTTGAGTGAACAGTAAGAACATGTCACTGGATAAGATGATTCATACGCCCGAGATGTGCAAGCTTCTAGACACGGAGTGGAACCTGAAAAATCAAACATAGGGTTTTCAACAGAAGGTTAATTTCTTCTTCTAGATTGGTTGAGTTTTCTTCTGGAAGGGTATCAAGATTGATGTATGTATTTCTACAATTATCAAAATCAATATCTTCACAGGGGAGTGCAACACTTGATTTTTCATCTTCGTTGGAATCATAGCGATCAGACATTTCATCAAGTGTTGCAGCAAGACCTTTTTTTCCAGTGTATTTTCTGCGGTTCGGACACTCATTCGCAAAATGACCAAAACCTTTACACTTAGAGCATTGTGGCATATCCTCGTCAGCATCCCTGTTTTTAGGAGGAATGGGATTGTGAGGTTTAACTGAAGACCTAGGTTTTTCTCTGAAAATCCCTTTACTTCTCTTCAATAAAAGATCCCTAAACTGTCTTGTGATCATAAAGACTGATTTGTCAAGATCTTCATCTGATGAATCAGTCTCAGAAAGATCATCCTCAGAGACACAAACACTTTTACTTTTGTCAAGTAATTTAGTGTTCCTTTGTGCTTTGAAGGAAACATCCTTTCCAGTTTTGGATGTATGCTCATGATCAAAGATCTTTAGCTTCCCAACCAACGTATTTCTGGAGAGAGTATCAAGGTTATTTCCTTCAACGATGGCATGCTTCTTAGAATCATATCTAGATGGAAACGATCTGAGAATTTTCATCACAATGTTCTTTTCAGGAATAGTCTTACCCAATGCAAAAGATGCATTAATAATTTCAGACACGTTGCGATTAAACTCATCAAATGAATCTTCATCTGCCATACGAAGGTTTTCCCAATCTGAATTAAGGTTTTGAAGCCTAGCTTCCTTTTCACTGGTATTTCCTTCGAATACGGTTTCTAAGATATCCCAAGCATCTTTAGACCGAGTACATGTAGTCACATGGTACTGAAGATCTGGGGTAATGGCATGTATGATGGCATCCAAACCGTCAGAGTTTTGCTTCGCAGCAAGTATCTCAGCAGCGTCATATGCACCAATATCCTTAGGAACGGTCGCATTCCTTACTGCCACAACGGGAGCATCACATCCATTAACTACATAAACCCATGATCGAAAATCTTATGCTTGAAGAAAGGCACGCATAGCAATTTTCCACCACAAGTAATTTGAGTCATCGAAGACTGGTGGTACGTTTATAGAGATAACACCTATGTCCATATCAGATTGCTACAAACATAGACTTGTAAGGTCTTTAATGTGTTTGCCTGCTCTGATACCAATTGAAAATGTGGGGGTCTAACAACCACACCCAACAATTCGTTTGGAAATCTGAGAGGACTTACTCCAATACACTTTCTAGAGAATCAACTAGATAGTTAGACTCAATCTAGAATAAAGTATATCAAAGAGTTTAATATCTCTAACTCTTAATTCAATCCGCAATCAGCAAATAGAAATCTGAGATCCCGATTGAATATAAGAGGAATTACTTGAACGGTACCAAAGACCAATGTTCAAGTGTCAATCAATGTAAATCAACAACCAAAGGTTGGATATTCTAATTGATTGATCTTAACGCACAACCTGTGATATTTCAATTATATAACAAAATATAATGCGGAAAAGAAATAACACAGACACCAGAATTTTGTTAACGAGGAAACCGCAAATGCAGAAAAACCCAAGGACCTGGTCCAGTTTGAACACAACACTGTATTAAGCCGCTACAGACACTAGCCTACTACCAATTAACTTCGGACTGGACTGTAGTTGAACCCTAATCAATCTCACACTGATTCAAGGTACAGTTGAGCTCCTTACGTCTCTGATCCCAGCAGGATACTATGCACTTGATTCCCTTAGCTGATCTCACCCACAACTAAGAGTTGCTACGACCCAAAGTCGAAGACTTGATAAACAAATATGTCTCACACAGAAAAGTCTATAGGATTGAATAAATCTGTCTCCCACAGAAATACCAAAGAGTTTTTGTTCCGTCTTTTGATAGATCAAGGTGAACAGGAACCAATTGATAAACCGGACTTATATTCCCGAAGAACAACCTAGTATTGTCAATCGCCTCACAATAAACTTAATCGACTAGCGAAACAAGTTATTGTGGAATCACAAACGATGAGACGAATATGTTTGTGATTACTTTTCTATCTTGCCTATCGGAGATATAACTCTCAAGCCAATTTTACAATTGCACTTAATCACGATAGAAACAGCAAGATCAGATCACGAAACTACAAAGAGAATAGTTGGGTCTGGCTTCACAATTCCAATGAAATCTTCAAGTCATTAACCTACAGGGTATCGAGAAAAAACCTAAGGTTAAAGGATAATCGACTCTAGTTATGCAACTAGTAACACACAGGAGGTGTGGGGATTAGGTTTCTCAGTTGCTAGAGTTCTCCTTTATATAGTTTTCAAATCAGTGTTTGCAATCCAAGTTACCTTGATAACAAAGCATTCAATAATCACCGTTAGATGAAAAACCTGATTCAACCAAGATAATATCTTTCAACCGTTAGATCGAACTTAGCTTTTTACACACAAATGAAATGTACCCTCATTAGGTTTATGTAACCCTGCCTAAACGTGTACACCATCTTGGTTCACAAATAGTTAACCGAGGTTAGCCATATGATTACTCTCATATCAACCTTATTCATCTTAACCATAACTAGTTCAAATGACTCAAATGAAACTAGTTAAAGAGTTGTTCAATTGGTATATTCTCACGGATTTTTATAAGAACACAATTGAAGCAAAATCGGTTTGATTCACTCGAATAAATACATGAACATTATAGCCACGGTTTGCAAAGATTGCATTCCTTATTGATAAATGTTTTAGGTTCATGTATAATCGATCTTAGAAAGTAACCACTTAAGTATGCGTACTTAAGTAACCGGATTTGAGTTTGTTTTAGTTTTCAAACTTAGCTGAAATTCACGGACGTTAACTTTCCGTCAGTATGCGTACAAGTACGCGTACTTTAGGTAACCGGATGAGTTTGGTTTTGGTTTTCAAACTCAGCAGAAATTCACGGACGTGAACTTCCGCCAGTATGCGTACGGGTACGCATATTTACCCAGTTTCCTACAACCTTTTTGTATACACACAAATACATTAGGCTCCCGGTTTTGGACTTATACACTAATGTGCGAACACACTATGCTTATATCCAAATATGGTTACAAGATTCTAAACTCTTTATTTCAATCATTGAAAGATTCTTCTATAATGACAATAGCCGTTTTCGCACACTATTAACATCAAATTAATTTTCAAGATATTGAAATAATCATTATCGAAACATTCCAAGTCTTACACCAAGTGATTGTATCACACCAACCATGTAAGATGTTACTCGGAAATTTTCTCATGATATAAGATGAACTTGGTCGAAGCAAAAGCTTACCGACACATATTTCGAGAAATATGTACTCGAAATCTCAAATGTTTATAGAGAAAACTATATCGTAACACGACTTATGTCTCAATATAGGAGATAGAGTAGAAATATACTTTCCAAGTGATAAATGTGTTAGAGCATTGCTCGGTCGAACTCGCATGCGTTGTTATCTCAAGCATGTTTGTTAATGTTAGTGATCAGAACTATAAGTCTTGATTTCTAGTCTACTATAGATAAGTCTCGGACTAGGATAGAAAGTGTAGTTGAGCTAAAAAACTCCATGGAAATCATCATACAAGACGAAGGACTACTCAAGGAACTGGTGGAACTTCATCGACTAAAAGGTATGTGGAGACTTGAACTTATCTATCACTCAAAATTCTATCTACTCTATCTCCTATCTTGAGACAAAAGTCGTTTTGCTATATAGACTTTGATTATACATATTTGTTATTTCGAGCCGAGTTTATCTCGCCTATCTATTTCTCGAAATATGTGTTGGGTAAGCTTTCACTTTGGCTAAGTTCATCTTTACCTAGTGACGAAAGTCATGATATGTTTCAATCACTTTGAAAATTGCTTTGATGAAAAATGGTTTGTGAATAACAACTATATAACGTCCTCTAAGAATGTTTCAATGATTGAAATGAGAGTTTAGCTTATATAACCAATGTTGGATATAAGCATTGTGTGGAAACACATATATGTATAAGTCATTTTTCCTTGAACCGAAGTTTGCGAACTTTGTTGATCAAGAGAACTGGAACAAGAGCAGTGAACTCAGTCCGTAGAAGTTCTCGACCCGAGAATATATGTTGGAGTTTGAGAACTCCTTCCGGGAACTTAAGTCCGCGAACTAAGTCTGCGAACTTAAGCTGGTTATATCTAATACGATTGTTTGTGAACCTATTTATATTAACTAAGGAATGCTAAATGCAAACCGTGGCTATAAAGCTCATGAACCGATTCGAGTGAATCAAATCGTTTTTGCTTCGATTGTGTCTTGTGTAGTTACATAAGATTTCCTTGCAATTGAACAACTCTCTAACTAGTTCATTTGAGTCATTTGAACTAGTTATGGTGAAGAAGAATATGGTTGATATGAAAGTGCGCATATGGCTAACCATTTGGTTAACTATTGTTGAACCAACAAATGTACATGTTTGGGTACGGTTACACAAACCTAAAATCGTGCATTTCATTTGTGTGTAACAAGCTAAGTTTTCGATCCAACGGTTGAAAGATATTAGCTTGAATCTAATCAGGTTTTCATCTAACGGTGAATATTGAATGCTTTGTTACCAAGATAACATTGATTGCAAAACCTGATTTGAAAGACTATATAAGGGAGAACTCTAGCAACTGGGAGACCTAATCCCCATACCTCCTGTGTGATACTAGTTGTATTATCTAGAGCCGATTCTCCTTTAACCTTAGGTTTCTTCTTGTAAACCAGGTTAACGACTTAAAGAATTCATTGGGATTGTGAAGCCAGACCGATACTACTTTCTCATAGTTGTGTGATCTGATCTTGCATCTTATATCGTTTTGAGTACAATTGTAATGATTGGCTTGAGATTTATATCTCCGATAGGCAAGATATAAAAGTAATCACAAATATCTTCGTCTCATCGTTTGTGATTCCACAATATCTTCTTTCGCCGCGTCGATTAAGATTATTGTGAGGTAATTGATAATACTAGGTTGTTCTTCGGAAATATAAGTCTGGTTTATCTGGTTCCTGTTCACCTTGATTTATCAAAAGACGGAACAAAAACTTGTAGGTATTTCTGTGGGAGACATATTTATTCAATCCTATAGATTTTTATGTGTGAGACAGATTTGTTTATTAAATTCTTCGACTTTGGGTCGTAGCAACTCTTAGTTGTGGGTGAGATCAGCTAAGGGAATCAAGTGTGATGTATCCTGCTGGGATCAGAGACGTAGGACCATAACTGTACCTTGGATCAGTGTGAGATTGATTGGGGTTCAACTACAGTCCAGACCGAAGTTAGTTTGTAGTATGCTAGTGTCTGTAGCGGCTTAATACAGTGTGTGTTCAATCTGGACTAGGTCCCGGGGTTTTTCTACATTTGCGGTTTCCTTGTTAACAAAATTCTGGTATCTGTGTTA
This sequence comes from Papaver somniferum, assembly GCF_003573695.1. NCBI lineage: Eukaryota > Viridiplantae > Streptophyta > Magnoliopsida > Ranunculales > Papaveraceae > Papaver > Papaver somniferum. The sequence continues at coordinate 115,453,869 of NC_039366.1, read as the reverse complement.
TTTCTATTCCGCATTATATTTTGTTATATAATTGAAATATCACAGGTTGTGCGTTTGAATCAATCAGTTGGAAATCCGACCTTTAGTTATTGATTGAAATTGATTGATACTTGAACATTGGTGTTTGGTACCGTTCAAGTGATTTCTCTTGTATTCAATTAGACTCGCAGATTTCTATTTGCTTGAGAAAGAATTGAATCAAGAAAGAGAGATATAACTCTTTGATATACTTTATTAAGATTGAGTCTAGTTGATTCTCTTGAAAGTATATTTGAGTTTGTCCATACAGATTGCTAAGTGAAATATTGGGTGTGGTTGTTGTACCCCCACTTGTTTAATTGGTATCAGAGCATGCAAACACGTTCAAGAACTTATAAGGCCGTGTTTGTAGCGATCTGACTCTATGGACAGAGGTGTTATTTCTATCAACGTATCACCAGTCTTCGATGGCTCTAATTACTTATGGTGGAAAATTGTTATGCGAGCTTTTCTTCAAGCACGTGATTTTTCATGGGTATATGTTGTTAATGGCTATAATGCTCCCGTTGTGGCAGTTGGAAATGTAAACGTTCCCAAGGATATTGGTGAATACAACCATGCTGAGATACTTGTTGCAAAGATAAATTCTGACGGTTTGAATGCCATCATACATGCCATTACCCCGAATCTTCAGCACCATGTGTCAAATTGCACTAAGTCTAAAGAAGCGTGGGATATATTAGAAACCGTATTCGAAGGTAATACCAGTGAAAAGGAAGCTAGGTTTAAAACCTTAATTATGATTGGGAAAACCTTCGTATGGCAGATGAAAAAACATTTGATGAGTTTAATCACAAAGTGTCTGAAATTGTTAATGCATCTTTTGCATTGGGTAAGACTATTCCTGAAAAGGACATTTTGATGAAAATTCTCAGATCGCTGCCATCTAGATACGACTCTTAGAAGCATGCCATCGTTGAGGTAAATAACCTTGATACACTTTCCAGAAACACTCTGATAGGAAAGTTAAAAATTCTTGATCTTGACACAGGCAGAACGTTCGCGTTCAATGTTATGACCAAAACAAGTGCATCCTCTCACTTGTCTTGGGATGATGAATGTTGCTCCAATCATGTTGATTTTGATAAATCACTGATAATCAGAAAGGTCAAGGATTTGATAAAGAGAAGGAGTAAATGTGATGAATATCCATCTTCAGTTAATGCTTCAGATGATTCAATGGAAGTCAAATCTACTTTGGATGTCTCAGATGAGTCTACTACAGATTCTCTCTCCACTTCAATTTCTGATTCAGAACTTGATTATGACACAGAGTTTCTTGATCTCTTGAATAAAGAAATTCTTCAATAGAACCTTAACTTAAAGGCCTCCTTGAAGAAAATCGAATCATCACTCCAGACGAAAGATATTGAGATAGAGCGTCTTAATGACAAGTTCGTCAGAACCATGTCTCTAAAGGAAGAAGATATTAACACTCTCAAGTATGACCTGCAAAGGTTATCTGGAAGCTCTGACAAAATTGCAGCAATGTTATTTGGTCAGAGATCCTTTGGAAACACTAATGGTTTGGGGTTCAAAAGCAAAACTCAAAGTTCAAAGTTGTCCACTCCGACTAATCAAGAAACAACGACTGTTGATTGTTGTGTTAAACAGGAAGCGTCACACAAAGACGAAAAATCCTCATTAACTTGTTCCTTTTGTGGACATTCGAAGCATGATCAGAATACTTGTTGGAGATTCAAAAGGAGCAATTTGAGAATCACCAAACTTCAAAATAACATGCAGAAAATGAATCTAGATCAGGATAACCAAGCTCCTTTTAAAAAATCCAGATCTAGAAGAGGTAAGAAATCTGTTTACACGACAACCAGTGATAAGCCACGAAAAAAATAAAAGGTGTGAGCATATGGCTCACTCTGTCACCAACTAACGCTGGTGACATACACATCCTCATTTTTAGCTTGGGAAAAATGAGGTTTGCACTAAAAATGGCTCAAAATGTTGTTTTTGTAAATCCTTTTCTTATATTTGTTAAGAAAATATTCTCCTAAATGGATGGAAGGTGGATAACTAATCCTGAAAGACTTATTCAATGTCTTCTTGGGTTTAGGATTCATAAATTCAGTTTTTTTATTGTGTCCTCTCTTTCTCATTTTTGTTCAAAAGATACAATCTCATGGCTCCTTTGACTAGAGGAATCTCAAAAAAAGATGCAGTTGAAGCAGTTAATGTGTATCTTTGTGAAGGAATCTCTTCCTCAAGAGTAAAGAAAGTGAAGTCATCAATCATTGAAGAAGGTTCTTCCTCTAACTGTCTCTTGCTTGTTTGTCATATCAATGATTTTAGAGGCATGGTGAAAGATTTCATCAACAAGAGAAATGATTTAAAATCTCAAATCGTTTCCTCTTTGGAAAAAATAACTCACTATAAACAAATGTTTTCTCTAACCAAGAACACCTTGGGTGAACTAAAAAGAGAACTTAGTGAGTAAACTGACATTTCTGAAGACCTAGAGGAATTGAATGATCTTGTAATCAATAGTCTCTTCAATAATGAGAAGGAATTCTCTATAGATGCTATGAGAAAGCTCTATAATGCCTAGTAAATCTTCTATTTTTCTTGTTTTAATTAGAAGAATAACTAGAGTTTGGAATAGCCATTATTGTGATTACACATAGCTATGTCCAACGTTTTCATCTTCATGTTTTTAGATTTATTGGTTTAAATTCTAAAATTGTTTGGAAGATGATTTTTGCAGTATTAATCTTTATGGTTTTATATATTGCAATTTTTTGTGGGATATGAATGTTTCCGTCTGTGAACTGTGTTTGTCCCATACCTTGTCAAAAGTTAAGTCCTTTATATGTCGATATGCATGTGTTGATAAAAGAAGGAATGAACTTTTGACAAATACAAAAGTTAAGCCTATTATGTCAATTATTGATGGAAGATAGGTTAAAATCTTTTGTTTACAAGGATTATGTCTATTGTATGTCATTGCGCAAATGGTGATGGAAAATAGAATGAATCCTTGATTATTCCACAGTATTTGGTCGAACTCCGGTCTACAATTTTTGTGCATATACTGTGTTGTTCCATAAAGTGTCTTATGTTGAGCACAATCGACTGAGTTATTCTTAGTTGTTGCTCCGTGAGGTATTTTATGTCGAGCATGTTCAACTAAATTAATCATCCTCGTTTGGTTATTTAGTTGTTGCTCCGTAAGTTTTCTTATGTCGAGCATGACCAATTAAATTGATTACTTTTTGTGGTTAATTTGGTTGTGTATTCCGATTAGATTAATTATGGGTTCTCTTGTGATTAATCTAATTGAGTATTTTTGAGTCTCCATAAGTTCACTTATGTTGAGCATTTCCGATTAAATTAATCATGGGTTCTCTTGTGGTTAATTTAATTAAGTATTTTGGATTCAAATTTATACTTGTATGTGATTTGTTATGTCCAAAGAAATCCTTCTTTTCTTTTGAAATTAAGGTCGCTCTTGTTGTTCTTTTGGGAATGACATATTATGGGGGAGAGTTCTTAATTGAACTTGTGCTTAATTTCCAAATTTTTTTGGGGAGTGCGGCTGTGGAATATTATAGGGGTTATCTTGTATCTTTATAAACTCCTTGATGAATGCATTTAGCTTCGGCTTTATGATTGCATCTAAACAAGTTGATATATACTTTCTTTTGGTCATGAAATGTCTCTTTTGGAAATTTCATTAGGATCCCGTTTTCGTACCTTTGCCAATTTTATTGACAAAAGGGGGTAGAATTAATATGTAGTTCACACTAAAACTACATATGGTTTTCGGATCATTATGTAAGGGGGAGTGGTTTCCATGTGAGATGGAGTATTGACCAAGGGGGAGTGATACATATCACCATAGTATTGTTGTCGAAGTTATGATACAATTGAACTTTGAAACTATATAATGATACTATGACACCGTATAACAATGATTGAGAACTCTTGTTTTCTCGTTGTTACAGCTACGGATTTTCAACAACGATGATGCTGAACTTACAACCTTTGGGATCATTGGAGTACTTAGAAGTGACGAAGATTTCGAGTAATGTTGAAGATTATGCATGTGGAATAGGAGCTACAAAAGTTAATTCATTTATTTTTTGTATTCCATATGTATGGATAGTTCTGTCACTAAAATTGACAACGGGGGAGATTATTAGAGCATTGCTCGGTCGAAATCGCATGTGTTGCTATCTCAAGCATGTTTGTCAATGTTAGTGATCAAAACTATAATTCTTTATTTCTAGTATACTATAGCTAAGTCTCGGACTAGGATAGAAAGTGTAGTTGAGCTCAAGAACTCCATGACAATCATCATACAAGACGAAGTACTACTCAAGGAACTAGTGGAACTTCATCGACTAAAAGGTATGTGGAGACTTGAACTTATCTATCACTCAAAAGTCTATCTACTCTATCTCCTATCTTGAGCCAAAAGTCGTTTTGCTATATAGACTTTGATTATACACATTTGTTATTTTGAGTCGAGTTTATATCGCCTATTTATTTCTCGAAATATGTGTTGGTAAGATTTCGCTTTGGCCAAGTTCATCTTTACCTAGTGACGAAAGTCATGATATGTTTCAATCACTTTGAAAATTTCTTTGACGAAAAATGGTTTGTGAATAACAACTATATAACGTCCTCTAAGAATGTTTCAATGATCGAAATGAGAGTTTAGATTATATAACCAATGTTGGATATAAGCATTGTGTGGCAACACATATATGTATAAGTCCCTTTTCCTTGAAACGAAGTTTGCGAACTTTGTTGATCAAGAGAACCGGAACAAGAGCCGTGAACTCAGTCCGCGAACTGGCGGAAGTTCTCGATCCGAGAATATCTGCTGGAGTTTGAAAACTCTTTAAGCTGGTTATATCCAAAGACGATTGTTTGTGAACCTATTTATATTAACTAAGGAATGCTAAATGCAAACCGTAGCTATAAAGTTCATGAACCGATTCGATTGAATCAAATCATTTTTGCTTTGATTGTGTCTTGTGTAGTTACATAAGATTTCCTTGCAATTGAACAACTCTCTAACTAGTTCATTTGAGTCATTTGAACTAGTTATGGTGAAGAAAAATATGGTTGATATGAAAGTGCTCATATGGCTAACCATTTGGTTAACTATTGTTGAACCAACAAATGTACATGTTTGGGTACGGTTACACAAACCTAAAATCGTGCATTTCATTTGTGTGTAACAAGCTAAGTTTTCGATCCAACGGTTGAAAGATATTAGCTTGAATCTAATCAGGTTTTCATCTAACGGTGAATATTGAATGCTTTGTTACCAAGATAACATTGATTGCAAAACCTGATTTGAATGACTATATAATGGAGAACTCTAGCAACTGGGAAACCTAATCTCCACACCTCCTGTGTGATACTAGATAGAGTCGATTCTCCTTTAACCATAGGTTTCTTCTTGTAAACCAGGTTAACGACTTAAAGAATTCATTGAGATTGTGAAGCCAGACCGATACTACTTTCTCGTAGTTGTGTGATCTGATCTTGCATCTTATATCGTTTTGAGTACAATTGTAATGATTGGCTTGAGATTTATATCTCCGATAGGCAAGATATAAAAGTAATCACAAATGTCTTCGTCTCATCGTTTGTGATTCAACAATATCTTCTTTCGCCGTGTCGATTAAGTTTATTGTGAGGTGATTGATAATACTAGGTTGTTCTTCGGGAATATAAGTCTGGTTTATCAATTGATTCCTGTTCACCTTGATTTATCAAAAGACGGAACAAAAACTTGTAGGTATTTCTGTGGGAGACAAATTTATCTATTCCTGTAGACTTTTATCTGTGATATAGATTTATTTATTAAAGTCTTCTACTTTTGGTCGTAGCAACTCTTAGTTGTGGGTGAGATCAGCTAAGGGAATCAAGTGCGTAGTATCATGCTGGTATCAGAGACGTAGGAGCATAATTGTACCTTGGATTAGTGTGAGGTTGATTGGGGTTCAACTACAGTCCAGACCGAAGTTAGTTTGTAGTAGGCTAGTGTCTGTAGCGGCTTAACACAGTGTGTGTTCAATCTGGACTAGGTCCCGGGGTTTTTCTGCATTTGCGGTTTCCTCGTTAACAAAATTCTGGTGTCTGTGTTATTTCTATTCCGCATTATATTTTATTATATAATTGAAATATCACAGGTTGTGCGTTTGAATCAATCAACTGGAAATCCGACCTTTGGTTGTTGATTGAAATTGATTGATACTTGAACATTGGTCTTTGGTACCGTTCAAGTGATTTCTCTTGTATTCAATTAGACTCGCAGATTTCTATTTGCTTGAGAAAGAATTGAATCAAGAAAGAGAGATATAACTCTTTGATATACTTTATTAAGATTGAGTCCAGTTGATTCTCTTGAAAGTATATTGGAGTTTATACAGATTGCTAAGAGAAATATTGGGTGTGGTTGTTGTACCCCTACTTTTCAAAATGAGTTTAAGTCTCCACATACCTTTTTTCGATGAAATTCCACAAGCTCTCCTTAGTAGTTCTTCGTCTTCAAGTGATAAGCGCCGTGAAGTCTAAGCTTAACTACACAAACTATGTCCTAGTCCGAGACATCTATAAATAGGCTATAAATCAAGACTTATAGTTTTGGTCACTAACATTGACAAACATGATTGAGATAGCAACGCATGCGAGTTCGACCGAGCAGTGCTCTAACACAATGCTCTAAACAAAAGATTTTGCTTTGGGACTCGTGAAGCCAGGTCTGACTATCTTTACCTTATTAGTTCGTGTTTCATGATCTTGCTTTTCTGTAATCGAGGTTCTCGTAATCACTTTCAGGCATATAGATATAATCGCAAAGTTCTCTTCGTCTCATACTTTGTGACTCCTCAAGATAGATATCTAAAGACTGATCTCAGTTGATCTTTCGAAGATTGTTTTTTGAGAGGTGGTTAAGAATCTAGGATGATCTTCGGAGTCGTAAGTTCCATAGTTGTGAGGTTTGTGATAGACACATTTTTGTGTCTAATTTGATCTCAATACTATATATTGTTGACACTCGATTTTGTACTAATTTTGTTATTTTATGTATTTGTAGGTATTTTTTGGAAATAAATATTTTTGGAAAATTCGGCTCGAAAAGTTGATTTTGGCACCCGGAGGACAAGTGTTATTAGGACTCTCGCTTTTGGATAAGGGGTAAACTAATTACTAAGGGGAACCCCCAGGTCACCCCAGGTCACCCCAAGGAAGCTGCTATTCGCACCCCAGTTCAGGATAGGGGGACACCCTTTCTTCTTCGTTTGAAAACTGAAAATTGGCGGGAAACGAAGAACAGTTCTGCATGATGTTTGATCGAGAAAATGAAGAAGTTGGAATGCGATTCAATCGCTGAAAATTGGCATAAAGATGTGATATGACATAGGGAAGACATTTTGGGCATCGAATTTGATCGACATTGGCTGGAAAGCTCGTTTTGATTCACGAGCTCAAAACAGAGCAACGTGAACTGAACACGAGCTCAATCGTGTTTCTGCTATGCATGGAGTGATGTAGAGGCGCGGGAAAGCTTCTGAGGCGTGGAGAAGCTGATTAGGAGCGTACAGGGAGTGAGTTAACGTGTGGAGAATCTAAATTTGGTAATTATTCCTATTTCTGGGCAGCGAGCAATTAGAGGATTAATGGTAAATTATACGCATTGATGTTAGTATTTTTGGGCTCCAAAACACTATAAATACTAGCCTAATTCGTCGAAAAGAGGTGAGCAAGTCATTGGGAGAGAGTTAGAGTCGAGAGAATCGAAAGAAGAGGTCGACATCAAAAGAAGTTCTGCTGCTGCTCAGCCAAGAACACGAAGAACATTTACAGTCCAGGAAAGTCGTTGATTAGTGTCGCATATTTGCGACAATTCTCAGTTCCTTTCCCGCGTCTTCACAATAGTGCTTACAGCACTTCAGTTGTGTCGTTCTTCCTTGACGCTTCTTGTGTGTCGCAACGGACGGTCTTAAAATCGATTTTCCTATTATTTCATCATTTGTAATCAACTTGTGAGCATCAATAAAATCTTTTGAGTATTTTTCCAACATGATGAGAGGCTAAATTCTTGGTGATTGAGGCAATGGAGGATCTATTCACTCATGTTTGATTGGTAATATTTTTATTTATAATTTCGTTAATTATTTATTTTGCTTAATTCACTTGGATAAATATATAAAAAAAAGATAAAATGGTTTTCTTTATTATTTTTGAATCAGTTTGATGTTTTATGCTTAGAATAATTTTTTGATAAATCATGCTTAAGGATTACAACTTAATATTTGGACACCTTTTAAATTAAAAAGTGATTTAATAAGAAAAAGAGTTTAATAATAATTTCTGAAATATTATTTATAACCAATCAACTTGAAGTGGTAGTGAATCCTGAGCCTTAATCCTTCTAAAATCTTGACATTACTATTAAAAAAAATTAATTTCCTTCATTTATTTATTTATTTAAATCTAAAAAAAAGTTACCTTCACAAGTTCGAAAAGAACCCCTTTTACCACTATCTACAACAACATTTGAAAATATATCAAATTTTTGGCATCGCCGACGCGGACCTGTGCTTAGGTAGAATTTTTTTTAGGTTTATTATTTTTTTTTTCCTTTTTACGTTTCTTTTTGTCTTTGATTTGCAGGTTCGAAGTGGAGTACTAAGGACCTTGGAAGGAAAAGCTTAAAGCGGAAGGAGCGAAAGAAGAATTATTTTTTTGTTTTTATATATAGAAAAGAGAGAAAAAAAAAAGAGAGATTTTTTATATATTTTTTTTAGGTTATTTTTCTTTTTCTTTTGCACTTTACTTTATTTGGACTGGCCTCTCGGACTTTATTATTTTTTTTTAAACCCTACAGAAGGGTACCCTTAAATACAAACTGTATGCAGGGAAGGACGGTGATTACAATATCACCTCGGCCCCTCGGGTTCGCACACGGCATAGGAGTCGTGGCCCGAGTCGACGACAACGGTTCTTCGCCCGTCTGGTACGGGAGGTAAACTTCTAAACACCCGTGAATCTCCTGCAAGCGGGTTACTGTATTCCTTAAGGTGATCATTGATTGAGGACGAATTTGGACTGTCTTTATTTTCCTAGTAAAGGGCAAGGCCTGGCCTAAACAAGATAAGGGTTCGGATTTCATCACCGCTCCCTTCTTGCCCGCTTTAGGAGAACAAAACCTAACGCGAACCCAAGCTTTAAAATCTGATTAGAAAGAGACCTATAGGGTATCGAGCTTGTTAGGAAAAAATTTCGAAGGATATTGGTTATTCTTTTAGCATACTTCGAAGTTCATGAAGGTTTCTGTGAGTTGAATGCGTGACTGCGCCGCCTTGTACTGCGGTGAGGCCTTGGGTATCAAAGCTCCACTAAGCTTCCCTCGCCTCGATTCAACTTACTTTGACTCAGATTGATTCCAGAAGGGTTTGCTTAAATTGTAACGAATTTATTTGTTATCATTCATTTATTTGATATTAATTTTTGATATTAATTTTTTGATATTAATTTATGCCCGATAATTCATTTTTGATATTTTTTTTTTTTTTGTTGATAACTCAGTCACTCTATTTCAACCTAGCAAAGGTAACAACTTGAATCGTGTGCCCCACCAAATCACTTGAAATAAAAGAAAACTAAAAATAGAAAGTGAAAAGGACTCGACGAGATATGGCGAAACTATCATGTTATTTCTAACACCTGAGCTCTGTGCTTTTATGAATAGACTCTATAGATGTTTCCATCTAGTCAGATTGGTTCCTCAACTCCTAAAACAAAAATGTTTCCATCCACTTAGATTGGTTAGTGCTATCCTTAATAGGCGTAAATTTCTAGGCTCTGGAGTTTATTTATTGCAACTTAAAACTAACAAAAAGTTTCTTCCCCACCCCCAAACTTAAATCTAACATTGTCCTCAATGTTTCTAATGAAAGAGCAGTACCAAAAGTAACATAACACGAGGAGAAGTTGGAAAGATAGTACCTGGGTGAAGAAAATCAAAAACTAATATACAACATACAATCCGCCTCGATGGTCAACCAAGGGTAAACAGGGTCCTCCAGAGGGACCTCCTCAACATCACCTGTAGGAAAGGGATCTAAAAAGGGTTTCAATCTCTGACCATTAACCTTCGAAGAACTACTACCATCCGGTGTCTCGATCTCAACAGCTCCATGAGGAAAAACAGTGCGAACAATAAAAGGACCCGTCCACCGAGAACGTAACTTCCCAGGGAAAAGATGCAAGCGGGTATCATACAGAAGAACTTTTTGACCTGGAGAAAATGACTTACGTAAAATGTTTCTATCATGCACAAGTTTCATTTTGTTCTTATACTCCTTCGCACTATCGTAAGCATCTATACGAATCTCGTCCAACTCATTGAGCTGGAGTTTCCTATGGGCTCCTGCCTCGTCAAGTGAAAAATTTAGCTGCTTAACAGCCCAATAAGCTCTATGTTCTAACTCAACAGGTAAGTGACATGCCTTGCCATAAACAAGCCGATAAGGCGAAATTCCAATGGGGGTCTTAAACGCAGTACGGTAATCCCATAAGGCATCAGTAAGCCTAGACGACCAGTCTTTCCGATTAGGATTAATTGTTTTCTCTAATATACGTTTTATCTCCCTATTGGAAACCTCTACCTGACCACTAGTCTGTGGATGATACGGGGTAGCTACCTTATGTGTAATACCATATTTCTTCATCAGAAGCCTAAAAGTCCCATTACAAAAGTGCGACCCTCCATCACTAATTATAGCTCGCGGTGTACCAAAACGTGTAAGTATATTATTTTTCAAGAACTCAATCACAACCCTATGGTCATTGGTTTTACACGCAACCGCCTCAATCCACTTGGAGACATAGTCTACGGCGACAAGTATGTATAGGTTACCAAAAGAATTAGGAAACGGTCCCATAAAGTCAATACCCCACACATCAAAGACCTCAACAATCAGAATCGGGTTCAAGGGCATCATGTTCCTACGGGAAATGGTTCCTAATTTCTGGAAACGTTCACAAGTAACACAGTAACTATGGGAGTCTTTAAACAACGAAGGCCAATAGAATCCACACTGCAATATCTTAGCAGCAGTCTTATTAGCACTAAAGTGACCCCCACAAGCATGATCATAACAAAAGGAAATAATACTGGACTGGTCACTCTCAGGTATACATCTCCTAATAATCTGGTCTGGACAATACTTAAACAAATAAGGATCATCCCAAAAGAAGTGCTTAACCTCGGATAAAAACCTAGAACGATCTTATTTACCCCAATGTTGGGGAATTCGACCAGTAACAAGATAGAGCGATTGGGTAACAAAGAACAATTGTTCATCAGGAAAGTTATCCCTTATAGGAAGGGAATCATCTGGGGAACTAACAACTAGCCTAGACAAGTGATCTGCTACAACATTTTCGGCACCCTTTTTGTATCTAATGTCTGGAGAAAACTCTTGCAACAACAGAATCCACCTAATCAATCTAGGTTTAGTATCCTTCTTAGTCAAAAGATATTTTAAAGCAGCATGATCAGTATATATGATGATCTTAGAACCTAAGAGATAGGGTCTAAACTTATCTAAGGCAAACACAATGGCTAATAGCTCCTTCTCGGTAGTGGTATAGTTCAACTGGGCATCATTCAGAGTTTTTCTAGCATAGTAAATCACATGAAGTAACTTATTTTCTCGCTGACCTAACACAACACCAATAGCATAATCTGAAGCATCACACATGATCTCAAAGGGTAGGTTCCAGTTGGGTGCCTGGACTATGGGGGCGGTAGTGAGTAATGACTTAAGCTTCTCAAAAGCCTCTAAACAAGCATCATCAAAGACAAACTTAACATCTTTTGCAAGCAAATTGCAAAGATGTCTAGACATCAAGCTAAAATCCTTAATGAAACGACGATAAAAACCAGCATGCCCTAAGAATGACCTAATATCTCTTACGGTTTTTGGGACCGGTAAAGTTTTAATAAGGTCAACTTTGGCTCTATCTACCTCTATACCCTTTGAAGATACAATATGCCCTAAAACAATTCCTGAACGAACCATAAAGTGACATTTCTCCCAATTAAGCACTAAATTCTTTTCCTTACACCTAGTCAAAACTAATGACAAATGATGCAAGCACTCATCGAAAGATGAACCAAACACGGAAAAATCATCCATAAAGACTTCTAAGAAGTGTTCTACCATGTCAGAAAATATGCTCATCATGCAACGCTGAAAAGTCGCAGGGGCATTACATAGCCCGAAAGGCATGCGTCTATACGCAAAGGTACCAAATGGACAGGTAAAAGTGGTTTCCTCCTGGTCTTTTGGGGAAATAACGATCTGATTATATCCAGAGTAGCCATCTAAAAAGCAGTAGTGACTATGTCCAGCTAATCTCTCTAGCATCTGGTCGATGAAGGGAAGGGGAAAGTGGTCCTTCCTAGTGACCTTGTTCAATTTCCTATAGTCAATACAAACACGCCAACCCGTGGTCACTCGGGTCGGGATTAACTCATTGTTATCATTATGGACTACAGTAATACCAGATTTCTTGGGAACAACCTGAACGGGGCTGACCCACTTACTGTCTGAGATAGGGTAGATAATGCCTGCATCTAGTAGCTTAAGAACCTCAGTTCGAACTACTTCTTTCATATTGGGGTTTAGTCGACGTTGCATCTCCCTAGAAGGTTTGGTGTCTTCTTCTAAATAGATCTGATGCATACAAATAGTATGACTTATACCATTAATGTATGTTATGGTCCACCCTAAAGATTCCTTGTTGTTTTAAAGGACGGTTACTAGCCTACTTTCCTGATCTCTATCCAAGTCGGAAGAAACAATCACAGGTAAAGTCTCAGACGGGCCTAAAAACACATACTTCAGGGTATCTGGCAATGGTTTTAGGTCCAACTTAGGAGGCTCTTCTAAAGAAGGAACTAGGGTAGACTTAGAAACTGGTAGTGGTTCGAACTTAGGTTTCCATCCATTACTAGTATCTAACAAAGGGGATGAATCTAACAAAGCATTCACCTCATTAATCACATTATCATCATCAAAATCAATCCCAAAGTGAGATAGGCATTTCTCTAATGGATCTTCTAACAAAGTGTTTGGTAATGACTCCTCGACTAATGTTCCTATCATGTTCACCTCTTCTATATTCGAGTTATCTAGTTCAGAGGGTAGCTTACTAATATTAAAAATGTTCATCTCAATAGTCATATTACCAAAAGACAAATTCATAATACCATTTCGACAGTTAATGATCGCATTGGATGTAGCTAAAAACGGGCGACCTAAAATCACTGGTATTTGGTTCTCTGGGTCAGGGATAAGTTGGGTATCTAGGATAACAAAATCCACCGGATATATAAACTTGTCGACCTCTATGAGAACATTCTCGATCACACCACGAGGAATTTTAACGGACCTATCAGCTAACTGAAGTGTCATCTGTGTAGGTTTCATCTCACCAAGTCCTAGCTTAAGGTACACATGGTATGGAAGTAAGTTCACACTGGCTCCTAAGTCAAGCAACGCTTTCTCAACACGGTACTTACCTATTGTACAAGCAATGGTAGGGGACCCTGGGTCTTTATACTTAGGAGTAGTGGTATTCTGAATAATAGAACTCACATGACTAGCTATGAAGGCTTTCTTCTGGACACTGAGCTTACGCTTTCGCGTACACAAGTCCTTAAGGAACTTGGCATAAGAGGGAATATGCCTAATTGCATCTAATAATGGAAGGTTGATATTAACCTGCTTAAAAACCTCCAATATATCATTAAAGTTGGACTCCCTCTTAGTCGGAAATAGAAGTTGTGGGAATGGGGCTTTGGGAACAAAATCAGACTCAATCTGACCCTCATTGGTCTCTTTAGAGACTCTATCAGTCTCTTCATTCTCTGGTTCAGACGGGTGAACTACAACATGTTCACTATCAGGCATGGCAACCTTGTTGTCTACTTTCTTTCCAATCCTAAGGGTTGTGACAGCATTCACATGATGGTATGATTTCTCCCCTTTTGTATTAGGTTCAGTATGATTAGGGAACTTTCCATCTTCTCTCTCACTTATAAACTTAGCTATTTGTCCTACTTGAAGTTTTAATTCGGCAAGAAACTAGGCAAGAATTGAAGAATACTTCCCAGTTTGCTAGCTTTGTTTATTGAAAATTTATTTTCATACCTTGATCTTTGATCTAAACACAAATCAAATAGGCTTATCTGTTAGAGGAAGATTGGTATCAAAAGTCGTCACTTTGGCTGAAGCAACTCTTAGCCTGTAAAGGACGCCAGCTAAGGGAATCAAGTGCATAGAACCTTGTGAGGTTTGAGAGAAGTAATGAGCGTGATTGTAACTGAATCGCTTGGAGGGTGGATTCAGACCCAACTACATTCCAGTCCGAAGTCTGATAATAGGCTAGTGTCTGTAACGGCTTAATACAGTAGGGTGTTCAATCTGGACGAGGTCCCGAGGTTTTTCTATTATTTCGGTTTCCTCGTTAACAAAATTTTTGGTGTCTTGTGTTTTTCCTTTTCTACATTATATTTTTTATCTTTATAATTGAATTTACACAGGTTTGTACGTATTCAATCTATGTAGATACGTCCACTTAATTGTAATCGATCATGAGAATATTTTCTTGTAGAATTCATATCTTGGAATATAGATAACAAGTTTAATCACTTGGCAGAATTCCGATTGAATTATTTGGATACGAATAGATTGATCTTGGATATTCAATTTTGGGATCTTCCAAGTACTCTGCTTAACAATCAGGCTTACTTACCTTGTGTTTATATACATACTGATTGAGTAGAGGTTGAGATATAACTATATATACATATTATCAAAGATCATTAAGTAGATAAGCTGGAAACTCTAATTGATGTATATAATAGTCTCGATGAAATATATACTTTAACTGAAGATAACTACATGGCAAGGGAACAGAAAAAAAATTAGTCACAAAAATGCTTTTTTGAATCTGTCGAGGAAATGACATTCAAGAGTTAAAGGACAATGACATGCAGATGGTGAGAGGAATTCCAAGTTTTTTCACAAAAAAGCCTCTTATAGTCAGCATGTTGATCATCTAAAAAGGTATGTCTATAAACTTGAGCAAGAATTGGGGCACACATATTTGTATTTTTATTTGCTTAGAATACTTTAATAATCTTGCTTATCGTTCATTTCTACCTAACTTGATTTGTGTTTAAGGTTCTTAAATGTTTAGGTTTGAAAATAATAGTTCGGGATGTTTGGACTACATGGTACTCATACCAAGTATGCATAACAACATTCAAAATAAAAATCCAGGGGTTTAAGTTCGCAAACCCGTATGCATACTTGACGTCGATATTCGGTAAACTTGTTTGGGCCGTAACTTCTTCGTCCGAACTCGGATTTACCTCATTATTTTTGCATTCTATTACTTATTGAATTCCCTTCAAAATGGAGATGAGAATTGTTGAATTTGGATGAATTAATATTGGTCTTTGTCCTGTATCTTGTTTTTTAGTGTTTGCTCTGTTTCGTTGCACTTGTTCTATTCTCTTGGACTTGGGCATCGGGATTCTTGGAGAAATCCTATTTTAAGATATTTTGTGGCTGTTACAAGAGTGATGTTGGTGAATCACAAAGAAGGAAGTTCGAGAATGGGCAGTAGTTCACATTGCTATATATTCTTGAGTGTTCACAATCATCTCATGTGAACTATGGTGCATAGTCGTCAATGACTTTGTATAAATGACTTTGTTAAGGAAATCTTTTTATACGCTTTTGGTAACCACTCTTGGTATAAATCCGTGCGAAAAAGATTGATTCTACCTTCTAAGGGCAAAGATTGTTATTGCAGTATTAATCTTTATGATTTTGTGATATTGCAATTGTTTATGGGATATGTATTGTTTGCATCTGTGAACTTGAATGTCCCGTATTGTGTCAAAAGTAAAGTTGTTCATAAATTGATATTCGTATTGATGAAAGGACGAATGGACTTTTGACAATTACAAAAGTTATGCCTATGCAGTCATTTATTTGATGGAAAATAAGATGAAATCTTTTGTTTGACAAGGATAAAGTCTATTATATCGTTATGGAAATAGTGATGGAAAATAGAATAGATCCTTGTATGTTATCCACGGTATTGATCTTCATTGATCCATTTTGTTACGTTTTACCGTGAAGGCTCCATTGTATATCTTATGTTGAGCGCCTTACAACTATGTCGATTAATATTGGCCTTGTTGGTTGTTCCATGAGATGCTATATTTTGAGCATTATTGAACTAAATTAATCATCTTGATTGGTTATTTAGTTATTTGCTCTGAAAGTCTTCTTTTGTCGAGAAAAACTTTTGACAATTAAATTGATTACTTTCGTGATTACTTTGGTTGTTTGTATTCCAATTAGATTAATTATGGGTTCTTGTAATTAGTCTAGTTGAGTTTTCATATATTCCACAAGTTCTTGTGTTGAGTATATGAACGACTATACTAACTATGTTCTATTGGTTGATGTAGTCGTATATTCCGTAAGGTTTTCCTTATGTTGAGTATGTGAACGATTAAGTTAGTCATCTCCGTATGATTACCTTAGTCGTAGCTCCGTAAGTTTACTTATGTTGAGCACAATCAATTAAATTGATCACTTTTGTGGTTTAATTTAGTTGCGTATTCCAATTAAATTAATCATGGGTTTACTTGTGATTAATTTGATTGAGTTTTGGATATAGAAAATCATTTTCCGATGGTTTTTGGTGTCCAATTAAAAATCCTTCTTTTCCTTCGAAATTAAGGTCGCTCTTTTTGTTCTTTCGGGAATGACACCAAATGGGGGAGAGTTCTTTTGAACTTTTGCTTAATGGTAATATCTTGTGGGGTGTGCGGCTGTGGAATTTTATAGGAATTATCTTGTACCTTAAAACTCCTTGATGAATGCATTTAGCTTCGGCTATTAGATTGCATCTAAATTAAGCTAGTATGTATTTTTCTTTTGGTCATGAAATGTCTCTTGTGGAAATTTCATTATGATCCCATTCTTGTACCTTTGCCAATTTTATTGACAAAAAGGGGGAGAAATATTATAGTTCATACTACAAATACATATGGTTTTCGGATCATTGTGTAAGGGGGAGTGGTTTCCATTATCGATATGGAGTATTTACTAAGGGGGAGTGATACATATCACCATAGTATTATTGTTAAAGTCGTGATACAATTGGACTTTGATGTTGCATAATAATATTATGACACTGTATAATAATGATTGAGAATCTTGGTTTCTCTCATTGTTATAGCTACGGATCTTCAACAACGGTGATGCTAAACTTACAACCTTTGGGATCATTGGAGTACTTGGAAGGATGAAGATTTCAGGGAACGTTGAAGATTAGACTATGGAATAGGAGCCACTAAAGTTTATCTTTTTTGTATTCCATATGTATTAATAGTTTTGTCACTAAAATTGACAAAGGGGGAGATTGTTAGAGCATAGCTCGGTCAAGCTCGCATGCGTTGCTATCTCAAGCATGTTTGTCAATGTTAGTGATCAAAACTATGAGTCTTGATTTCTAGCCTACATAGATAAGTCTCGGACTAGGATAGAAAAGTGTAGTTGAGCTCTAGGACTTCATGGCGATTCATCATACAACGACGAAGATCTATACAAGGAACCGTGGAACTTCATCAACAAAAAGGTATGTGGAGACTTGAACTTATCTATCACTCAAAAGTCTATGTATTCTATCTCCTACTTCTTATGAGACAAAAGTCGTATGCTATATAGACTAGATCATACACATTTGACATTTCGAGCTGAGCATTCAATGCATATCTTTTATCTCGAAATCGTGTGTTGGTAAAGTGTTTCTCTTTGATCAAGTTTATCTTCACCTAGTGACGAAAGTCATGAAAAGTTTCAATCACTTTGAGAATTGCTCTGACGTGAATCATTCTGTGAATAACGGATACATAGCGTCCACTGAGAATGTCTCAAAGATTGAAATGAGAGTTTAGATTACATAACTATGTATTCCTTGAACCGAAACTTTCGAACTTTGTTGATCAAGAGAAAACGGGAGGATTGTGGAATTGGCTTTCCAAGTCCGCGAACCCAGTCCACATACTCAGTCCGCGAACTGACGGAAGTTCTCGACCGAGACTTTCTGCTGGATTTTCCAAAACTCATTTGTGTGCTAAGTCCGCGAACCCAGTCCGCGAACTGGTTCTCTTTCCAAGAATTTCTGCTGAGTTTGGAAAACTCAACCGATTAACTTAAGTCCGCGAACTTGTTTGTGAACTTAAGAGGTTATGACCTAAAGATGTGCTCTGAACATGAAACTTAAATTACTAAGGAATGCTTTATGCAAACCGTGGCTATAAAGTTCATGAGCCGATTCAATAGAATCGAATCATCTTTGTTTTAATTGTGTCTTGTGTAATTACATAAGATCTCATAGCGATTGAACAACTCTTTAACTAGTTCATTTGAGTCAATTGAACTAGTTATGGTGGAGAAGAACAAGGTTAATATGAAATGCTCATATGGTTGACCTTTTTGGGTTACTATGTTGAACCAACATACACGTACACGTTTTGGGCATGGTTTTCACGAACCCAGTAAACGTCTACCCAAGTGTGTGTGACAAGCTAAGTTTTCGATCTAACGGTTGAGAAATATTAGCTTGAATCCAAATCAGGGTTTTTCATTTAACGGTGAATATGGATTGCTTTGTAACTAAGGCAAAACCCTGATTTGAAGGCTATATAAAGGAGACATCTAGCATTGTGAAAACCTAATCCCCACACGTCTGTGTGCTACTAGTGCGCCCGCTAGAGTCGATCTCCATTAACCTTTGATTTCCTTCTCTAAAATCCGGTTAACGACTTAAAGACTTCATTGGGATTGTGAAGCCATACCGATACTACTTTTATTGTAGTTGTGTGATCTGATCTTGCATCTTCTATCGTACGAGTACAATCGATTGATTCCTCGACAATCCGTTTTATGTAGTCAGGAAGGATTGTAGAGAGGCGATTAATTAATCTAGGTTGTTCTTCGGGAATATAAGACCGGATTATCAATTGGTTCATGTTCACCTTGATTTTATATCTTAAGACGGAACAAAACCTAGGGTTTATCTGTGGGAGACAGATTTATCCTTTGATAGACTTTTTTGTGTGAGACAGATTTGTTTATTATCAAGTCTGCGATTTTGGGTTGCAGCAACTCTTGGTTGTGTGTGAGATAAGCTAAGGGAATCAAGTGCGTAGTATCCTGCTGGGATCAGAGGCGTAGGAGTACAACTGTACCTTGGTTCGGTGGGAGACTGAATGGGGTTCAACTATAGTCCAGTCCGAAGTTATCTTGGAGTAGGCTAGTGTTTGTAGCGGCTTAATACAGTGTGTATTCAATCTGGACTATGTCATAGGGTTTTTCTGCATATGCGGTTTCCTCGTTAACAAAATTTCTGGTGTCTGTGTTATTTCTTTTCCTCATTATATTTTATATAATTGAAATAATACAGGTTGTGCGTTAAGATCATCAATTTCTCAAATTCAACTTTTGGTTGTTGATTGTAGTTGATTGATCCTTGGATATTGGTCTTTGGTACCGTCCAAGTTATCTCTCTTTGATAAAGACTCGCAGATTTCTATTTGCTTGAGTAAAGATCAAATCGAGAGATTAAGATATAAACTCTTTGATATATCTTTTTATTGATTGAGTTTGACTGTCTAGTTGATTCTCATAAAAAGTATATTGGAGTTTGTCCAGACAGATTGCTAAGCGAAATATTGGGTGGTGTTGTTAGACCCCCATTTTTTCAATTGGTATCAGAGCAGGCAAACACGTTTAAGACCTCATTAGTCTGTGTTTGTATCGATCTGACTATGGACGAGTCTTTCTCTAATAACGTACCAGTTCAAAAATTACCAGATGATTCTAAAAGCTTGGATTCACCTGAGAGAACTGTCACATCTAAGTCAATATCTAAACATTCTCTTGATGTAAAAACTGTTGATTGGGAAACTCTCCTAGAAGAACAATTGGATGAACTTTCTGATGAAGGTGATTCAGATATTGATAGAGATGTTGATGAGGAAGTCTCAGAGTATGTTAAGTTTTTGGATTCATGGAAAATGAAGAAGATTACAACTTCTCATGTCTCACCTCTTCTGATTCCTCTCCGTCGAGAAAACAAGAAATTGAGAAGATGTTACGCAGGTGTTTATTTTTTGAATCGTTCTTGCGATCGATCCTCAAGGATTCTGAGGAAAACCTACGTATGAAGTCACTTGAATGTGATAATCTTTATCAAAAGTACTTTTTGTTGGAAGAGAAACTTGCAGAGTCTGAAGCAATGTTTAACTCCCATCAAACAAGTTTTGACGACAGAGAAAGCGCTCGAGAAAAACGCCTTGAGGCTGATTTAGCTGCTGCTCTTGATAAAATCAAGATGTTGGAAGATGAGTTGAAAAAGTTCAATACTAGTTTAAGAAAATTAACCACTATGCTAGGAGCAAGTAAAATCATCGTGATACACGAGGATTGGGCTATAAGGGAATAAATTCTCCAAGTACTAGCAAAGAGGTAAAATTTGTCAAGGCTAGTGATTCTTCTCAACAAAAGGTTTCCACTGATGGCAAAAGTGATATACCTTCTCCGGCAGTTAAGGCTAAGAAGAGCAAAGTATATCAATCTCCAAAACCAGCACACATGATTCCGGGTAAGAACGTTCCTTATATTTGTCATTATTGTGGAAACAAAGGTCACCTGGAAAGGAGATGTCGTTTTCGTATAAGGAATGAAAAACTTCATGATATTCTTGTTTGGGTGTCAAAAGAAGTTGTTAAACCGGGATCGTATGTTAAGGCTAACACTCTTGACATTACGGGTTGTAAATGTCCAACCTTTAGGCAAATGATTATATTTTTGAATGATTTTGTAGTAATGAGGTTCAAACTCTCGGACTTGTGAAGATTAAATTTAAAGATTTAATAAAATTATATACAAAAATATTAACAAAGTGGGCGAGAGGTAACCAAGACACTAGATTCCACTATGACGCAAAATTGAATGATACATATTTCAAAACTCTAATTATCTTTTAAGACTCTTATTTCTTAATTCACAAATAATCTGGAAAATTCTCAAAATTAATTGTATCCCCTAAGCATAGATTATCTAAACAAAGCATAACCTATCTAATTGAATCACAACTAATGAAGAAAATTTTTGCAAACAAATAAAAACTCTGCAAAAGCAGTGATTGAGTGAATTATAAATTATAAATTAGAGAGAATAAATAATTACCAATTATTCATGCGTAAATAGCTTCCTCATTGCCTTGGTTGTGAGAGAATTAGCCGCTCATCATGTTGGAAAACCTCTCAAAGAATTTCATTGATGCTCAAAAATGGTTTACAAATTATGAGAATATGAGAAATACAATAAAACCGGGTTTGTAACAGTTATAAGTGTTACAAACCAGCTGTTACAGAAAATGACAGACAGAAAGTGTTGTAAACACTGTGCTGCGACCCTCGCCTCTGTGTCGCTGACACTGTTTAAAAAACGACTGTCTCTGCAGGTCCGTTCTTCGTGTTCTTCATGTTCATCAGCAGCAGCATTAGCAGAAACCGAGTTTGGGAAAACTCGAATTTCTTCTTCTCTGGCTCTCCTCTGCCCACCAGACTCTCGACACCCCTTGTATGATACTTCAAGACCCTTTTTATACACCTACATCACAAGAAATCTCCTCCATAACTCGAGATAATCCTCTCTTTACTCGGGTGATAAAAAATATTTTCGGGAAGATTTTCTTCCCTGTTTTATGATTTTCACGCGTTCTCAGCTGTGTTTCTTTCCTTTTATACCTTCTTCACGCTCCAGAATATTGATTAAGTCTTCCAATCACGAGCAGTACACGTTTAAACTCGTGTAAGTTTGTGTTTATCCTCCAACTCACTGTTTGGATTAAACCAAGTTATCCAGCCAAATTTGATCGAAACAAACACCCATACCAGCTTTTCTATGACATATCACATCTACCCATGAATTTTCAGCGATTGAATCGCACAAAAACTCCTCCAAAATCCGATCGAAAAATCTGCCTGTGAAAAGAAATATTTTCCCGCCAAAATATTTTTTTGAATTTGTGAAGAAGGTCACCCTTTATCCAGTGGTCGCCCCTTATCCGTTGCTGGAGTCCGAATAACACATTCCTTTGGGGTGCCTTAAGTAATTTTTCTGGGGTGTTTCCAACATTTTTTCTGGGTTCCTCCGGCGCATTTCTGGGGTGTTTTTAGTCTCTATCCTGGGGTGTAAAACACCACTTTTCGAGCCAATTTCGCCGCAAGAGCTTATTTTTCCAAAAACATCTACAAAAACATAAAATAACACAATAAGTATTTGAGGACAAATTAGACACAAAAATGTGTCTATCAAATACCCCCAAACTTATTATTTGCTAGTCCTCGAGCAAAACTAATAAAAAATAAAATCGAGTTAATCTCGGGAGGTTTTACCAGAGGTGTACCCACAAAACCATTACTTCTAATTGGTCACAAGTATTCAAAGAGCTATGAGGACATACATATTCTCAACCTATCTCCAAGTAACTAGAGTGCCAGAGAAATTAAAGGTGTCAGCTCTAAAGCTGACTGAAGAAAAGGGGAGACACATCCGCAACACTGCTAGATAAAGAGATATCCGCTACACAGCTAGATAAACATTGTAAGATGCCTCCGCTGCTTTACAGCTAGACAATATTAGGAGAGAGATAAAGATGAGAGGGACATCTGCTACACAGCTGGACTAATTACGTGTGATGAGTTAAAACAGTGCTAGAAAAATCTTATGCCGGATTGAAAGCGGACTAACAGCAACCAAATGTATCTTTCTTCGACTCTCTCATAGTGCTTAGTAGAAACGACGTCTTCTTCGGTCTTCAACTGTTGATGATAAACTATCGAACCTCATAGAACCTTGACAATTAACTCTTCTCTTCGATTTCTTGCTTGACTTATAAATTTCTACTTCCCTTTGGCCTTATTGAACAAAACGTAACGATGATTTTTTTCATTTTTTTCATTTTTTTTTTTTTTTGGAAACAAAAATTACAAGACAACAATTTTCATGGCCATGAGAGAAAAACTTTCAAAACTTGGATCTTTGCAACTTGTGATGTCTTGGTATCATGAATTCTAACAACTTATATCATTTGCTCTTATAACTTCAACTTTGATTTTTGAATTATTCTTTTCTATTGTTGCTTCTAAACCTAAAACGTCTTCAACTTTCTTCATAGATTTTGATGTCGCTCCGCTTGTTGATGATGATAAGTTTCTACTGAGAGAGAGTCGAAATCCAGTAACTAAGACTACATTGTGAGGTTGCTTTGTCTTTCTGGCATTTCCTGACCTACTTTCCTTTCCATCATGTATGGTTAGGTCCATCACGGTTACCCTCTAAAAGGAACAAGTTCTCTCCTGAATTTCAAGGATCTCAATGTATTTTTCTCTAATGTCTCAAAAGGTTGTTATCCCTAGCATTCCAATTTCTATCTTTTCGGTGAGAAACAGTATGTAAACTTAGCTAACCGGATACCATGTGACGCTAGAAGTTTCAAAAGTGAAACTAAAAAGTTCTTCCCCACCCCCAAACTTAAATCTAACATTGTCCTCGATGTTCTAAAGATAAAATTAAAAGCATGAACAAGGAGAAACTGTTACCACTTGAAGAAAAAGAGTTAAGGAAAGATATTACCATGTTGCATGAGCATGGGTTACCTCCCAAGAAGTGCTAAGTTTAAAGTCTTCAGCCAGACTTAGGAAAGGATTAGTCAACTCGAACCGTATAACAGTAGCCGGAATAACTAAGGGTCTTCAAAACCAAATAGAGCTGACCAAAGGAAACTGCAGTAAACCAAGAAAATGAACAAGACTAGCATGCCCTTACCTAGTTTCCTGATTAAGACAACTACATCTAATTGTGGTTCAGGTTCAGGTTCTATAAAAGGGTCTAAATATATTTCTTTAGGCTGCAACTCCTCAAAAGTGAGATCTGAATTATTAGGTCCTAGAGTCTGTAAAAACTCAAATAAAAATTTAGAAACACATAATAATAACCTAAATAATTGAGGATCCTCTAAGTCAATCAGGTTTGACTTACAAAATTGACCACGGTGAGGGTAGTAGTCATTCTTAATAAAATGTGTTGATTATAATTTCCAAAAGCATTTAGGTTTAGTCTTACAACTAAATATTCGACACATTTGAAATATAAACGTTCCCACAGTTGGAAGAAAACTATTTGGTGGGAAAACAAAGTCAATAAGGGTATCATAGCCTGGGAAAACCACATCAACCAGAGGATGGGTTTCTAATGACTGAACTTCTTTCTGGACATTATTAGGTTCGGGAAAACGTGTATGGAGATAATCTTGTACGATGGTTGAGGCACAAATGTCAAGCCCTACACGAGGGAACTTTCTAATATTTAAAAGTAAAGCACAGGGAGAATGATAATCACCCCCAAACTTAGAGTTTTGGGTGTCTCTAGGTAGACTAACTACAATTTCCCTAATTTCTAGATCATCGGAATCCTGAAACTGGTCAATTGCTTCTGTTAGGTTATATTCAGGTGATGCATCCTCACTCATATTTAAAAGCTCTACGAGTTCATCTTCTTCGTCTAAGACTATTGTTTCTAAATCGCTAGACTCTAAAACATTATTCTCAGAATAAACTCGTTCCTCTAAATCATTATCGGCTTTGTAAACAGGAAATACTACATCGTCTAAAACGAGGATATCTCTAGTCAAATCCTCGTCCTTTTGAATAGGTGAATAATTATTAAAATTATTTGGATTTGAAATAGAAATAATATTATCATTGTAAATCTCAATTGGAGTATCCATTTCTTGATCACTATTTCTACATAAGTATGATTCTCCATCAACACTATCCTCATCATAATAACATGAAAAAGATCGAACCTCATCAAAACAAGTAGTGCTACCAATTCTAACCTTGTTATCTTGATTATGTAAATAACTATCTTCATTCTCAAGGGTATTATTGGATATACTATATTGGAAATTCAAGTAATTTCGAGCAATTCTTTCGTTCGTCTCAGCTATCCGCTTGAGGTGGTCTTCTAAAGAAGGTCCACTCATTATTGTAGTTCTTTCGTCTATAATTATACTATTCATCTCAGCTAACTTACGCGTCGACTCAGCTAACTTCCTGAGGGACTCTTCTAAAGGAGGAATAGGAACAGAGGGATCATAAAAAGGACTACTTTTCAATAGTTTGATTGTATCCTCTAGAGACGAAGAACTAGTACTATAATCTTCTTTCTCGTAAGACTGATGCATGTGTGGATAATAATTGGGCTCACCAGGGTATGACCCATATCCTTCCAAAGGATGGCGTTCCCAACCACTATTCCCAACATGGTCATAAAAAGGATGATGTCCATATTCAAATTCAGGTCGATAATCATTATATTTGCTTCTATCATACCAGTTCGACATTATTAATTGCAATGGAATTCTACACAATCACAAACAAGGCTGACTCGACCAAATCAAACCTATAAAATCTAGCAAACAACAAGCATGATGGCTCCACTTAGATTGTTTCTAGACCATCTTCTAATCTTTCGAAAAGGAATTCGTTACAATCTGAGCAAACCTCTCTGGAATCAATCCGAGTTTAAGTAAGTTGAATTGAGACGAGGGAAGCTGCGAGGAGCTTTGATACCCAAGGTCTCACCAGTATTATAAGGCGGCGCAGTCACGCATTCAACTCGCAGAAACCATCATGAACTTCAAAGTATGCTCAAAAGAGTAACCAATATTTTTCGAACGACTTTCCTATTAAGCTCGTTACCCTATAGGTTTCGTTCTAGTCAAAATTTTAAGCTTAGGTTCGCGTTTGGTTTCGTTTTCCTAAGGCGGGCAAGAAGGAAACGGTGATGAAATCCGAGTCCTTATCTTAATTTGGCTAGGCCTTTCCCTTTACTAGGAAATTAAAACAACCGCATTCAAATCCTCAGCATATATTCACCTTAAGGCATACAATAAAACCGCTGACAGGGGATTCACGGGTGTTTCGAAAGCTTACCTCCCGTACCAGACGGGCGCAGAACCGTTGAAGTCGACGCGGGCCACGACTCCTATGTCATGTGCGAACCCGAGGGGCCGAGACGATATTGTAATCGTCGTCCTTCCTTGCAAACAGTTTTATATTTAATGTACCCTTCCTTAGGGTTTAAAAAAAATTGTCCAAGTCCAAAGTCCAAATAAAGTGCAAAAGAAAAGAAATAAAAAAAATATAATTACAAAAAATGGAAGGTCTCTAAAAAATTATCTCTTTTTTTTTTTTAATTTTTCTTTCGCTCTTTTTTTTTTGCTTTGTATTTTTCCTTCTCTTTTGTCTTTAAGCTTTGATTCCAAGTCTTTAGTATCCAACTTCAAACCTGTAATACAAAGACACACTCAAAGAAACGTAAAAAGAACAAATGAAATAAAAAAAAACCTAAAAATTCTACCTAAGCACAAATCCGCGTCGGCGGCGCCAAAATGATTATATTTTTGAATGATGTTGTAGTAATGAGGTTCAAACTCTCAGACTTGTGAAGATTAAATTTAAAGATTTAATAAAATTATATACAAAAATATTAACAAAGTGGGCGAGAGGTAACCAAGACACTAGATTCCACTATGACGCAAAATTGAATGATACATATTTCAAAACTCTAATTATCTTTTAAGACTCTTATTTCTTAATTCACAAATAATCTGGAAAATTCTCAAAAATTAACTGTATCCCCTAAGCATAGATTATCTAAACAAAGCATAACCTATCTAATTGAATCACAACTAATGAAGAAATTTTTTGTAAACAATTAAAAACTCTGCAAAAGCAGTGATTGAGTGAATTATAAATTATAAATTAGAGAGAATAAATAATTACCAATTATTCATACGTAAATAGCTTCCTCATTGCCTTGGTTGTGAGAGAACTAGCCGCTCATCATGTTGGAAAACCTCTCAAAGAATTTCATTGATGCTCAAAAATGGTTTACAAATGATGAGAATATGAGAAATACAATAAAACCGGGTTTGTAACAGTTATAAGTGTTACAAACCAGCTGTTACAGAAAACGACAGAAAGAAAGTGTTGTAAACTGCGACCCTCGCCTCTGTGTCGCTGACACTGTTTAAAAAACGACTGTCTATGCAGGTCCGTTCTTCATGTTCTTCATGTTCATCATCAGCAGCAGCAGCAGAAACCGAGTTTGGGAAAACTCGAATTTCTTCTTCTCTGGCTCTCCTCAGCCCCCCAGACTCTCGACACCCCTTCTATGATACTTCAAGACCCATTTTATACACCTACAGCACAAGAAATCTCCTCCATAACTCGAGATAATCCTCTCTTTACTCGGGTGATAAAAAATATTTTCGGGAAGATTTTCTTCCCTGTTTTATGATTTTCACGCGTTCTCAGCTGTGTTTTTTTCCTTTTATACCTTCTTCACGCTCCAGAATATTGATTAAGTCTTCCAATCACGAGCAGTACACGTTTAAACTCGTGTAAGTTTGTGTTTATCCTCCAACTCACTGTTTGGATTAAACCAAGTTATCCAGCCAAATTTGATCGAAACAAACACCCACACCAGCTTTTCTATGACATATCACATCTACCCATGAAGTTTCAGCGATTGAATCGCACAAAAACTCCTCCAAAATCCGATCGAAAAATCTGCCTGTGAAAAGAAATATTTTCCCGCCAAAATGTTTTTTTTGAATTTGTGAAGAAGGTCACCCCTTATCCAGTGGTCGCCCCTTATCCGTTGCTGGAGTCCGAATAACACATTCCTTTGGGGTGCCTTAAGTAATTTTTCTGGGGTGTTTCCAGCATTTTTTCTGGGTTCCTCCGGCGCATTTCTGGGGTGTTTTTAGTCTCTATCCTAGGGTGTAAAACACCACTTTTCGAGCCAATTTTGCCGCAAGAGATTATTTTTTCAAAAACATCTACAAAAACATAAAATAACACAATAAGTATTTAATCGAGTCTAACAATGCAGAACATTGAGGAAAAATTAGACACAAAAATGTGTCTATCAGCAAAGCAATCAGTGCTGTGATAATCCTAGATTTTCCTATAAACGTCATACGAAGCCTTTTCACAATCGTAATGGTTATCAAAAGGATAACTTCGTAAAGACGAAGACAAGATATGATGCTCCCAATTGGAGAAAGACTAACTTGCAAAAGAATAGTCAATCCAATTCTCTTCCGGAAAATCTTGAAGAGAGTAATGGGAAGAAGGTTTCGGTCGTTCCTAAATGCACTCAAAAGTGGATACCAAAGAAATTCAATGATGGTTTGAGTGTGAAAAGGAATGATCTCCCAGAAAGTTCCATGACTATGGAGAAAGCAGTATCCATGATGCTACAACTTAAAGAGTTCTTTGGGAAGATGGATTTGGATGTGAAGGGTTCTAAAAGTGATCTCTTTCATGATAATATAAAGGTCACTTGTGGTGAGCAAGACTTTGTTCACCCCAACGCAACTTGATTGTGTTGGAAGTGCATCCTCACCAAGGAATGCCCTTCTTTGTATACGGTGAGGGAAGCACAAGAATTGGGGCACACATATTATGTTCTGTAAGGCGGTAGAATTTCGATTGGATTCATCTAAAAAGGTATGTCTATAAACTTGAGCAAGATTTGTATTTTTATATGCTTAGAATACTTATAATAATCTTGCTTATCGTTCATTTCCACCTAACTTGATCTGTGTTTAAGGTTCTTAAATGTTTAGGTTTGAAAATAATAGTTCAGAATGTTTGGACTACATGGTACTCATACCAAGTATGCATAACAACATTCAAAATACAAATCCAGGGGTTTAAGTTCGCAAACCCGTATGCATACTTGACGTCGATATTCGGTAAACTTGTTTTGGCCGTAACTTCTTCGTCCGAACTCGGATTTACCTCATTCTTTTTGAATTCTATTCCTTATTGAATTCCCTTCAAAATGGAATGAGAATTGTTGAATTTGGATGAGTTAATATTGGTCTTTGTCCTGTCTCTTGTTTTTTAGTGTTTGCTCCGTTTCCTTGCACTTGTTCTATTCTCTTGGACTTGGGCACTGGGATTCTTGGAGAAATTCTATTCTAAGCTATTTTGTGGCTGTTACAAGAGTGATGTTGGTGAATCACAATGAAGGAAGTTCGAGAATGGGCAGTAGTTCACATTGCTATATATTCTTGAGTGTTCACAATCATCTCATGTGAACTATGGTGCATAGTCGTCAATGACTTTGTATAAATGACTTTGTTAAGGAAATATTTTTATACGCTTTTGGTAACCACTCTTGGTATAAATCCGTGCGAAAAAGATTGTTTCTACCTTCTAAGGGCAAAGAATTTAATTGCAGTATTAATCTTTATGATTTTGTGATATTGCAATTTTTTATGGGATATGTATTTTTTGCATCCGTGAACTTGAAGGTCCCATATTGTGTCAAAAGTAAAGTCGTTCATAAATTGATATGCGTATTGATGAAAGGAAGAATGGATTTTTGGCAGTTACAAAAGTTATGCCTATGCAGTCATTTATTTGATGGAAAATAGGATGAAATCTTTTGTTTGACAAGGATAAAGTCTATTATATCGTTATGCAAATAGTGATGGAAAATATAATAGATCCTTGTATGTTATCCACGGTATTGATTTTCATTTATCCATTTTGTTATGTTTTACCGTGAAGGCTCCATTGTGTATCTTATGTTGAGCGCCTTACAACTATGTCGATTAATATTGGCCTTGTTGGTTGTTCCATGAGATGCTATATTTTGAGAATTCTTGAACTAAATTAATCATCTTGATTGGTTATTTAGTTATTTGCTCCGAAAGTCTTCTTTGGTCGAGCAAAACTTTTGACAATTAAATTGATTACTTTCATGATTAGTTTGGTTGTTCGTATTCCAATTAGATTAATTATTGGTTCTCTTGTAATTAGTCTAGTTGGATTTTCATATATTCCACAAGTTCTTGTGTTGAGTATATGAATGGCTATACTAACTATGTCCTATTGGTTGATGTAGTCGTATATTCCGTAAGGTTTTCCTTATGTTGAGTATGTGAACGATTAAGTTAGCCATCTCCGTATGATTACCTTAGTCGTAGCTCCGTAAGTTTACTTATGTTGAGCACAATCAATTAAATTGATCACTTTTGTGGTTTAATTTAGTTGCGTATTCCAATTAAATTAATCATGGGTTTACTTGTGATTAATTTGATTGAGTTTTGGATATAGAAAATCATTTTCCTATGGTTTTTGGTGTCCAATTAAAAATCCTTCTTTTCCTTCGAAATTAAGGTCGCTCTTGTTGTTCTTTCGGGAATGACATCAAATGGGGGAGAGTTCTTTTGAACTTGTGCTTAATGGTAATATCTTGAGGGGTGTGCGGCTGTGGAATTTCATAGGGGTTATCTTGTATCTTAAAACTCCTTGATGAATGCATTTAGCTTCGGCTATTAAATTGCATCTAAATTAAGTTGGTATGTATTTTTCTTTTGGTCATGAAATGTCTCTTGTGGAAATTTCATTATGATCCCATTCTTGTACCTTTGCCAATTTTATTGACAAAAAGGGGGAGAAATATTGTAGTTCACACTACAAATACATATGGTTTTCGGATCATTGTGTAAGGGGGAGTGGTTTCCATGATCGAGATGGAGTATTTACTAAGGGGGAGTGATACATATCACCATAGTATTATTGTTAAAGCCGTGATACAATTGGACTTTGATGTTACATAATAATACTATGACACTGTATAATAATGATTGAGAATCTCGATTTCTCTCATTGTTATAGCTACGGATCTTCAACAACGGTGATGCTAAACTTACAACCTTTGGGATCATTGGAGTACTTGGAAGGACGAAGATTTCAGGGAACGTTGAAGATTAGACTATGGAATAGGAGCCACTAAAGTTTATCTTTTTTGTTCCATATGTATTAATAGTTTTGTCTCTAAAATTGACAAAGGGGGAGATTGTTAGAGCATAGCTCGGTCAACCTCGCATGCGTTGGTATCTCAAGCATGTTTGTCAATGTTAGTGATCAAAACTATGAGTCTTGATTTCTAGACTACATAGCTAAGTCTCGGACTAGGATAGAAAAGTGTAGTTGAGCTCAAGGACTTCATGACGATTCATCATACAACGACGAAGATCTATACAAGGAACTGTGGAACTTCATAAACAAAAAGGTATGTGGAGACTTGAACTTATCTATCACTCAAAAGTCTATCTATTATATCTCCTACTTCTTATGAGACAAAATTGACTCATAAGAAGACCAGATTATCAATTGGTTCCTGTTCACCTTGATTTTATACCTTAAGACGGAACAAAACCTAGGGTATATATGTGGGAGACAGATTTATCCTTTGATATATTTTTCTGTGTGTGAGAGATTTGTTTATTATCAAGTCTGCGATTTTGGGTTGCAGCAACTCTTGGTTGTGGGTGAGATCAGCTAAGGGAATCAAGTGCGTAGTATCCTGCTGGGATCAGAGGCGTAGGAGTACAACTGTACCTTGGATCGGTGGGAGACTGATTGGGGTTCAACTATAGTCCAGTCCGAAGTTAGCTTGGAGTAGGCTAGTGTCTGTAGCGGCTTAATACAATGTGTATTCAATCTGGACTAGGTCCCGAGGTTTTTCTGCATTTGCGGTTTCCTCGTTAACAAAATTTCTGGTGTTTGTGTTATTTCTTTTCCGCATTATATTTTATATAATTGAAATAATACAGGTTGTGCGTTAAGATCATCAACTTCTCTAATCCAACTTTTGGTTGTTGATTGTAGTTGATTGATCCTTGGATATTGGTCTTTGGTACCGTCCAAGTTATCTCTCTTTGATAAAGACTCGCAGATTTCTATTTGCTTGAGTAAAGATCAAATCGAGAGATTGAGATATAAACTCTTTGATATATCTTTTTATTGATTGAGTTTGACTGTCTAGTTGATTCTCATAAAAAGTATATTGCAGTTTGTCCATACAGATGGCTAAGCGAAATATTGGATGGTGTTGTTAGACCCCCGCTTTTTCAGTACTATGTGTCATAATAAAAACACAGTCAATGGGGAGGCTAAGAATTTTTGTACGTTAACTTGTTTTATAAGAATGTGCAAGGTGGGCCTACCTTTGATGGGCTTACATAATATTACTATGGAGAGAATCCCTTTGTAGAAGATGAGTAAAACAGGTAAATTAGAGTTTTGGTAGAAATAAATCTCCGGATCCTAACGGATACATTATGGAATTCTTCAAGGCTATTTAGGATATCATTAAACCAGAATTGATGGCATTTATAAAGGAATTTGAACAAACGGGTACCATTAATTGGTGACTGAATTGCACGCATATCATACTTGTCCCTAAGTATGAAGGAGGTGTTACCATGCATAGTTTCAGAATTCAGACCAATAAGCTTGATTGGGCGGTATTTATAAGATTATCTCCAAGTTACTTGCAGAGAGACTTAAGATGGTACTTCCTTCTATCATCTCAAAATTTCAGGGTGTGTTCGTGGATAGTCATCAAATTACAGATGGTATATTGATTGTTTCAGAATTAATTGATTATAGGGAAAAAGATGTTTTGAATGGTTTGGTGGTCAAGGTGGACATACAAAAAGTCTTTGATAACGTAAGTTGGAGCTGTTTAGACTACACAATGACTAGATTTTGCTTTAGGATGGTCTGGAGAGGTTGAATAAGGTGGTTTTTGTAAAACACAAGATTCGAAATGGCTATAATTGGTTCAGCCTCGATAATGTTTATAAGCACGAAGGGGTTAAAGCAAGCAAACCCAATGTTTCCTTTCCTTTTTATTTTGGTGGTGGAATTGTTGTCTATTATGCTGAAAAATAAATAGTTTCTTTACATTTGATTGAATGGTTTGGTGGTCAAGGTGGACATAAAGTCTTTGATAACGTAAGCTGGAGCTGTTTAGACTACACAATGACTAGATTTGGCTTTAGGATGGTCAGAAGAAGTTGAATAAGGTGGTTTTTGTCGAACACAAGATTCTCAATGGCTATAATTGGTTCAACCTCGATAATGTTTATAAGCACGAAGGCGATAAAGCAAGCAAACCCAATGTTGCCTTTCCTTTTTATTTTGGTGGTAGAAGTGTTGTCTTTTATGCTGAAAAATAAATAGTTTATTTACATTTGATTGCATGTTTTAAGCCAGCTGCTAATGAACCTGGAATTAATCACCTGAGCTAATAGCATTCCTCGATGATGAAAGTGAGCAGGTGTGTAATCTGAAAAATATTTTATTAGCTTTCGAGTTAATCTATGGTCTCCCTATAATGTTGCCAGAAAGTAGTTTGCACATAAATCGTAACATAGTGGATATGATTTCTAGTTTGAAAAACATAAGCTATGCAAATTGCTCAATCTTTTTCCAAAAAAAATCTTGGACCACGAACTCTGTAGCCATTTTTTGAGATTGAATGATGAAGATTGAAGTGAAATTATGAAGAATTTGTAGGGGTAGAAGGTGGAGAAGCGTGGTTTTGGAGTTGAAATCAATTTAATTTATAGGGATGGACAAGTTGTTGCCGGCTCAGCGTGCATGGAACGACTTTGTGTGGGACGATTGTCGTCTCAGCTGGAACCGAGCCTCGACTCAATGTAAGCCGGTCGGTCCAGGTTGCATCGGTCGTCTCAGGTTGATTCGTTCGACTCAACCTGAGAAGCGATGGACAACACCTTTTAACTAGGGGTTTGTCCATCCATTTTAATGGTTTGCCAGTTTCATTGTAGGTGCAAAATGGGCAAATCCGCTTGTTTGTCCATTCCATTCGAGTTGCTCTTAGTATAACTTTTACACTTTGTCCCCGTGGATGTTCTAAAAACTAAACCCAATTTTTCTTCTTGTCCTTCTTTTTTTACATTAACTCACAATTAATACCATTTTAGTATAACTATCACACTTTGTTTCTATGAGTCACGCTTCAAATTTTGTTTAAATGCTTCGAAGCGTAGCTGTGAAGCGGGACACCCAAAAAAACGTAATTCCACCTTTTCTTGAAGCGTTGACTAAGTCAAACACTTGAAAATCCAAAAATTTAAGCTAAGAAAAATCTAAAGGGATGGTTAGGATCGAGCCTGGGAGTTCCTGCTTTCCTACGAAGACCGTTTACTTCTTTTTTCTTTTTCTTTTTTTGAAGCAAGGAACACCCTTTACAGGCTTTATTGTACCATGCTAATTTTTGGTCTAAATAGTGAACATAATTTTTATTTATAACAATATTCATACATTAAATATCGAATCCTTATATAGTTCAATGATATTTATAGGTGTATATTCAAAAATAGCATTTAAATAACTAATCATTAATTGTGGCTTCATGTTTCAGCATACGATTCGCT
Organism: Papaver somniferum; assembly: GCF_003573695.1. Lineage (NCBI taxonomy): Eukaryota > Viridiplantae > Streptophyta > Magnoliopsida > Ranunculales > Papaveraceae > Papaver > Papaver somniferum. The sequence continues at coordinate 115,419,333 of NC_039366.1, read as the reverse complement.
TCTTAAAAATAAAAAACGCTCACGCTTTAAAAACCTTGCTATGAGTGCTTTATGAACCAATACACAAGAGAAGAGTCGGGTATAAAACTCATTTTTTTTATTAATTTTGTTTTTTTTTACATTAATTCACAAATATTTATAGACATGGTTTATTAAAGAAATTAAGGTAATTGTAATTATGAAGTCACATGTTATATTATTAACATAATTCTAATAAAAGTGCAACGACTCCAGTCATAATTGTACGTTCTAAATCATTCAATTTAATAACTTCAGTTAATTAATAATTAGATAATGTGATGATTAATTTTTCTGTCGTTTGGCGAAAACCAAAGTGTTTTCTTCGTTGCATGTGACTGTCAACAAATCAGAATATCCTATTCGTTTAGGTGAAGTTTTCTTCTTGGCAACTGAAGAATATTTTTGTCCATAGAGATTATACTATTCCATTTCCAAAATGTGAGATTAGACAAGGGTACTGCATCGTCTTCTCTTTGGAAAGCTGAGAGAGTCGAACTGTCTCAACCCTTTCGCAGAATGGGCCTTAAATGTTGTACTAGTTTCTTGAAATCTTGTAAGAAATGAAATTCATAAAAGAAAAGAAGATATGTTGAAATTTTCTTTGAATAGTTTTCACGTAATCACGTGGTTTCTTGATTGAGAGATAAGTCTAACAAAATTGAGATGTTTAATGATAAGGGCACCGACCCTTCCACGCGTTAATGAATTTTGATTCCAAATTATAAACAAAACTCTATTTAACTTCATATCACATGCTACCTAGGGGTTAGATTCATCTATCCTATTATTATTTTATGGAATGGAATTTCTCATTACAAGTTACTCATTTTCAAAGACACCAGGATTCCTCATTGACAAATTCTTGTTTTTCATTTTCACGGATTTTCTATTTGTTAGTTCTTGTAGAGCAGAGAAATTACGTGATTCCAAAAAATATAAATTGCATTCAAGAACTTGGCGGATCAAAGTAAATCAAAGCATGCCAGGCACAGAAATATGATGCTCCAAAACAAGAGGGCCACACTGTCAAGTGATGCACCTTACGAGTTATCACATTTCAAATAACTATTCACCTTCGTAGAAATTTTCGAGTTCGATCTATGGCATTCACAACATATATTAAGTCATCTTTCAAAAAGAAAATGTTCAATCGGAAAAATCGATTTTGTCTCGATGGGTGCAGAAATTGTGGAACAAATCCATTTGAAAATGAAGAGAAGGCAGCGAACTGATAATTGACACAATGTTTAAGTATGAAATTGAATTTTTACCCCTTAAGTTCAAACCCATGTAGTATATCTCGAAAAGAAAAAGTAATTTATTTCTTTTTTTTCCTTGATAAAGATAATAACATTGAAGAACACACAAGCCGTCTACTGGCATTACAACTAAAAAAGTGCAAAAAATCAAAACAAAAATATACTAACAAAAAAGACTAAAAAAGTGCAAAAAATCAAAACAAAAATATACTAACAAAAAAGAGCATCAAATAGTGGAACAGAATTATACTTCCACTACATTTAGTTCCTTGTGACTGTGAGCAAGACTTTTAAACATTTCATGACTATCCTCTTTAGCTGAACGAAAATTGAAAAAGTAATTTATTTCAATTAATATAACAAAGAGTAATTACAGTACATTTATGATCAAGGCTTCAAATTTGCAAAAACTCAAAGAAGGCATCACTCCAATTTATTTGTGAATTTGAGGCAGCTAAGCTTTTTGTTTAATATGACCTAGCTAAGCCAAACAATTAATTAATATGATACCCATTTTTCTTTGAGAACCCATTACTCTATGTAAAACAAACTAAAAAGAGTAAACACTTGCTGTGTATTTGATTACTAGAAAATTAAAATCATTTCAAGTCCAAAGAGATTCTCTTTTAAGAGGGTCTTGATGAATTACAATGTTGTTTGAAGATTGAAAAGTAGTAAGATACTGGGGAAGATTATGAAGCAGGCTATTGTTACTACTTTGGAATAAGTTAACCGGTGATGATTTTTCATCATGAGGGTGATGATGATCAACTAAGTCTATGATTTGGTTCAGTTGATGATGATGATTAGTAGTAGTAGTTGTAGTAGCAGTGGAATTATTATTGGGACTAGCAGTAGAATTAGTATTTGTTGTACTATTAGTAGTAGTGGTGGAAGTTGGTAATAAATCTGCTTCCGCTGCAGCTTGTTGCATCTTAAAGTAAAGAATTTCAGCTTGAGCTACTGCAAGTTGCATCTGGAGTTGAGAAACTTGGTTTTGCAAGTAAGAAATTGCACCAACACATCCATAAACTGGGTCTCTTACTCTTGCGTTTGCTTCAAATACTAGACTACTTACTGCATCTGCCCTTTGCTGCATTGGAAGTTCCTGCCCCATGAAAATAAGAAGAAAATTCAGTTGATGACCTATTTGTAGTCAATCAATGGGGAAAATGGCAGCTTCTATAGTAATCAATTGATGTTAATATTGAACTTTTCAAAGAACTTAGTGCTTTCATCAATAATTATTCAGTCTGAGTGCTGTTTTCTTTACTTTGCTAAGATAATATACATGATATGATTGAAAATCAAGCAGTGTGGTAACAAGAGTTCCATGAAAATCATGAACGTGTTATGTGCAATGAGAAATTATCTAGCCAATAAAGCTCTAAAACATACCTGTATCATTTTGCTGATATTGCTAGCACCAAAAACCTTGTGAGCAATGGCGAACTTATTGGGATCATCTGAAGGGAAGTAGGGAGCAAAAATGCAGTCAGCTGCACAACGACGTCGCAGCAATTTGCAAGAAGCACAAGGTGAGGTTCCTCCCATTTCAATTCAAAAAGAACAACTAAACCAAGAACTAGAAACAAAAAAATGTTGGCACTAAGACGAAAAAGGAATGAATGCACAAGATAACAATTGTGGTGGCTACTCGAAAATGATTGAAAGACTAAGGAAACAAGGAAGAATACCCAGTGAAGAGAAAATGAGATGGGTGTGCGTATTTATATAGCTTTTGAAGGACGTGTGTGTGACCTTAGTGATGATGAAGTGGTAGCTAGATTAACATCACCCATGTTTTATCATCAATATTCTTTTTTAAAAAGACAAAATTAAGTTAGTAAGTAACTAATTAAGATTGAAGAAGCCGACTTTAGATTATTAAACTTTGTAGCAGAATCTAGAGAGAGAAAGCAAAGAGTTCTATTATGTAGATTGTGAACTAAGTTTATTGCTGCCTGTGATAAGGTCAAATTGTGATTTTTTTTCCCCTCTGCACAATTGTATTTAACTTGTACTGTGAAAAGAGTTGACCTCCATTGATGCGCGTGAAAGGTTGGCAAATGCATTACCTATTTTCATATCCATGTATTTGTTTTGTGATTCCAGTTTCCACGTATGCTTCCGTCCTTTGACATTCCTGCTTTTATTTGTACGCTTCACGTGTAAAATGTACCTTCGATACCTGTAACTGCAATGTACCTCCATCTACGTACCCTGGCAAGAGAAAGAGAGAAGAAACTAGAGTTAGCGTTTAAAAACAAGAACACAATGTCGACAAGTATTCAAAAGAGTAAGAAGTATTCTAATGTCTAATAACAACAAAATTCGATACTTTGTTTTGCCCTTGGCAATAAACCAATAATAGGAGGTCAAGCAGATGTTGCTGCAAGTGTGAAGAGAAAATGTCTTAATGTGTAACAGTTTTTAACACAACGACTCTCATTTTATGACAGATTCGGGATCATTTTAAGATTAACAATCATATAATATAAATCTTCATGATCATGATTCAAGACAAATTAGCCGAGTTAAGTATGAAAATGAGTCGATGATATCTGTTGCAATAAAAGGGGTTTACCAGTGTTCCCACTTCATGAACAAAACATTGTAATCAAATTTCAGGAATGTCCAATTTGCGAGTAAATTCCAGTTCTTGATAAACGACGAATACGTTGAATAGATTAGTTCCTTAAAAGACAGACAAACACGTATTTCTATTCTTTCTTCCCATTACATATGAAATAATCCTAAAATAATAAAAAAATCTTGGGGGGAAATCGAGCTCAACGCCTTGACTTTTATACAGTTCAGATTGTTACAGAGTTTTGTTTAATTTTTTACTGATCATGGAAGTTACTCTTTATATCAAAGTTTATACCTTGATCCCACTATCCACATGTCGGTTGCCAAGACTTCATCGAATCAACCAACCTGCATCCAAATCAAATCCAAGATCAACTAAAAATATGTTACAGAGATTAGATACATTTGGAAGTTTATTAAGAAGTCATTTCATAAGATAACTTATGAAGTAATCAATATTCTGAAAAAAGTTAATGAGATCCAACATCCAATTAACGACTATAAGCATTATTATATTAATTGAAACCCATTTCAAGAAAACTGAAAATTGTGAGTTGTTTTAGAAGTTCAAGGTACCATTCACACCTCTTGCATTTAAAGCTCTCCACATGATCCTAATTCTAATAATAATTTTCTTAATCATCTTTTCTCTTCCAATGGAAAAACAGCTCTACATCATTCCCCAGTTGTCACACAGACAACTTCATACGAACCCTAGTGGTTCAAAATTTCCTAGTTGGAGTCCCCAAGTACCCCAACCACCACAGACGACTAGTTGTTTTTTTTTCTTCTTCTCTTAAACCTTATAAAAACAAACTGAATCTCACAGAATAGAAAATCCTACTCGAGTTTAATTCATAAGGAGGAGGCAAACTTCCAAGTTCCAACCCGTTAATTCAAACAAGTGATAAACAATTGATTAACTTGATGATAATATAATGAACAGAAAGACAGACATTTTTTACCATGTTAGAAGTAAAAAAATCAGAAAAATAAAAAATGAAGGTTCAATGCAACATTAAATGCATGTAGTGTGACATGAAGAATCATTTTCAAGATGCGCGGTTTTTCTAACAGGATTCTGAAACTGTGGGTCGTTGACAAACATGAGTTAGAGAATAATACACTACATGTTACATAATTGGATCCAGGATTGAGTTTCAATCTAATGAGATAAAACTTGGTTAAGGTCAAATCTAGAGAATGTACCTAACAAGATCCGTATTACCATTTTTTTATCAATGGTGCAAACATAGAACCATGTCTACATGTAGACTTGTTCCTAGATAACAAAGCTGGATCAGCATATGTTTGGATCTGGGATAACAGGGAAAATATGGATCTCAGACTAGAAAATTCAATCTGGATATGGTCTATACATTCATTACTACTAGGCGACGATATAGTGAGGTACAATGGCTCAAAGTCGCACAAACTTTCAATGAGGAGACAAAAGCAGAGTCCAGAGTCAAAATACAGTTTTTTGCTCTACTAAATGACTGGTAACCTACGTGGCCACAGACAATTAGACTTGTTCAGCTGGGTTTCGCTAGAATTGGTTAGCTTATATGCTGTAGATACTCTATGGCTTCTCTCTCCTCTTTCTATCTGTCTTCTAATCATTCTTTACATTTAGGGGGCTCCCTCTACATTCGTATATAAAAAAACAGACCACCTAAATGATATTAGTCATTGTATAGCCTGTACTCTAAGACAGATAGAAGTGGCATTACTAGGAAACCAAATCATATTTCTCCAGTTCTTATTACTGCTTTCAGTTTAAGTCTTTTGCTACAATCGAAGTCATATGGTATATGCCTTATCTTATACTACTAAATTGTTGTATTTTCTCACAACATACTCTTTCTAATGTATCAAGTCTAGTTCGAACATAAACAAACTGAGTCTGAATTACGTTAAATTCCACATGTGGCACATCAAATCTATATTGTGTTTATTGTGAAATCAATTAAGACATTGCATATGTTAAGGTTAGAATAGGTAAACAAAGTCAAGCATTGGATTCAGAAAGAGTCCATAAACAAGAAAGAAGGCGTGAAAGTACCTGGGAAAAGTACTAAGCTATCTATGATTCAGTGTTAATCTGATGCAAGCTTTGAAGTACACGGAGTTTCTGCATGTTACGCTTCTTGATGCCATTTCTGAATAGTGAACTAGCTAATTGTGTGTCCCTTGGAATTATCTGATCATTCTTCTGTATTATTTTCCTCTTCATGTGCTCAGCACTTTGCGCCCGAACTGATTTATCACCAAGAATTCAGATTATAGATAGCCATCCAATAAATCGTACCTCGAAGAGTCCACTAGGAATTTCATTTTGGAACATATAATACCATGAATTTTATATAGACTGAAGACAGACCAGGTATGCCCACCAAGTAGAACTAAGTAAATGACATTACTCTGCACTACATCTGGCAAAATGCCGTGCTTGGTTACTTTGATGCATTGCTTGTACTCCTAATTTGGTAGTGAAACATGAAAATTAAAGGTAGATTAGTCTACCGCTTCAAAGTATAATAACAGGTACCAGAATGTGAAGCAACTGATGCAACTGCTACATCTTTGAGTTTCTTTATCTTTTCAGCAACTTGCGCATGAGAAAAAAAATCTTCCCCGCGCAACGTCACATTGTTTGGTTGAACTCGTAAAAGGGCATTTTCAAAGCCCTGCAAAAGCAAAAGACGAATATTAGTACACCACACCGCTCGGCTTGTACATACTTATTAAAAACGCAAGAGCCAAGAACTGTTTAACTTCTACTGATACAGTCTCATCAAATTCTCAGAATTAGAAGTCTATGTCATGTCAAATCTAAGACTCCTACAAAATTCCAGGTCAATGTCCTTTTCATATTCTACAAGATACAGAAGATATTGAGGCCACATAATCTGTTAACAATGGGAAGAAAACATACCAACTAACCTCAGGATCTATCCTGTACAAAATCAATTTCTTAAATGAATGAACTATGCCTCAGTCACTCAGACATGAAATCTGAAAAAGTGCACCAAACACTAGATCACTTAATACCAAAAATACTTTACCAAGACCGAAAAGACATTTACCTTGACTGCAATGGAATAGAATCCATTTTTAAGCGAGTCCTCGGCAAAAGTTAGCCACTCCTCATAAGTAACTTGATAATCTTCTTGATTCACACACTTTTGGTCCCGGATAACCAGTGCCTCATACTTCAAAGCCAAACAACTCTGTGAACATAAGTGTAATTCAATTGAAAACGCACAATTAAGAACCTAAACTTATTATCCCAGAAAAAAATTAGGTCAAGTTGAAATCGAATCAATTAACACAGACAATCATATGAATAGTACAGTATAATTGGACAAACTAATCTCAATTCCGATGATTTAAAAGTAATCAAACACGATCTAGCCAAACTCAGATTTTATTTCTTTTACCTCAACATCACCAGAAAGAGCAAAAGCACGAACGAAGAAATCAAGTATGAAAAGCTTCTCCTCAACAGGTTTCTCTAAAATATCTTGAAAAACTAACACAGCTTCTGATCGCAGAAACTCTTTCAAGATAGATCTAATTTCCAGTAAGGAATTTACATCCTTCGAAACTAAAATTGATTCCAGAATACCAAGCGTTTCTTCCCCAAATCTGCAAAAATCATGCGATGAAGAATTAGAAGAAATGAAATTGGAGCATGAGTGAAGAAATTAGGGTTACAAGCAGACCTGCGATTTTGCAATTGAGAACGAAAGAAGGAAATTCTATCGTGCATCTTATTAGACATTTTTAGGGGAGTACGAAAATGGCGGGGTTTTGGTTTCAAATTTTTTTAAATAGGTTGTACAATACAATGTAGAAATATCACCGTTCCGTTTTACCGAAACAAACAGAAGCTTATGGTTCTGGATTTGATGTTTGACCTAAGTTCAGGAACCGAAACTTGATTAGCAATTTAGCATCAAACCCTAGATAGTGAAATCTAGTACCACTAGCTGATATTGCAACCAAAATGAACCTCATTTTTGAGAGTAAGTATTACACCGTGCATTGACAAGCCATGATTTTGAGCCACTTGGGAGAGGTAAGGGCAATATCTATGGTAATTTTCAAATGAAAAGTTTTGTTGAGCTACGTGGATGGCCAAACACGTTTCTTCACTATAAGAAAAGAAGTGGGTGGCTGAACATCAAACGCGCGTGTTAAGAGAAAACACTGCCGTTTTAAGGGAAAATGGGCGATCTATCTATACACGCTGGCGTGTGACGCAAAACCGCCAGTGTGTGCTTCATAATCGCCAGCGTGGGTCGCACAACCGCCAACGATTAATTTTTCAAATTTAAAAACGTCATTTTTTTTTTTCAAATTTACCTCTATAAATTAACACTCTCTTCAAACAATTCACTCACACCAAAATTCACTTCTCTTGAATTTTCTCTTCTAAATCAATTTCAATTTTTAGTTTTATTATTGGTGAAATGGCTGAAAAGGCGATCACACTTTTTTGCGTTGCAAAACTTGAAGTTGTTGTTTCTAAGATATATGGAAGTTTTAAAAAGATTGAAAATGTAAGAGGGAAGTGCAAGTTTTTGAAGTTGCTCCAAGAAAATGTTCCGCTAAAAGGCAGATAAGAGCTCCAGTTTTGAAAGTTAACAACAAAAAATTCAAAAACAAAAGCAAAACTGTCAAAGAGCGCGTTGAATGGAAGATATGTCAAATGAAGATAAACATAAGGCCAAAGCTTGTACTTGATTTTATTGAAGTTGTTTAGTACTTTTTATTATTGTCTAAGTTTATATGTAGTATCAATGAACAAAAACATTTAGATTTTAAAATAGATTTCCACTTCAAATTAAACGATATTTATTACATTTTAAACTTGCATATAACATCGAACTACATTTTAATAAACCACAACAATAATATCAAACTACATCAAATCCAACGATATTATCTCTGTAGAGTTCATAGCATTCAAAATGCTTAAACTCTCTTTCGGTTTCTTCAGTAGACTTGGCCTGAGCGATGGTTTTCTGTAAAATGGATAAACAACAAGTTAAGATATTTATGATGCAGTTGATTAGTGAGGACAAAGGTAAGTTACTCACCAGTTCTTCGTTGGATAATCCAGAATTGCTACAGTGACATATCCACAAAACTTCTGTATAATGTTTGACTTCCTTAGTGATGAATGAAATTCTTAGTTCTAAGCTCTCACTGTTTCTTATGGTTTCGTTCCGCGATGCTACAAATGTTCCAATACTCCTTCCAAAAAATAGTCATTGTTCATTGCTCACATCATACGATGTAACCAACATCGAACAAGAGTAACATCTTCTTCCATTGTAAAGACTGGGAGAGGCATTCGAGTGCAGTACAGATGTGCTTGAGATGGACCATCTTTTAGAATTCTGAAACAAACTCCGTAACAAAAAGGTTTACCGTGAGCTTCCTCCCAATTATCAAGAGTTGTTTGGATCACTTCATCTTCGGTTACACCGATGAACTTTTCTCAATCAATTTTCCTTACCAGAGCAAGAAATGGCTGGACAACAAGCCTAATAGATTGAAAACGAGCATACAATCGACGAGCATCTCGGTTTCTCGGGTTCCCCGTCAGTGAGACGAACATTGTAAAAACGTTCTCCCAAAAATAATCGTCTTGAAAGCCCATACCAACGATTACCCTATGAAAAAATTATGCTTTGCATATATTTATATCCTTTTTTTTTAGTAAACTTGGGACCACGATTTCTAACAGACATTTCTGCAGAATGAGAGAGATTAGGAGTTTTGGAAAGAAAAAAGAAGAAGAAGATGTGAATTTGGAGATGGGAAGAATGAAATTTATAGGGCGAAAAAGAAAATCGAGATGTTGGAAATTTATCCGTTGGCATTTGTAGTAAAACCGCGCGGATTTACTACAACCGCCCGTTCGAATATTTTTTTTGTTATAAATACAACACTAGGTTTTATTCTCAACCAAACCAACAGATTTTTTCTTAAGACAACAACATCCACCATGTTTTCTAAAGGAAAAGCGAAATAAATATTATATGTCAAAGCAAAAGAGGTTTATCCATTATGTTCATAGATAACCACAGTATTATGCAATGCCCTTGGATGTATTCAAAGTGTCCGCGGGAAGGTTGTTCAACATCGGAATGGTGATTGAATCACAGCCGGAAAGCTCAGGTATTTGCAATTTCAAGATCCCAACTGTCCAGATGAACCAAATATGCTAGATGATGCTATGAAGATTAAAGAAGAAGAAGAAAAGTTTGCAACACTCTGCAAAAACTTCAAACTTAAATCCAAATTGAAGAAAAAGTTATTACACTGCAAGTGTTAGAGCATTGCTCGGTCGAACTCGCATGCGTTGGTATCTCAAGCATGTTTGTCAATATTAATAATCAAAACTATAAGTCTTGATTTCTAGTCTACTATAGCTAAGGTCTCAGACTAGGATAAAAAGTGTAGTTGAGCTCAAGAACTCCATGGCAATCATCATACAAGATGAATGACTACTCAAGGAACCGGTGGATCTTCGTCGACTAAAAGGTATGTGGAGACTTGAACTTATTTATCACTCTAAAGTCTATTTATCTCCTATCTTGAGACAATATTCGTTTTGCTATATAGACTTAGATTATACACATTTACTATTTCGAGCCGAGTTTATCTCGCCTATCTATTTCTCGAAATATGTGTTGGTAAGCTTTTGCTTTAACCAAGTTCATCTTTACCTAGTGACGAAAGTCATGACAAGTTTCAATCACTTTGAAAATAAAAATAGTTTGTGAATAACAACTATAAAATATCAACGTCCTCTAAGAATGTTTCAATGATTGAAATGAGAGTTTAGATTATATAACCATTGGAGGATATAAGCATTGTTGTGGAAACACATATATGTATAAGTCCTTATTACTTGAACCGAAGTTTGTGAACTTTGTTGATCAAGAGAACCAGCATGGTGGCGTGAGCCAAGTCCGCGAACTGGTGGAAGTTCTCATCCCGAGAAATTCTGCTGGAGTTTGTGAACTCCGTCCGGGAACTTAAGTCCGCGAACTTGAGTAGGTTATATCTAAAAACGATGTTTGTGAACTTATTCTTATATAAACCAAGGAATGCAAATTGCAAACCGTGGCTATGTAGTTCATGAACCGATTCGAGTGAATCAAATCGTTTTTGCTTCGACCGTGTCTTGTGTAGTTACATAAGATTTCCTTGCAATTGAACAACACTCTAACTAGCTCATTTGAGTCACTTGAACTAGTTATGGTGAAGAAGAATATGGTTGATATGAAAGTGATCATATGGCTAACCATTTGGTTGACTATTGTTGAAACGACAAATGCACAAGTTTGGGTACGGTTACACAAGCCTAGAAACGTGCATTTCATTTGTGTGTAACAAGCTAGTTTTCGATCTAACGGTTGAAAGATATTAGCTTGAATCTAATCAGGTTTTTATCTAAAGGTGAATATTGAATGCTTTGTTACCAAGCTAACATTGATTGCAAACCCCGATTTGAAAGACTAGATAAGGGAGAACTCTAACAACTGGGAAACCTAATCCCTACACCTTCTGTGTGATACTGGTTGTGCTAAGATAGAGTCAATTCTCCTTTAACCTTTGGTTTCTTCTTCTAAACCAGGTTAACGACTTAAAGACTTCATTGGGATTGTGAAGCCAGACCGATACTACTTTCTTGTAGTTGTGTGATCTGATCTTGTTGTTTCTATCATATGAGTATAATTGTAATAATTGGCTTGAGATTGATATCTTCGATAGGCAAAATATAAAAGAAATCACAAACACTTCGTCTCATCGTTTGTGATTCTGCAATATCTTTTTCCGCTGCGTCGATTAAGATTATTGTGAGGTGATTGATAATACTAGGATGTTCTTCGGGAATATAAGTCCGGTTTATCAATTGGTTCATGTTCACCTTGATTTATCAAAAGACGGAACAAAACTCGTAGGTATATTCGTGGGAGACGGATTTATCTATTACCGTAGACTTTTCTGTGTGATACAGATTTGTTTATTAAAGTCTTCGACTTTGGGTCGTAGCAACTCTTAGTTGTGGGTGAGATCAGCTAAGGGAATCAATTACGTAGCATTCTGCTGGGATCAGAGACGTAGGAACATAACTGTACCTTGGATCAGTGTGAGATTGATTGGGGTTCAACTGCAGTCCAGACATAAGTTAATTTGGAGTAGGCTAGTGTTTGTAGCGGCTTAATACAGTGTGTGTTCAATCTGGACTAGGTCCCGGGGTTTTTCTGCATTTGCGGTTTCCTCGTTAATAAAATTCTGGTGTCTGTGTTATTTCTTTTCCGCATTATATTTTGTTATATAATTGAAATATCACAGGTTGTGCGTTGTTCAATCGATTAGCATATCCGACCTTTTGGTTGTTGATTTAAATTGATTGACACTTGGATATTGGTCTTTGGTACCATCCAAGTTATCTCTCTAGTATTTGGTAAAGACTCGCATATTTCTATTTGCTTGAGTATATATCAAATCGAGAGATTGAGATATAAACTCTTTAATATACTTTTTATCTAGATTGAGTCTGACTGTCTAGTTGATTCTCTAGAAAGTATATTGGAGTTTGTCCATACAGATTGTTAAGCGAAAGATTGGGTGTGGTTGTTGTACCCCCAATTTTTCAATTGGTATCAGAGAAGGAAAACACGTTCAAGACATTACAAGTCTGTTTTTGTAGCGATCTGACTCTATGGACGATAAAGTCTCTTGTAACGCTTCACTAGGTTTAAAAACCAATCGTAGAAAAAGTTCTGATAAACTGGTTATTCTCCAGAAAAGGATGAACAAATCCGAATCAATTCTGATCTTGTTGCTGAAATTGCGATACTTAAGGATTTGAAACCCATTATAAGTCCTTTGATGGATTTGAGTAACTCCAGTTGTTCCTCTCTGAAGAACTGTCGTAGATCAGGTGATAAACAACGATTAGATGTTGTGAAAACTGATTTGACTCAGAACTGCTCTGCCAAACTAAAAGGTGTTGTCCCATGTTTGTTTTGTGATTCCTCCAATCACTTTCAACATGATTGTGTGTCTTTTCAAAAGAGTCTAAAAGTTGCAAGTAATCTTCACAAGAGAACTAAACAACTTTTTGCTTCTCTAAAAAGACATACAAAACTATCAGGAAACCCTAAACAGAATAGTACTTATAGTATGGGAGCTTTTGCTTTAAAATCAACATTACCCTTTCAATGGTTTCTTGACAGTGGATGTAGCAGACATATGCCAGGTGATCTCACTTGGTTCGTCTCATCAGACGACTATGAAGGCGGGCATGTAACATTCGGAGATGGGAGTTGCTGCTACATAAGCAAGAAGGGGACGATCAAATTACCCGGTATACCTGAAATCCATGATGTAGTCTATGTAAAAGGTATGGCTGCAAATCTTCTTTCTGTTAGTCAAATTTGTGACAAAGGCCATCGAGTTGTCTTCAATGCAAATGGATGTGACATTGTAGACAAAACTGGGAAAGTAATTTTTCAAGGAACTCATGGTAAAAACAACTGTTATCTTCTTGATACTCAGTTCAGCAACTGTTGCAATTTGACTAAGGTGGAATCTACACATCTTTGGCATGAGCTTTTTGGTCACATCAACTACCGTCTTCTAACTAAGATCATTAACAAAGAACTTGTTAGAGGCGTTCCCAAAATCAATGCAAAGATTGAAGGTGTATGTGGTGCCTGTCAAAAGGGTAAACAAACGAAAGTTCACCATAAATCATCTCGAGATATTCTCACTAAAGCTCCACTTGATTTAATTCATATGGATCTCTTCGGACTAATTCAACAACCCACGGTTGCTGGGAATGAAACCCTTGAGGAATTCAAGATTATTGTTAAAAGAATCCAGAACGAACAAGTTCGCAGACTAAAGAAAATAGCGGCCGTGGAACTGAATTCAAGGACACTAAGGTGTTTGAATTTTGTGACGAACTGGGGATTATTCAACAATACTCACCACCCATTACTCCTCAAGCTAATGGAGTTGCAGAAAGAAAGAATAGAAACATTCAGGAAATGGCCAGGGTAATGCTCCATAACAAAAACCTACCTCTAAGGTTTTAGGGAGAAGCTGTCTACATCATGTTATTTGATCAACCGTGTTTACTTACGGTCTAAAACCCTAAACACTTCTTATGAGTTGTGGTATAGAAGAAAACCCAACCTACATTATCTTAGAGTGTTCGGAAGTAAGTGTTATATCCTAAAAGATCGAGAACATAGAGGGAAATTCGATACCAAAAGTGATGAAGGTATATTTCTTGACTATGCCTCTGATAGCCGTGGTTTTCGAGTATTTAATCTCAGAACCCAAGTCATGATAGAATCTGCTAACGTTATCATTGATGATATTAGTGATTTTCATCATGATAATCCTCCTGCTGAATTGCCTCCAACCGAGACAATTGAGAAAGTCAAAGAAATACTAGAATCAGTTGAGGTTATCCCAACTGTTGTTGATCCTGATATTTCTAGTGACGAGGAGAAGAGCACTGATCAGGATACTCCTGACAAACGAGAACGTGTCCCTCCATGACACCTCTAGGTTCAAAGAAATCATGATCCCAACAGTATTATAGGGGGAAGAGATTCTACAGCTAAGACTAGAGGGCAACTTCAAAACATGTGCAATTTTGGTTGTTATCTGTCACAAGTATAACCAAGAAATATTGATGAAGCTCTGAACGATCCCTTCTGAGTGAATGCAATGCATGAAGAGTTAAATCAATTTCAAAGACAAGACGTATGGGAACTCGTACTTTGTCCCTCCAATGTAAATATTGTTGGAACAAAATGGATATTCAAGAACAAGTCTGATGAATTTGGCACAATTATCATAAATAAATTCAGACTTGTCGCTCAAGGATACTTACAAATTGAAGGTATCGACTTTGACGAAATCTTTGCTCCTGTGGCACGACTTGAGTCCATTAGACTTTTATTGGCTCAAGCTTGTTTTCTCAAGGTTAAGCTTTTCCAAATGGATATAAAATCTGCATTCCTAAATGGAATTCTAAAGGAAGAAGTATATGTTGCTCAACCTAAAGGATTTGAAAACTTTGATTTCCCATATCATGTTCTTAAGCTCAAAAAGGCATTATATGGGTTGAAACAAGCACCTAGAGCCTGGTTTGAAAAAGTCACCACTTCTCTCATTAGAAAAGGTTTTTCAAGAGGTGGAGCTGATAAAACTTTGTTTACCAAATGGAGTGGGAAAGATGTTGCCATTGCTCAAGTCTATGTAGATGATATCATCTATGGTTCAACCTCTGAGAGATTTGCAGAGGATTTCCAAGTCTCTTTTTCTAAAGAATTTGAGATGAGTAATGTTGGTGAATTAAATGTGACGACCCTCAAGCTCGTCAACGCTATTGGACCAGTCAAGAGACGACTAAGCCGCTAATGACTCGATTAATTAAAGACGAACGTTAATTA
Organism: Papaver somniferum; assembly: GCF_003573695.1. Classification (NCBI taxonomy): domain Eukaryota; kingdom Viridiplantae; phylum Streptophyta; class Magnoliopsida; order Ranunculales; family Papaveraceae; genus Papaver; species Papaver somniferum. The sequence continues at coordinate 115,403,957 of NC_039366.1, read as the reverse complement.
ATAGGAATTAATATAACAACGATCTAGAATCAAAATTAATATCGTTAGATAGGTCTCGAAAATTTACGTGGAATGGACTACTCGAACATGTCAGTCGGACACCGAACGAAAAGGATATCACCGGATTTGTACGAGGGCTAAATAATATTTTGTAGACAAACCGCCTTGGCTGCCTTTATCCTTTTTCCGGGCGCCTTAATAATTTTCATCTGCCTTATCTTCTACGCGTGTCGAGAGAATCTCATTTCTCTTTTCTTCTTTCTCTTTCTTCTTCTTTCTTCTGCGCTCTTCTTCTTCTTCCCGTTCTTTCCCCTTCTCTTTCTGTCGATCTCAATTCGAAGAATTGAGTTGTTATCGTGTGAGAAATTGCTTAGAAACTCGTCAGTAAGTTGAATTGAATGAGTAGGTGATTGTACTGTGGTTGATTGAGCTCGGGAAGGAGGAGTTTGAGTTGATGTTGCTGAATCAAATTAGGTTTTGTTCTTGTGATGAAGAAATCCAGAAAGGTTGATGAATCTCTTGAGGATTTGGTGAATTATGGTTGTGTTGATTCGAGGATTTAATTCAATCTCAGAGGAACTGTAAGATAATTTAGGGTTTCAAACTAATTTGATTCTCTTCTTGGAATTGTGTCGTTTGATTGAATCAGTATATGGGTTTGTGTTTAATTGAAGTTTTGATGGATGTATTAGGTTTAATTTGATTTCTTGGAATTACGGTTTTTTTCCCTGTTCTTTCCCAAATTAGAAATTAGGGTATGAGTTTTAACTAGGAATTACCTAATCGGTACTGGAAGGAAGATGAATTGATGATTTTGAGTTAGGGTTTTGGATTGTGATTTGGAACTGAGAAGTTATAGTTGGAGGTTAAGTTACAGGGGATGAAGATAAGTGAAATAGTAGAGTTATGAGGGTTGTGTTAAGATTTGTTTAAGAGGAAGCTACAACTCATGTAATTGGTGGATCTTGAATTGAAATGGTGGTCGTATATCTGTGCTGAAGAGTTGTGTAGAAGATAAGAGATGAACTATGGATTCTGTTGGTGGTTATTGTGCAGAGATGGGACTGAAGTTGCAGCTGTTCAACTGATGTTGGTGGTGGTTTTGAAGTGGTGGTGATTTCTGAGAAAAGGTGAAGTTAGTAACTTGTATGGGATGCTTTGGTTGTTGATGAAACTCAAATTGCACGTGAAGAATTTGATGAAGCTGTTGATGCTGAGACTCAAAAGGGTTGATGATGAGTTTATGAGATGAAGCTATTCCGGTGAAGAATCTTAGGCAAGTGATTGTAGGTTAAGTTACTGAGAGAAGCTTGTATTGTTGAGCACTGGTGATGTTTGGGTTGTTGCTGTAATTGGAGTTACAAGTGGTGATGCAGGTCATGTGAAATGATGTATGAGCATTGCAGGTGGAATTAGTATGATGGGTCTGGTGGTTTGAATGACAGGGGATTGTTGGTGGAGGCAGTGAAGATCTGAACTATGGTGTAGACAAGAGTTGTAAACTGAATTGGTGGCAGTGTTGCAATAATGTTTATGTGGAATTGCCTGAGTTGAAGTAAATGGTGTTGGTGAACCGTGGAAGTTGTGGAATTGCAGATGTAACAATGGAACTGAAAGAGACTAATATGTATGTGCAGCATTGCTAGAATTGAAGTTAGAGGATTGAGGAGAGGTGGCTCAGTGAATAGAGATATGAGAGTATTTGGTGTTGCTAGATTGTAGTGATGGTCGTGTATAGTTTAGGTTAATTCTTATTGAAATTGCATTTCAGTTATGGTTTGTGGCTTTGTGCATTGTGTTTTTGTATTGTTTCATGAATTTGAACCTGTTAGTCATTCCAGTTAGACTATCTGACTGATTCTGTTCTTAGCTGACTTTGCCCATCTGACTGAGTTGCATCGTTTTGACTCACCGAGTTCCCTATCTTGGCCTGAGTTGACTCAGTAGACCGAGTTGGACCTTTACCCTGGACTTTGACTTACGTTGACTGTTAGTTGAACCATTGACCGTTAGAGACTGTCAGTTGACCAGTTTGACTGGGCCTTGTGTATTGGGCCGAGTTTAGTGGACTTGGGCTTAGTGCCATGTATTCTTAGTTTGATGTTTGGACCCTTTATGGTCCGAATTAACCTTTGGTTCCTTCTACAAAGTTGTAGGTATTCATAAGGCATATCTAATGGACTATAGAACCAATAGAATTGAATTAGTAAACCTTTAGATGTGTTAAAGTTAGATAATTAAAAGATGTAGAACCATAAATGGGCTTAGTACCATTAGATAGTCACTTAGCTTATAACTAAAGAATTGTATGAGACTGTGTTATGAGCCTTGTGTGAGCCTTTTTGGCTAATCTTTAGAGTGCTTGTGTGATTAACAGTTAATCTTTATTAATTAAGATCGATCTAAAGAACGAACCAGTGGATTATGGATCTCAAGGTATGCGAGGCTTGTCATCAAAAGAGGTGGGAATCGATAACGAACTCTCTTGTATTCATTATTGTTTTATAAATCTATTTTTTGTGAAATCCATGCATATCTTTGTTACTATATGATAGTGTATGTATGTATTATTTGTGTGTAATACAAACTAGTTTTCTTTTACATTTTGGGAAGGGATTGGATCTTTAGAAACAACTAATATCTTTGTTTTGGGAGTATTTACTTATTTTCCAAAATGTGATTCTTTCCATTGACTGGAAAGTGGTTACAATCTTTATTTGTTGTTAGAATGAAAGGGAGAAGGTTTCCTTTTGATTGGTGTGAGATGTGTGCTCACAAATGTTATATCTATTTATTGCAAACCTAGATAGGCCTCGTTGGGCTGAATATTATATAGGTCTGGTTTTAATTTGGCCATTATATTTTCCCTATTTCTGTACGGGGGAAACACATGTCTTATACATGGATGTTTACTGTTCTTTTAAATTACTTTCAAAAGCTATTATATTATGTTTTGGTGTTTAGAGAGAATGATGTTGAGAATATTATATAAGATTGTTGGATTTACACGTGGGCGAATTGTGGGTTCTCCACTGTGTAAGCACTTCGGTCGGATATAATGTTGTTACCATTTGTTGTCTTTGAATACTTGCTATGTAGAGTGCACGTAGAATAAGGTACTGGTAAGGTACATATAGTTTATGACTTGAGGACGGAAACCTCATGGGCGCTTTAATGATCATTGAAGAATCCGCAACAGTCATGCCTTCCTACTCCGAAGGAAGACGTCGCTCAACTACTATTTATGTTGTGAATGTGTGCCAGTTTATTGGTTGGTATAACTTTATAATTTCAATATTACTATTATTTTAATAAGCTTTATATGTTTTTCCTGTTTTATCGGTTTTCAGTAAAACCTGCATTATCTTTAAATCATTTTAATGATTACTTGAAAGTTAGTTGTTATTTCTACGGGGCACCCCTTTTAGGGATGATGTGCTCACTCATTCCCACTTTCAGTTTCAAAGACAGATTCAGATCAAGTTGTGCACGTGGCGATGAAAGCTTCGAGGGATTGGTTTCGTTAGTTAGTTAGCTTACGCTATGTTTATTTTCGCGTTTATATTCTATTTGTAAACCAACTCATTATTAAATATGTATCACTTGAGAGGAGTTCTTGTATTTATTTTCAGAGAGGGTTTAAATTCGGGTTAATCTTTGTTTAGAACTTCTTTCTTAGTGTTTTAAATAGATGATTTGGATCGTTAGTGCCTCATTTTATAGCTAATCTCTTGGATTAGTCAGCTGCTAGCTTTGGGGGCGCTACATAAAATTCTTCTTAGGATTACAAATTCAACAACATAAGGATGGAATTTACTTATCCCAGGAAAAGTATGCAAGGGATCTTGTGTCAAAATTCGGTCCAGATAAGTCATCTCCAAAACTGACACCTATGCCCACTACTGGTAAACTGCACAGAGATGAGAAAGGAGTTAAAGTAGATCAAAAATTGTATCGATTTATTATTGGTAGCCTTTTATATCTTACAGCTACTAGACCTGATATTTCTTTTAGTGTTAGTTGTTGTGCTAGATTTCAGGCTAATCCAAAGGAATCTCTTCTTGCAGCTGCAAAAAGGATCATACGATATGTCAATCACACTGTCGGGTATGGTATATCTTATACTTTTGATACTAACACTGACCTTTCTGCTTATTCAGATGCTGATTGGGCAGGATGTGTAGAAGACAGAAAAAGTACATCAGGGGGTTTCCACTACGTAGGACTGAATTTTGTGGCTTGGCATAACAAGAAGCAGAATTCACAATCCCTGTCAACATGTGAAGCAGAATATATTGTTGTTGGGTCATGTTGCACTCAAATCCTATGGATGAAACAAATGCTAGCTGATTATGGAATTGATATTGGAATAATGAAGATCTTTTGTGATAACTCTAGCGCGATTCGAATCACTGAGAATCCCGTTGAACACTCAAGACCAAAGCACATTGATATAAGGTACCATTTTATTCGAGATCTCTATGAAAATGGTATCATAAGTATGGAATTTGTGCCTTCCGAACAACAATTGGCTGATATTCTCACCAAACCATTAGACACTGCTACTTTTCAACACTTACGGCAGTCTATTGGTGTTGTTTTGGTTTATTAATTGTTTCTATGACTCTTGCCCCTGTGCTTATCTTGATCTTTTGGGCAATTGAGTCTGAAACTCCAGTAGAGTTTACTTCAATTTTGTATTTGTTTCCGTAGGATTGGTTTTTCTGTCAGAATTCTTTGTGTGTTGTGTCAAAGGAAATCCTTCTTTTCTTTCGAAATTAAGGTCTCTCTTGTTGTTCTTTCGGGAATGACATTTTATGGGGGAGAATTCTTAATTGAACTTGTGCTTAATTGCCAAATTTTTGTGGGGAGTGCAGCTGTGGAATATTATATGGGTTATCTTGTATCTTTATAAACTCCTTGAAGAATACATTTAGCTTCGGCATTATGATTGCATATAAATAAGATGATATGTGTTTCTTTCTTTTGGTCATGAAATGTCTCTTTCGGAAATTTCATTAGGATCCCGTTCTTGTACCTTTGCCAATTTTATTGACAAAAAGGGGGAGAATTAATATGTAGTTCACACTACAAATACATATGGTTTTCGGATCATTATGTAAGAGGGAGTGGTTTCCATGTGAGATGCAGTATTGACTAAGGGGGAGTGATACATATCACCATAGTATTATTGTTGAAGTTGTGATACAATTGAACTTTGACGCTGTGTAATGATACTATGACACTGTATGACAATGATTGAGAACTCTTGTTTTCTCGTTGTTATAGCTACGTATTTTCAACAACGATGATGCTGAACTTACAACCTTTGGGATCATTGGAGTACTTGGAAGTGACGAAGATTTCGAGTAATGTTGAAGATTAGACATGTGGAATAGGAGCTATAAAAGTTAAGTTATTTATTTTTTGTATTCCATATGTATTGATAGTTTGTCGCTAAAATTGACAAAGGGGGAGATTGTTAGAGCATTACTCGGTCGAACTCGCATGCGTTGCTATCTCAAGCATGTTTGTCAATGTTAGTGATCAAAACTATACGTCTTGATTTTTAGTCTCTTATACCTAAGTCAATGTACTCTACAAAACTATCGAATGGCCCCAAATTTTGGAAAACAAATTTGGGGTTTTCTAACATTCGGAAGTCAATGTACTCTACAAAACTACCGAATGGCCCCAAATTTTGGAAAACCAATTTGGGGGTTTTCTAACATTCGGAAGTCAATGTACTCTACGCAACTTCCGAATGTACATAAATTTTGTTAGAGCATTGCTCGGTCGAACTCGCATGCGTTGCTATCTCAAGCATGTTTGTCAATGTTAGTGATCAAAACTATACGTCTTGATTTCTAGTCTACTATAGCTAAGGTCTCGGACTAGGATAGAAGGTGTAGTTGAGCTCAAAAACTCCATGGCAATAATCATACAAGACGAATGACTACTCAAGGAACCGGTGGATCTTCATCGACTAAAAGGTATGTGGAGACTTGAACTTATCTATTACTCAAAAGTCTATTTATAATCTATTTTGAGACAAAAGTCGTTTTGCTATATAGACTTAGATTATATACATTTGCTATTTCGAGCCGAGTTTATCTCGCCTATCTATTTCTCAAAATATGTGTTGGTAAGCTTTCGCTTTAACCAAGTTCATCTTTACCTAGTGACGAAAGTGATGACAAGTTTCAATCACTTTGAAAATTGCTTACTTTGACGAAAAATAGTTTGTGTATAACAACTAAATAATACCAACGTCCTCTAAGAATGTTTCAATGATTGAAATGAGAGTTTAGATTATATAACCATTGGAGGATATAAGCATTGTTGTGGAAACACATATATGTATAAGTCCTTATTCCTTGAACCGAAGTTTGTGAACTTTGGTGATCAAGAGAACCGGCATGGTGGCGTGAGCCAAGTCCGTGAACTCAGTCCGCGAACTGGCGGAAGTTCTCATCCCGAGAATTTCTGCTGGAGTTTGTGAACTCCGTCCGGGAACTTAAGTCCGCGAACCCAGTCTGCGAACTTGAGTAGGTTATATCTAAAAACGATATTTGTGAACTAAATCTTATATAAACTAAGGAATTCAAATGCAAACTGTGGCTAGTTCATGAACCGATTCGAGTGAATCAAATCGTTTTTGCTTCGATTGTGTATTGTGTAGTTACATAATATTTCCTTTCAATTGAACAACTCTCTAACTTGTTCATTTGAGTCACTTGAACTAGTTATGGTGAAGAAGAATATGGTTGATATGAAAGTGATCATATGGCTAACCATTTGGTTGACTATTGCTGAACCAACAAATGTACAAGTTTGGGTACGGTTATACAAGCCTAGAAACGTGCATTTCATTTGTGTGTAACAAGCTAGTTTTCGGTCTAACAGTTGAAAGATATTAGCTTGAATCTAATCAGGTTTTCATCTAACGGTGAATATTGAATGCTTTGTTACCAAGCTAACATTGATTCCAAACCCTGATTTTAAAAACTATATAACGGAGAACTCTAGCAACTGGGAAACCTAATCCCCACACCTTTTGTGTGATACTAGTTGTGCTAAGCTAGAGTCGATTCTCCTTTAACCTTTGGTTTCTTTTTCTAAACCAGGTTAACGACTTAAAGACTTCATTGGGATTGTGAAGCCAGACCGATACTACTTTCTTGTAGTTGTGTGATCTGATCTTGCTGTTTCTATCGTACGAGTACAATTTTAATAATTTGCTTGAGATTGATATCTCCGATAGGAAATATATAAAAGAAATCACAAACACTTCGTCTCATCGTATGTGATTCCGCAATATCCTTTTTCGCTGCGTCGGTTAAGATTATTGTGAGGTGATTGATAATACTAGGCTGTTCTTCGGGAATATAAGTCTGGTTTATCAATTGGTTCATGTTCACCTTCATTTATCAAAAGACGGAACAAAACTTGTAGGTATATTCGTGTGAGACGGATTTATCTATTACCGTAGACTTTTCTGTGTGATACAGATTTGTTTATTAAAGTCTTCGACTTTGGGTCGTAGCAACTCTTAGTTGTGGGTGAGATCAGCTAAGGGAATCAATTACGTAGCATTCTGCTGGGATCAGAGACGTAGGAGCATAACTGTACCTTGGATAAGTGTGAGATTAATTGGGGTTCAACTACAGTCCAGACCGAAGTTAATTTGGAGTAGGCTAGTGTCTGTAGCGGCTTAATACAGTGTGTGTTCAATCTGGACTAGGTCCCGGGGTTTTTCTGCATTTGCGGTTTCCTCGTTAACAAAATTCTGGTGTCTGTGTTATTTCTTTTCCGCATGATATTTTGTTATATAATTGAAATATCACAGGTTGTGCGTTGTTCAATCGATTAGAATATCCGACCTTTTGGTTGTTGATTTAAATTGATTGACACTTGGATATTGGTCTTTGGTACCCTCCAAGTTATCTCTCTAGTATTTGATAAAGACTCGCATATTTCTATTTGCTTGAGTATATATATCAAATCGAGAGATTGAGATATAAACTTTTTAATATACTTTTTATCTAGATGGAGTCTGACTGTCTAGTTGATTCTCTAGAAAGTATATTGGAGTTTGTCCATACAGATTGCTAAGCGAAATATTGGGTGTGGTTGTTGTACCCCCACTTTTCAGCAAGCATTGTGGAGACGGAGATCACGAATACAAACATTGTCCACAGAGAATCAGTGGATGCTCAAAGCCCGATTGCAAGACTTTTCTGCATTTGTGCACTTCTACTGACTAAGACACATATGGAAGGCATTTCTGGAAATATCCTAGCTAGGTGTTTTTTGGTGAAGTGGGATGATTAAAGTTGAAGGAAAAATCGATTCACTGTGGTATTATGTTATTTAGTTTGTTGTTTATTTCGTGTTATTATGATTATCTAAACCAAACATGTGGATTTCTTCACATTTTCACCATCAATATCATAACTAATTTAAAAAAAATTGGATTAAACATTGCACAATCAATATCATAAATAAAAACATATTGCATTGGATTAAATAACCACATCATACATGAGAATAAGAGAAATACATTACATTAAAACAATTAATTCTCGTCGGGTGGTGGAATTTGGTAGACACATTTTTGTGTCTGATTTGTCTCGATTCTATATATTGATAGTGCTCATTTTTGTACTTATTATGGTGTTTTATGTGTGTAGGTATTTTTGGCCAATAAACATTTTTGGAAAAATCGGCTCGAAAAGTTGTGTGGGGCACCCCGGAGGACAGTTGCTAAACGGACCCCAGATTTGTCTAAGGAGCACTCAGGCTATGTATAACCCAAACTTGTCCGCAACACCCACTTTTGTCCATAACACCCAAGTCAGATGATAAAGTCACCCCTACTCTGGATTAGGAGCAACCATCTTCATTATTTGAATTCTGGTTTTTGGCGGGAAAGTTAACTATCATACATGCAGATTTAGGGTTGAGGTTTTAATCGCGTTTTGAGGAGATTCAATGGCTGAAATTTATGGCAAGCATCTGTTAGAGCAAAACAGGGATACTAGGAGTGATTTCGTCGATTGAAAGTGGCTAGAAATCGAGTTAGAAGGAAACAGAGGTGTGAACTTTTCACGGGTATTTCAGGCGAGAGCTGGTGAATTTGTTGCCGGATTCAATGGATGTCGTGGATTGAATATGTCTTGCTAGGCCCAAACAGGGTTGGTAATCACTTCAGATTCGGCAAACCAGGGTTTAATTCGTGGGTCAAGCAAAACAGGGGAGTGAGTTTGCACGGGTCTCTGCATGATTTATTTTTGGAATTTCGGGGAGACTAAAAGCAAGATATTCTTTCCTAAGATACGCTTATATTTAAGGAAGAGTTTGGGATTTGTTGGAAATCTCAGAAACGCGTCAAACAATTGTGGGAAGAAATTATTGTCGTGACTTGCACGGAAGGAAAACAGAGAATTAATCGGGTTCTAGAGGGTTTGGAGGTGTATAAAAGGCGTGCTCGAGTCCCAAATAAGGGGATGCAAGTTTAGGAGAAGTTAGGGGAAGTTTAGAACACCACAGAGTCAAGAAATCGAAGTTGCGGGAAGTCGAGTTCTGTTGCTCCTGCTGAAGAACACGAAGAACATTAGACCCTTTAGAGCAGTCTTTTATTCAACAACATATATTTTCTATCGTTTCCTGTAACAACACCTATTGCAACAGTTCTCTGTAACAGTGGGTTCTGTAACAATTGTAACTGTTACAAACACACTGCTTTATACCTCTTCTTCAATAAAACACCTTTTTGAGCTATGGATTATTATTTTGAGCATGTTTTCACCATGAAGAGCTAAACCCCTTAGCCGAGGCGATGGAGGAAGCCATTGTTCCATGAAAAGTGGTATATTTCTATTTTAATTAATTCTTGCAATTTCTTTTATGATTATTTGCATGGAACTAATATTGGAAAATTGATTTTTATTGAATGATTGTGATCCGTTTTGATGGAGCATGCTTAGTTTAAGACTTTTGATGTTTCATGCTTGATGTATACAATTGTTACTTCAAAAATCTACTAAAGGCAATATATTAGAATCACTTTAAACGCAAAGAATTGCATGAATATTGATTAGATTAAATCACTTAATTGGTCAATGGTGGAATCCTGAGTCTCAGTGCTTTTTATAATCTCGATAACAACTTTATCTTGAGTTTTTATTTTAATTTAAGTCTAAAACAAATCTCCACAAGTCTGAGTGAACGACAACTTTACTACCACTTTCTACAACAACATAAAAACCACATCAATTTTTGGCGCCGCCGACGCGGATTTGTGTTTAGGTTAGGGTTTTAGATTTATTTTAGGTTTTGTTTTTGTTTTTAGTTTTATTCTTCTTGTTCTATTTTACGTTTTTGGGTATTTGTCTATTTATTGCAGGTTTTGAATCAAAAAGAAATTGGAGACTAAAGACCTTGGGGATTGAAACAAGAGACAAAGCGAAAAGAACTGAAAAGAAGACAATTTTATTTTTGTTTAATTTTTAGGATTTTGTTTATTTCTTCCTTTTTTAGAAAAAACTGTATTAGGGTTTATTTTTAATTTTTGTAATTTTTCTTTTCTTTTTGGACACTTTGGACTTTAAACTTTGGGACATTATTTTAAACCCTACGGAAGGGTAGTTTAAATATAAACTGTGTGCAGAGAAGGACGGTGATTACGATATCTCCTCGGTCCCTCGGGTTCGTACATGACATAGGAGTTGTGGCCCGAGTCGAATTCAGCGATTCTTCGCCCGTCCGGAACGGGAGGTAAGATTCTAAACACCCGTGAATCTCCTGTCAGCGGGTTTACTGTATTCCTTCGGTTGCATATATGCTGAGGACTTGAAAACGGCTGCTTTAATTTCCTAGTAAAGGGAAAGGACTGGCCATACAAGATAAGGGTTCAGATTTCATCACCGTTCTCTTCTTGCCCGCCTTAGGAAAACGAAACCAAACGCGAACCTAAGCCTAAAATTTTGACTAGAACGCGACCTATAGGGTAACGAGCTTAATAAGAAAGTCGTTCGAAAAATATTGGTTACTCTTTTGAGCATACTTCGAAGTTCATGATGGTTTCTGTGAGTTGAATGCGTGACTGCGCCGCCTTGTAATACCGGTGATGCCTTGGGTATCAAAGCTCGACCGAGCTTCCCTCGCCTCTATTCAACTTACTTTGACTCGGATTGATTCCAGAGGGGTTTGCTCAGACTATAACGAGTTCCTTTTTGAAAGAATAGAAGCTGGTCTAGAAACAATCTAAGTGGAGCCATCATGCTTTTTGTTTGCTAGAAATCAATAGGTTTGATTTGGTTGAGTCAGCCTTGCTTTGTGATTGAATAGAATCCCCTTCCTTATTCTTTTGCATGCCTGAACGTAAAAGAGACTCCCTAGGTATATTTGTTAAAGAGAAACCTAGTAGTTCTAAGCGTCTTGATTACCTCAATTTAGAAAGCCCGATTCTTGAAGATTCCGTTTTTGAACGTCCGTTTGAGGAGAAAATCCCTGATATTCCAATAGTGCCAGAAATGGCAACTTTGAAAGCTTTGTTGAACCCTACTAGGACTACTCGTCCCTCGTGTATCAGGTTATCTGAAACTGAAGCAAATTATGAACTTAAGCCTGGAACCTTACAGTTGCTCCCAATATTTTTAGGGAAAGAAAATGAAAACCCCTATTTCCATGTTAGGGACTTTGAGGAAATTTGTAGTACCCTAAAAATTAGAAACCTTGATGATGATGCTTTGAAACTCAGGTTATTCCCCTTTTCCTTGAAAGATAAAGCCAAATCGTGGCTATATAGTTTGGCTTCTGGATCAATTGAAACATATGAACAACTTACATCTGCCTTTTTGAACAAGTTTTTCCCTAGGCACAAAACATCGTCTATTAGGACGCAAATCTGCACATTTTCTCAACAGGAGGGAAAATCCTTGTATAGGTATTTGGAAAGGTTCAATGATCTATTAGCCCAATGTCCTCATCATGGTTTAGAAAATGTTAGGTTAGTTCATATCCTTTACGAGGGTTTAGATTATCCCAGTACAAACACAGTAGAATCTATGTGTATAGGTGGGTTTGAAAACCAAACAGTTGATGATGCGATGACATATTTGCATGAAATCGCCGAAAAGACCCAACAATGGGAAAGTAATAGGGGACCCCAGAAAAAAATTCTTCTAGGCAGAGCAAACATTAATAGGGTAGAAGGAAACTTTGAATCAGATGCCAAAATTGCTTCTATAGCGAAAAGGTTAGAAGCTTTAGAAGTGGGTCACACTAGTGGTAGATTAGAGCCTTTTTGGGAAGGCCAGAATAATGAAGAGCAAGCCAATTCTCTCTATAATAACACTAGATTCGATAACCGTCAGAAGTTTGACCCATATTCAGAAACCTATAATCCTAGTTGGAGAAACCATCCGAACCTTTCGTGGTTTAAAGGCCAGAATAGAGCTGGCAAACGGGCGGGCCGGTGCTGGCTTGTTACGGGTTACAGGGTTCGGATTAACACGGGCCAAAACCTGCGGGTCGATATTCTTCACGGGTGATTATTTCTCTAACCCGCGCCCGTAACGGGTAAAGCTTGCGGGTTCACGGGTTAGCCCGGCTAGTTTAAAAATTAAAGCTTAATTAAGTTAATTTGTGATCATGTACTCCTGTTTAAGCTTTAATGTTTCAATAATCTGCAATTAAGGAAAGGAAATCATACTCATGTTGCGGAGAAGACCACAAAAATGTTGGTACCAGATCTGTGCTACAACTAGCAAAATTGCAAGGAAAAAAAAAACAAAAATTCCCTTCATCTCTACCTTATGAAAAGAAATCATGCGAGCATCAAATTCGAAGAATTTATAATAAAACCCAATACTATAGTAATATTAGGATTGATAATCATTTTTACATGAGATCTGTAATTTTGTATAAAACTAGTTCTAAATTGAGATCCGTGATGGATCAAATTCACATCCACCCATGAAAATCAACAACCCCTATAACCACCAAGTCCACCAAACCCATTAATGGCATCAAATCCATCTTTACCAACATCAACAACTATTCTGATGCAAAACCACTTTGGAATCTAGAGTTTAACTTTCTAGAAATGATTCTGATCCAATCACACACTAATAGTTGGATTGTTCTTCGATAACTGCTGAAACCCATCTCCAATTTCGTCAACACTAGATAACCATCACAAACAATAACAGATTCATCCCTTAAATATCGAACCGTAATTTTATTCATCTCCTTGATGTGAATCTCAAACCCTTGATAGCAGCATCTCCTACCTTATCACCAATTTTTTCTTTTGTTCTTCATGTCACGACCTTCATCCCTGATTTTTTAAGCAGCACCACCAATTTCTTCTTGAGAAAAAAAAATAATTAACATTGAGCTATTGTTTTGTCCGTCGGGAAGGAAAAAGAAGAAGAAAGAAAAGTAGAAGAAGAAAGAAAAGAAAAGGCTAGTAGGTAGGCTACCGCTTGGGTTTCTTTTTTATTTGAGGGGGACACGTAACAAAAACACGTTATACAGGGAGAGTGGCTCAGTGGGACACGCGGCGTAATATGGGGAATGAAACTACGGGTTAACGGGTGGACCTGCGGGTTTTAAGGTCCGGTCCGGGTTAACTCGTTTTTCAACGGGTCAGCATTTTTCCAACCCTAACCCGGCTTGTTTAGAAACCAGCCAAGCCGGGTACAGATTTTTACGGGCCGGTCTGGGCCAACTTGCGGGTTTTGAGCTTGTTTGCCAGCTCTAGGCCAGAGTCAAGGTCAGTTTAGTAATTCTAATGCTCCCCCAGGTTTTGGTTCAGATAAGAACTCTTCAGTTCAGTTTCAGAACTCTTCAGAGAATAGAATAACGAGCTTAGAGGAATCTCTTAGTATATTAAGAAAGAGCCAGGATATGTTAGCATAGAGCCAGGACATGTTAGTAAAGAGCCAAGTTAGTTTTCAACAGGAAACCAAGCAAAACTTTCAAACTAATGCTCAAACTCTTGCTAAGTTAGAACTTCAAGTCGGTCAAATAGCTAAGACCTTAAGTGAGAGAGATAACGGAAGGTTCCCTAGTCAGACTAATCCAAATCCTAGAGGAGTTCATGAAGTAGGTACAAAATCATCAGATCAGTTGAATGTTGTTAGAACCCTTAGGATCGGTAGAGTAGTAGACAATCAGGTAACCATGCCCGATATTGAGCATACTGTAGTTCACCCTTCATGACCAATCATAGCTGAGGAGACTGATAAAGTTTTTGATGATGTCAATTCGGTCCCTGAGAGGCCCTATTTTATGCCTAGAGCCCCGTTTCCACAACTATTAGTACCAACAAAGAGTAAATCCAACTTTAATGACATAATGGAGGTTTTTAGGAAAGTTACCATAAACCTTCCGTTACTAGAAGCAATTAGGCAACTTCCAGCTTATGCCAAGTTTCTTAAAGATATGTGTACGCGAAAGCGAAAGCTTAGTGTCCCTAAAAAAGCCTTTTTAGCTAGTCATGTAAGTTCGATCATTCAGAACCCCACAACTCCTAAATATAAAGACCCAGGTACGCCTACCATTGCTTGTACGATAGGAAAACACATGGTACACAAAGCTTTACTTGACTTAGGAGCCAGTGTGAACTTACTTCCATACCATGTGTACTTAAAGCTAGGGCTCGGTGAATTGAAACCTACCAAGATAACATTGCAGTTAGCTGATAGGTCTGTCAAGATTCCGCATGGTGTGATAGAAGATGTTCGTATTGAGGTCGACAAGTTTATTTATCCTGTGGATTTCGTGGTCTTAGATACCCAACCTGTCCCTGACCCAGAGAACCAAATACCTGTGATTTTAGGTCGCCCATTTTTAGCTACGTCTAATACGATCATAAATTGTCGAAATGGTATTATGAATCTATCTTTTGGTAATATGACTATTGAGTTGAATATTTTTAATGTCAATAAGCTACATTCTGAGCTATATGACATGTGCATTGAAGAGGTGAACATGATAGGAACCTTAATTCAGGAGTCAGTACCAAACCTCATATCAGAAGATCCATTAGAGAGTTGTCTAGCCCACTTTAGCATGGATTTCGACGAAGATAACAACATTGAACAAGTGAATGCTATGTTGGATTCTATTCCTATGTTAGATACTGATAAATGGAAAGCTAGGTTCGAACCATTACTAGCTTTTGAGTCTACCTTAATACCTTGTTTAGAAGAGCCTCCTAAGTTGGACCCTAAATCTGCATTCTTAGGGCCATCTAAGACTTTTCCTGTGATTATAGCATCCGATCAGGACAGCAGGCCAGAAATCGTGCTTCAAGACAATAAGGAAACTCTAGGGTTGACCATACAGGATATGAAACATATAAGTCCTACATCTAGTATACCTCAAAAGAATTTAGAGGATGAACCACCTGATTATAACTCAGAGAAAGCAATTGACATTTTTCAGAAACCTGATGGTCTAGAGATTAGAAATATTGTGACTAGTCTATCTAGAGACACCCAAAATTCTAAGTTTGGGGGTAGTGATCGTCAATTGTACCTAGTAGAAGTCCCTAACTTGGGACTCGAGCCTACTGCATATGAGGTATCACTTGAGTCTATTAAGACTCCTCAACCCGATCCTCCTGATACTGTCCAGGAGGAAATCCAGATATTAAAGTCCCATTTTTCGGATGAATCTGTTTTTCAAGACACTCATATTAAGCCCAAATGGGCGCCCCAAATAAATCCAGTTTTCTTGCAAGAAACTTTCAATGAGGTTGTGCTCCTTATGTTATTTTTTCTGATCCTGTGCAGTTGTTTCATATTAGTGGCAGTTTTATTTGGTTTTGATGACCCACAGTTATTTCGACTACTGATATATGATTTGAAAGGTAACTAGCCATTTTATGAAACTTGATGTCTGGCTGAAGACTTTAAACTTAGCACTTCTTGGGAGGTAACCCAATATTCATGCAACACAGCAATATCTTTCCTCACTTCTTTTGCTTCAAATGGTAACAGTTTCTCCTTGTTCATGTTTTTAATTTCATCTTTAGAACATTGAGGACAATGTTAGATTTAAGTTTGGGGGTATGGGAGAAACTTTTTAGTTGCATTAATAAACTCCAGAGCCTAGAAATTTATGTTTATTAAGGATCGCACTAACTAATCTAAGTGGATGGAAGCATTTTGGTTGTAGGAGTTGAGGAACCAATCTGATTAGATGGAAACATCTAAAGAGTCTATTCTTAAAAGCACAGAGCTCAGTTGTTAGGAATAACATGATAGTTTCACCATATCTCGTTGAGTCCTTTTCACTTCTTTTTGATGTTGTTTTGTTTTTAAACTATGTTTCTCTAAGTGATTAGGTGGGGCTCACGATTCAAGTTGTTACCACTGCTAGGGTGAAATAGAGTGATTGAGATACCAACAAAAAAAAAAGTTGAAAAAAAAAGTTGAAAAAAAAGTTGAAAAAAAAAAGAAAAAAAAGGAAAGAAATTAAGACCAGACCATCAGACCAAACGGAATAAATTTAATAAAGTCGACCACTGGTGCCCTTGTATATGCCAGTTGTGTTGACCTAGAGTTAGGTTGTCGACCACTGGTTCCCTTGTATATGCCAGTGTGTTGATATTAGTCAGATTAGTATCTCAATCCATTAGGATAGGTTCATTTTGGCGGAGGCCTTCAGACAGATATGGGAAACGCCGTTCACTTAGTAAACATCAAAACCATCTATGTTTTTCTCTATATCCATCTTCTTAATCTATCCATGTGATTAGTTTTGACTCGGATATTGATGTCCATAGTGCGACTATCTGAGTAGAGCTCTGTCACTTATATATGAATTTTAGTATGCTTGAGTGCAAACTCGTGTACAACAATTGGAATTTCGCATCAGGGTACTTCCTCTTGTAGTCAATAATTATGCCAACCAAGGAGATTATTTAGTGCCTTCCAAGGTTCTGCGTAGATAGCTAGGGTATGGAGTAAAGGTTTTGTGGGTATATCTCTGGTAAGCCCTCCCGAGACTATAACTCGGCCACTAGGGCCACCTAGGGGTTTAAAGGCTTATTGCATACGCTAAATGCAATCGACGATGCCTGCGACAGTGAGTTAGGATTTTATTTTCTAAATTTAATTTGCTCGAGGACTAGCAAATAATAAGTTTGGGGGTATTTGATAGACACATTTTTGTGTCTGATTTGTCTCGATTCTATATATTGATAGTGCTCATTTTTGTACTTATTATGGTGTTTTATGTGTGTGTAGGTATTTTTGGCCAATAAACATTTTTGGAAAAATCGGCTCGAAAAGTTGCGCGGGGCACCCCGGAGGACAGTTGCTAAACGGACCCCAGATTTGTCAAAGGAGCGCCCAGGCTATGTATAACCCAAACTTGTCCGCAGCACCCACTTTTTTCCATAGCACCCAAGTCAGATGATAAAGGCACCCCTACTCTGGATTAGGGGCAACCATCTTCATTATTTGAATTCTGGTTTTTGGCGGGAAAATTAACTATCATACATGCAGATTTAGGGTTGAGGTTTTAATCGCGTTTTGAGGAGATTCAATGGCTGAAATTTATGGCAAGCATCTGTTAGAGAAAAACAGGGATACTAGGAGTGATTTCGTCGATTGAAAGTGGCTAGAAATCGAGTTAGAAGGAAACAGAGGTGTGAACTTTTCACGGGTATTTCAGGCGAGAGCTGGTGAATTTGTTGCCGGATTCGATGGATGTCGTGGATTGGATATGTCTTGCTAGGCCCAAACAGGGTTGGTAATCACTTCAGATTCGGCAAATCAGCGTTTAATTCGTGGGTCAAGCAAAACAGGGGAGTGAGTTTGCACGGGTCTCTGCATGATTTATTTTTGGAATTTCGGGGAGACTAAAGGCAAGATATTCTTTCCTAAGATACGCTTATATTTAAGGAAGAGTTTGGGATTTGTTGGAAAGCTCAGAAACGCGTCAAACAATTGTGGGAAGAAATTATTTCCGTGACTTGCACGGAAGGAAAACATAGAATTAATCGGGTTCTAGAGGGTTTAGAGGTGTATAAAAGGCGTGCTCGAGTCCCAAATAATGGGATGCAAGTTTAGGAGAAGTTAGGGGAAGTTTAGAACACCACAGAGTCGAGAAATCGAAGTTGCAGGAAGTCGAGTTCTGCTGCTGCTGCTGAAGAACACGAAGAACATTAGACCCTTCAGATTAGTCTTTTATTCAACAACATATTTTTCTATCGTTTCCTGTAACATCACCTATTGCAACAGTTCTCTGTAACAGTGGGTTCTGTAACAATTATAACTGTTACAAACACACTGCTTTATACCTCTTCTTCAATAAAACACCTTTTTGAGCTATGGATTATTATTTTGAGCGCGTTTTCACCATGAAGAGCTAAACCCTTTAGCCGAGGCGACGGAGGAAGCCATTGTTCCATGAAAAGTGGTATATTTCTATTTTAAATAATTCTTGCAATTTCTTTTATGATTATTTGCATGGACCTAATATTGGAAAATTGATTTTTATTGAATGATTGTGATCCATTTTGATGGAGCATGTTTAGTTTAAGACTTTTGATGTTTCATGCTTGATGTATACAATTGTTACTTCAAAAATCTACTAAAGGAAATATATTAGAATCACTTTAAACGCAAAGAATTGCATGAATATTGATTAGATTAAATCACTTAATTGGTCAATGGTGGAATCCTGAGTCTCGGTGCTTTTTATAATCTCAATAATAACTTTATCTTGAGTTTTTATTTTAATTTAAGTCTAAAACAAATCTCCACAAGTCTGAGTGAACGACAACTTTACTACCACTTTCTACAACAACATAAAAACCACATCAGAATTCAAAGGACGATGTAGGGATCGTATATGTTGAGCACCCTAAGAATGCTGAAACAAGCTTGGAAGTTGAAAGGATGTCATCCATGAGATACGACCCACATCGCTAGTGTTATGGGTTCCACTTCATGTACAACTTCACCTTCGAGTTTATTTTTGTGATTCTCCAGTAGTAAAATGACGAATTATCATACACGACGACTAGTTAAACTTAAAAAGTGTGTGCACACCCATAAATGTTCCCCGTTTCAGCGACGAACATTCTATAAACTTTCTCCCAGAAATACAACGTCGATTCGTCTATATTCATATCGACAACATTTTGTGTGTGAAAAACAAAGGCTCTACAAATAGCTAAATCCTCTCGTTGACTGAATCTAACACCACGAACTCTGGGAGGCATTTTTGTAGATGATTTGAGAGCGAAGAGATTTAGAATGGGTAGAATGTGTGAATTTGGATTTGAAATAAGGAGTATTTATAGAAATCAAAATTTTAGCCGTTGGATCACAAGAGTTTTTAGCCGTCCAGATTTAGCTGTTGGCGGTTTTGGGAAAAACGCGGGAGGGTTCACCAGAGACGCTGGCGTGTGATGGATAAAATGGCGAGTTTGAGACACACGCCAACGGGTGTGCCTCAACCACCCGGCGTTCCATCAAACATGCGCCTGCTCTTCCGTCTCACTCAACAAACCAACAATTTTGTTGGTTTTCCGATACGTTTTTCTTGTTTGTTGAGTCCATAGTGGGATCAAAATGAACAAACTTCATGTTTTTTGAGTCGATAGTAACTTCTCTAAGGTGAGATTACCTAAGTTTGTTAAAGTGGCCGAATTCCTTAAAATTACCTAATGGCTGAAAATCTACAAGGTGATCCGAATTTTACCTCATCTAAGTTCATTAAAGTCACTGAATTCCTTGAAATTACCTTGTGACAGAAAATCTACAAGGTGACCCAAAATTTAGCTCACCTAAGTTCGCTAAAGCGAACGAATTCCTTAAAATTATCATGTAACTGAAATTTTGCAAGGTGACCTAAAGTTTACCTCAGTAAAGTAATTGAATTCCTCAAAATTTTCTTGTGACTAAAAATCTGCAGGACAACCTAAAATTTACCTCATTTAAATTTGGTAAAGTGACTGAATTCCTCCAAATTACCTTGTGACTCAAAATTTAGCTAATGAACTAAATGTATTTCAAAACATGTGACATAATATATACTACCATGGAACGGAGCTTGAAATCTTATTACGAGGACGTAAAAATATTACGGTGGGAATATAAGCAAGAATGGGCTATGGAGCTCAAATTTTTAAATTTATTAGGCTTGGGAGCCAGCCTAGTATGGTTGCAACTGCAACCCTTGACATGGGATAGATCCACCCCTTGTCTACTCTCATAACCAAGGTTTCCAAGATGACCTAAAATCTGTCACGTGGCCTAAAATTCCACATTATCCAAAATAATATTTTGTAGTTTTTCAGCGACCAAGCACCGATGTCGTTCCCAATATTTTTTTTTATCATAAATC
The DNA here is from genome assembly GCF_003573695.1 of Papaver somniferum. NCBI lineage: Eukaryota > Viridiplantae > Streptophyta > Magnoliopsida > Ranunculales > Papaveraceae > Papaver > Papaver somniferum. Next base: position 115,383,578 of record NC_039366.1, on the reverse strand, counting down.
GAATTCTTCCAATGTGACAAAAAAGATGCTATGTGATCCAGATTTTCTATGCCACACAAACAAAATATGTTTCCAAGTAGGAAAATTTCCTTGATTCCAAGCTACCTTCTTGCCACAAAGCCCAAGAGAGAGTTCATCACATGATGGTCGTTCATCACTTGGTCTAGGAAGACGCACGTTTCCCAACGGAATGTTGTTAATCTTTGAAATTAATTCTCTATCAACAAGAAATCTTTTTCTATTCATCATGGATTTGAATTCCATTTTATTAAGATCAACATCATGAATGTTGGCATAGAAAATTCTTGTGAGAGAATCAAATCCTTGACCATGACCATCAAAGATATTTCCAAGCTTGAATTTTGTGAAGCAAGCTAAATCCTCTTCATGCCCACTAGAGATATCCAATTTCTTTTCTAGGATGAAACCTTTAGATGAAATCTTTTCTAAGATTCTAGCACAAGAATCATCCACAAACCTAATCCTAAGAGAGTTTTGGTCACAAGGAGAATCCATGCTAGAGGTATTTGAGTTTTTGGAGCTTCTTTTTGAGACCTTAGAAATCATCATGAGATCTAAGAAATTGAAAGGAACAAGAGGAATTTAATTACTTGGAGTGAATCTTGAACACCCTTTCTTTCAATTCTTCAAGAAGGCTTCAATGGAGGAAGCACAAAAAACCCTAGAGGTTTACGTACGCGGACGGGTGAAGAAGAAGAAGAGGGTGCGCGAACTTCTTCTTTATAAGACCAAAGATGAGCTTGGACCCGTTTGTGAACCACGACCCACACAAGGAAGATGTGATTTTCTTAGCCGTTTGCACATCAAAGGTTATGCATCTCGTGACAACACACTTTTGTGAGAGACGATGGATGCAGTAGAAAGCTTTACTTGATATTCTAAGAGAGAATAACAAAACTGTACACAACTCAAACATTTCTTTCCCCATTCCAAGATATATACAAATGGGGTAGTGCCAGGCTTGTTACCAAGAGGCATAATGTGCAGAGGAATTCTCATGCAACATTTCTGGTTGATATGTGTGAACGGTCCCCGTGATATAATCAACGTAATGATGATAATCAAGGCAGTTAGAGCTTCCTATCATTCGTTTGATTTGGATAGAAGGAACATTCTTCCGATTCCTAGGCTGTACAATATTATTCGAAGATTTAACATGTACAGAACCTTTTTTGGAAGGATTCTTAGACTTAACAAAATTAAGTTTTTCTAAGAGATTAAAAATGCCTTCGAACGCTCTAAATAGATCTTTATCAATTGATCCATTACAATAGTATTCCTCAAAGAGATCAAGAGTTAACTTGTTGAGGGTCCATATCCTTGAGCTTGACGAACGTTTCCTTGATTTTTCCTTCTTTTTATTTTTTCCTTTAGATTGGTTCTCATCATCTAAATTTTCCTTTTTAGATGAGATGAGATGATCATGTGAACCCGGAGGTTTTAACCATAATAATTCTTGAGAAATCTTTAAGGACTTCCGTTGTGCGTTACAGATGCCAAGAGCAAGTTTTCCAAAGAAATTTCCCAGGGGACAATTTTTAAGGAACGAACAAACACACCCAATATTTCGCTTAGCAATCTGTATGGACAAACTCCAATATACTTTCTAGAGAATCAACTAGAAATTCAGACTCAATCTCTCGATTTGATATATACTCAAGCAAATAGAAATCTGCGAGTCTTTATCAAATACTAGAGATAACTTGGATGGTACCAAAGACCAATATCCAAGTGTCAATCAATTTAAATCAACAACCAAAAGGTCGGATATTCTAATTGATTGAATAACGCACAACCTGTGATATTTCAATTATATAACAAAATATAATGCGGAAAAGAAATAACACAGACACCAGAATTTTGTTAACGAGGAAACCGCAAATGCAGAAAAACCCCGGGACCTAGTCCAGATTGAAAACATATTGTATTAAGCCGCTACAGACACTAGCCTACTCCAAACTAACTTCGGTCTGGACTTTAGTTGAACCCCAACCAATCTCACACTGATCAAAGGTACAGTTATGCTCCTACGTCTCTGATCCCAGCAGGATACTACGTACTTGATTCCCTTAGTTGATCTCACCCAACACTAAGAGTTGCTACGACCCAAAGTCGAAAACTTTAATAAACAAATCTGTATCACACAGAAAAGTCTACGGTAATAGATAAATCCGTCTCCCACGAATATACCTACGAGTTTTGTTTCGTCTTTTGATAAATCAAGGTGAACAGGAACCAATTGATAAACCAGACTTATATTTCCGAAGAACAACCTAGTATTATCAATCACCTCACAATAATCCTAATCTTCGCAGCGAAAAAAGATATTGTGGAATCACAAACGATGAGACGATGTGTTTGTGATTTCTTTTATATCTTGCCTACCGGAATCTCAAGCCAATTATTACAATTGTACTCGTACGATAGAAACAGCAAGATCAGATCACACAACTACGAGAAAGTAGTATCAGTTTGGCTTCACAATTCCAATGAAGTCTTTAAGTCGTTAACCTGATTTAGAAGAAGAAACCAAAGGTTAAAGGAGAATAGACTCTAGCTTAGCACAACTGGTGTCACACAGAAGGTGTGGGGATTAGGTTTCCCAGTTGCTAGAGTTCTCCCTTATATAGTCTTTCAAATCAAGCTTTGCAATCAATGTTAGCTTGGTAACAAAGCATTCAATATTCACCGTTAGATGAAAACCTGATTTATATTCAAGCTAAAATCTTTCAACCGTTAGATCGAAAACTAGCTTGTTACACACAAATGAAATGCACGTTTCTAGGCTTGTGTAACCATACCCAAACTTGTACATTTTTTGGTTCAACAATAGTCAACCAAATGGTTAGCCATATGATCACTTTCATATCAACCATATTCTTCTTCACCATAACTAGTTCAAGTGACTCAAATGAGCTAGTTAGAGATTTGTTCAATTGCAAGGAAATCTTATGTAACTACACAAGACACGGTCGAAGCAAAAACGATTTGATTCACTCGAATCGGTTCATGAACTATATAGCCACGGTTTGCAATTTGCATTCTTTGGTTTATATAAGAATAAGTTCACAAACATCGTTTTTAGGTATAACCTACTCAAGTTCGCGGACTTAAGTTCCCGGACGGAGTTCACAAACTCCAGCAGAATTTCTCGGGATGAGAACTTCCACCAGTTCACGGACTTGGCTCACGCCACCATGCTGGTTCTCTCGATCAACAAAGTTCACAAACTTCGGTTCAAGGAATAAGGACTTATACATATATGTGTTTCCACAACAATGCTTATATCCTCCAATGGTTGTATAATCTAAACTCTCATTTCAATCATTGAAACATTCTTAGAGGACGTTGATATTTTATAGTTGTTATTCAAAAACTATTTTTATTTTCAAAGTGATTGAAACTTGTCATGACTTTCGTCACTAGGTAAAGATGAACTTGGTTAAAGCGAAAGCTTACCAACACATATTTCGAGAAATAGATAGGCGAGATAAACTCGGCTCGAAATATCAAATGTGTATAATCTAAGTCTATATAGCAAAACGACTTTGGTCTCAAGATAGGAGATAAATAGACTTTTGAGTGATAGATAAGTTCAAGTCTCCACATACCTTTTAGTCGATTAAGATCCACCGGTTCCTTGAGTAGTCCTTCGTATTGTATGATGATTTCCATGGAGTTCTTGAGCTCAACTACACTTTCTATCCTAGTCCGAGACCTTAGCTATAACAGACTAGAAATCAAGACTTATAGTTTTGATCATTAACATTGACAAACATGCTTGGGATAGCAACGCATGCGAGTTCGACCGAGCAATGCTCTAAAATTTTCCCATATATATCCCGTGAATGTAGGGAAGGGATATGGGTTACAAGGCAGCCTCACTATGGTTTCCTTTTATTCCTTCCTTACATGACATGGAAACTCAGTTTTGCACTATTCAGTTTCCGTGTGAATAGTGCAAAACGGATACTCAATTTTTACGTTGGTAAAATTTTTTACCTAAACTTTTTTACGTTGGGTAAATTATATAGGATAAAAGATAATTAACAAAAAAAAATAAGGAGATTAAAAAGGTAAAAAAAAAAAGAGTTTTAGTAAAAAAAAAAAGAGTAAAAAAAAGAAGTGTTAGTGTAAAACCGTGAAAACCAGAAACGTGAAAGCAAACTGAGTTTCCTTAAATCACAATTTTACATGAAAACTCATTTACCTTCCTTACTATCTGGATCAGATGTGATCCAGTTTGAGCAGTATGGAAGAGATATCCTTACTTATATAGGGATATGGGAGACCACAATGGTTGCAATTGAGATTTTCCCCTACATATAAGAGATATGGAAGGAATAACCCCTTCCATAGTGCTTGGCCTTGTGCTTCAAAAAAAAAAAAATCTACCCCGTGGAACATTAATCCCCGTGACTTCATATTTGTATCGCGGAGTATGAAACTATGAATGAGTCAATTTTGGCCGTCACTATTTTGACTTAGTCAAGGTGCGATTTTCTTCATCTTTTTTGATGATTATTTCTCTCATTCATGGGTGTTTGTTATCTATCACAGATCTGTGAGTCTTGTTCCTTCTTCTGAAGTGTTATCTCTGGTGGTTTTTTATTTTTCGCCAGTGGTTGTTAGATTTTTATTCCTTTCTAGGGTTTGGGTACTGGTAGTTTTTGCTGTTATTAGTGCTTGTGGAAGATGGAAGAAGTTTCAGGTAGTAATGGTGAAGAGATCAAAGTTAATGGTGAGGGAAGTAAGTACATAGAACAACCCCAAACCTATATTTATGAAGAAACAGAGGATGTAAATGCAGTCGGTACTGAGCATAATAAAGATATTATCTTCAAATTTATCTCAGGTAGGGATTATAACATAAGTATACTTAGTGAAGTTTTGTCAAAGGCCTGGAAACCGTCGGGAACGATCTCAATAAAAGATCTAGGTAATAGTAAACACCTACATCTAGATTTGAGGGCATTAAGAAAGGATGGATCCAACAGTGCTAGAAGAGAAAGAAACAGAAAGAATTATGATGTGTTTTCAAGTTGTTGTAGTAAAAAGGTTCGTTGAGACTTGTGAAAGCAAAAGAATTTAGACTTAAAAATTAAAGAAAACTTAACTCAAAATTTGATTTCAAGATATGAGAAAATAACCAAGACACTCATTCCACTATTACACATGAATGAATGATGGTAAATAACCCAAAACTCTAATTATCTTTAAGTCCCTTATTTTCTTAACTCACAAATAATCAGGAAAATTCTCAAAAATTGATTGTATCCCCTAAGCATAGATTATCTAATCAAAGTGATAGACACATTTATGTGTCTAATATATCTCATTTGTATATATTATTAGTGCTCGATTTTGTACTTATTATGGTCTTTTATGCTTTTGTAGGTGTTTTTGGATAAATAAGGCTTTGCGGCAAAATTGGCTAAAAATGTGGCCCTTGGATTTCCGTTGATAGTGTACCGGAAATACCCCGGAGGAACCCTGAAAAAGTGCAGAAAACATCCCAGAAGAATTGCTAAAGGCACCCCATTTCAGGGCATGTACTAAAGGGACACCGGAACTGGATAGGGGGAGGTCATCTTCAAAATTCAAAACAGAAATTGGCGGGAAGAATTGGCTGCAGCGACAACAGTTTTAGAGTTGAATTCTTAGCGAGTTCTGAGGAGATTAAACGGGTGTATTTGGTACCTACGGACTCTAGAAGACATAACAGGCCTAATGCAATCGTCTAGACCCATCCAATTGGGATGGATAAGTCGGAATAATTGATCAAAGTCCCAACAGGATACGGTTTCTTTGTTTAGGGTTTGGGATTGGTCAGAGAGATTTATGGGATATTCTTGCATGGATATATACCAATTCAGTTCATTCCGAGTCAGAGAATAGTTTGGATACGAGAGAATATCCAACAGAACCACGTGAATCAACATGAAAGTGATTTTTCTCCAAACTGCCCGAAAAGAATAATGAGATTATTCTCGGATTTGATCGAGTTTCTAGGGAGTTGGATAGCTATAAATAGCTGTGTTTTCATCATATAAGGGTTAGAAAACCTTAGGAGAGAGTTTAGAGTCCAGGAGAGCCAAGGAGAAGCGATTACAGAGAAGACAGTGCTGCTGCTGCTGCTGCCATTGAAGAGCTTCAAGAACATGAAGAACAGACTCACATAGTCAGTCGTTCTTTAGCAGTCTTAAATAACAATACCAGTGTCGTTATTTTACAGCAGTAAAGAGTTATCGTTTACAGTAGTCTTCAATAACACTTACCCCTTTGTAACAGTGACGCTGTAACACTTCTACAGCGTTGCTAATTCCTGTTTCATCTTATATACATCAATAAAAACACCTATTTTAGCGATGAATTTATCTTGTGAGTGTGTTTTTGGGATGAGGAGCTAAACCCAATCCCAGGGGTGATGGAGGAAGCCATTCTTCCAAAAGTTATGTGGTAAAATTCATTTAAATTTATTTATGCAATCTTTTTATGATTAATTGCACCAAATGAAAATTGAATAAATGATTTTTATTAATTAATTGTGTTTTCTCTTGATGAAATATGCTTGGTTTATTGCTTTTGATATTTCATGCTTGCGATTAACAATGGATGTTTTGAAAATCTGATTTAGGCAATGATTAGAATCACAATTGTTTTTGATTTGAATTATAATGCCTAGAATTGCATGATAATAATTATTATTGAATCACATGAATTTTGGTGAATGGTTAAATCCTAAACCCTGGTCTTTCCATAATATTTACATAATTTTGAATTTTGAATTTGTTTTATCTTTTATTTTTAATTTAAATCTAAAAAATTATTTTCTTCACAAGTCTGAAAAGACCCAGTTTTACCACTATTACTACAACCATTTTGAAAAACCATCACAAAGCATAACCTATCTAATTGAATCACAATTAATGAAGAAAATTATGCAAACAATTAAAAACTCTGCAAAAGCAGTGATTGAGTGAATTATAATTAAATATTAGAGAAAATATAATAGTTACCAAATTATTCATGCGTAAATAGCTTCCTCATTGCCTTGGTTGTGAGAGAATTAGCACATCATCATGTTATGTTGGAAACACGCTCGAAATTCATTATTATTGCTCAAAAATGGTTTACAAATGATAAAAAGGGAGAAATATAATGAAAACCGGGTTTGTAACAGTTATATGTGTTACAAACCAGAACGACATACAGTATGTGTCACTGATACTGTAGAAAATAAGTCTGCCTCTGATGTACGACCCTCGACTGTGAGTCGTTATCACTGTAGAAAAACGACTGTCTTTGCTGGTCTATTCTTCGTGTTCTTCAGCTATGCAGCAGCAGAAATGGTGACTCCCTGCAACTTTCAATTTCTCGCCTCTGAGATGTTCTAAATCCTCCCAATTCTCTCTGTAATAACCCCTAACTCTCCATACCCCTTCTCTTCAACCCTGCTGACTTATTTATACCTAACAGCACCGAGATATTCCTCACTGAATGCGAATAATCCCGTAATAATTGTGTTTTTTTCCCCTATGTGTTATGAGAATAATCTTCCTTCTTTAGCTCCATCACGCGTCTGCATAGTTTTGAAATACTCCAACACACTCAGTAAACAATCAAAACGACTTCAAGTCCCTCCATCCACACGCAGAATCTCCAAAAATAACTCTGAAAATCTCGAGAATAACCCATGTACGTGCCCTGTTCTTCAACTCCACGTAACTTCCCTTTTCTTCTCACCCGAGTGTACTGAGCTGGCTTCATTGATTATATTGGCTTAACAGATCAAACATGTTGACTGAAGAAGAAAATCTTCTCCCGAATCATCCAAATATCCGTGATAATCTCCCCCTTGAATGCAGTTTCCCTGAATTATCAAAACTACGTGGACTTTGCTATTTTTTCGAAACAAAACTCCATACAATCCTTGTTTATGTGAAACAGGGTCAACTCAATTAAAATCTCCGAGAAAAATGCAAAGAACACATCCAATTCTCTCCCAGGAAATTCAGCCGTTGATAATTCATTTTCCCGCCAAAAAATTCTTTAAACGTGAAGAAGAAGGGTGCCCCCATAACCAGACTAGGGGTCCCTTTAGCAACTGGGGTGTATTGGGGTGAAAATAGCGGCTAGTGTGCCCCTTAGTAAGTGAGTGCCCCTTATCCAATCTGAGAGTCCGAATAGCAAATGTCCTCCGGGGTGCCCCGGGCAACTTTTCGAGCCGATTTTTCCAAGAATGTTTATTTCCAAAAAATACCTACAAACACACAAAACACCATAATAAGGACGAAAACGAGTACTAACAATACGAAACATTGAGGACAAATTAGACACATAAATGTGTCTATCAAATACCCCCAAACTTATTATTTGCTAGTCCCGAGCAAAACTAAAAAATAAAAATAAAACCGATTTAATCTCGGGAGGTTTTACCAGAGGTGTACCCACAAAACCTTTACTCCAAACCATAGCTATCTATGAAGAACCTTGGAAAGCACTAAAGAATCTCCTTGGTTGGCACACCTATTGACTACAAGAGGAAGTACCCTGATGCGAAATTCCAATTGTTGTACACGAGTTTGCACTCAAGCATACTAAAATTCATATAAAGTGACAGAGCTCTACTCAGATAGTTTCTGGACATCATAAACCGGAGTCAACCAATCACATAGATAGATTAAGAAGATGGATATAGAGAAAAACGTGGATGATGTTGACTAAGGTGAACCTATCCTAATGGACTGAGATACTGGTCTGGACTAATATCAACACACTGGCATATACAAGGGAACCAGTGTTCGATAATCCTAACTCTAGGTCAACTCAGCTGGCATATACAAGGGTATCAGTGGTCGACTTTATTGTATTTATTCCGGTTGGTCTGGTGGTCTGGTCTCAAATTAATTTTTTAATTAATTTTTTTTTATCTCAGTCACTCTATTTCACCCTAGCAATGGTAAAAAGAAAAATAAAAAGAAGTGATCAAGATTCTTTCGATGTTTCCATCACGAGGATATGGCACCATGTTTTTTTTCTTCTAACACCTGAGCTCTGTGCTTTTATGAATAGACTCTTCTAGATGTTTCCATCTAATCAGATTGGTTCCTCAACTCCAACAACCAAGATGTTCCCATCCACTTAGATTGGTTAGTGCCTACGTTAATAAGCATAAATTTCTAGGCTCTGGAGTTTATTTATTGCAGCAAAAAGTTTCTTCCCCACCCCCAAACTTAAATCTAACATTGTCCTCAATGTTTCTAATCAAAGAACAATACCAAAAAAATAAAGTAACATGAGGAATCAGTAAAGAGAGAAGTCGGAAAGATAGTACCTGGGTGAAAAGAGAAATCAAAGACTAATACACAACACACAATCGTCTCGATGGTCAATCAAGGGTAAACAGGGTCCTCCAGAGGGACCTCCTCAACATCACCTGTAGGAAAGGGCTCTAAAAAGGGTTTCAATCTCTGACCGTTAACCTTCGAAGAAATACTACCATTCGGTGTCTCAATTTCAACAGCTCCATGAGGAAAGACAGTGCGAACACTAAAAGGACCCGTCCACTGAGAACGTAACTTCCCAGGGAAAAGATGCAAGCGGGTATCATACAGAAGAAATTTTTGACCTGGAGAAAATGACTTCCGTAAAATATTTCTATCATGCACAAGTTTCATTTTGTTCTTATACTCCTTCACACTATCGTAAGCATCTTTACGAATCTCGTCCAACTCATTGAGCTGGAGTTTCCTATGGGCTCCTGCCTTGTCAAGTGAAAAGTTTAGCTGCTTAACAGCCCAATAAGCTCTATGTTCTAACTCAACAGGTAAATGACATGCCTTTCCATACACAAGCCGATAAGGCGACATTCCAATGGGGGTCTTAAACGCAGTACGGTAAGCCCATAAGGCATCAGTAATCCTAGACGACCAGTCTTTCCGATTAGGATTAACTGTTTTCTCTAATATACGTTTTATCTCCCTATTGGAAACCTCAACCTGAGCACTAGTCTGAGGATGATACGGGGTAGCTACCTTATGTGTAATACCATATTTCTTCATGAGAAGCCTAAAAGGCCCATTACAAAAGCGCGACCCTCCATCACTAATTATAGCTCGCGGTGTACCAAAACGTGTAAGTATATTATTTTTCAAGAACTCAATCACAAACCTATGGTCGTTGGTTTTACACGTAATCGCCTCAATCCACTTAGAGACATAGTCTACAGCGACATGGATGTATAGGTTACCAAAAGAATTAGGAAAAGGACCCATAAAGTCAATACCCCACACATCAAAGACCTCAACAATTAGAATCGCGTTCAAGGGAATCATGTTCCTACGGGAAATGGTTCCTAATTTCTGGAAACGTTCACAAGTAACACAGTAACTATGGGAGTCTTTAAAAAACGAAGGCCAATAGAATCCACACTGCAATATCTTAGCAGCAGTCTTCTTAGCACTAAAGTGACCCCCACAAGCATGATCATGACAAAAGGAAATAATACTGGACTGGGCACTCTCATGTATACATCTCCTAATAATCTGGTCTGGACAATACTTAAACAAATAAGGATCATCCCAAAAGAAGTGCTTAACCTTGGCTAAAAACCTAGAACGATCTTGTTTACCCCAATGTTGGGTCATTCGATCAGTAACAAGATAATTCACTATATTCGCATACCAAGGTGCTTGGGTAACAAAGAAAAGTTTTCATTAGGAAAACTATCCCTTATAGGAAGGGAATCATCAGGGGAATCAACAACTAGCCTAGACAAGTGGTCTGTTACTATATTTTCGGCACCCTTTTTGTCTCTAATGTCTGGAGAGAACTCTTGCAACAAAAGGATCCACCTAACCAATCTAGGTTTCGTATCCCTCTTAGACAAAAGATATTTCAAAGCAGCATGATCAGTATATATGACGATCTTAGAACCTAAGAGATAGGGTCTAAACTTGTCTAAGGCAAACACAATGGCTAACAGTTCCTTCTCGGTAGTGGTATAGTTCAACTGGGCATCATTCAGAATTTTGCTAGCATAGTAAATCACATGAAGTAATTTGTTTTCTCGCTGACCTAGGACAACACCAGTAGCATAATCTGAAGCATCACACATGATCTCAAAGGGTAAGTTCCAGTTGGGTGCCTGGAGTATGGGGGCGGTAGTGAGTAAAGTATTGAGCTTCTCAAAAGCCTCTAAACAAGCATCACCAAAGACAAACTTAACATCTTTTGCAAGAAAATTGCAAAGAGGTCTAGAAATCAAGCTAAAATCCTTAATGAATCGACGATAAAAACCTGCATGCCCTAAGAATGACCTAATATCTCTTACGGTTTTTGGGACCTGTAAAGTCTTGATAAGGTCAACTTTGGCTTTATCTACCTCTATACCCTTAGAAGATACGATATGCCCTAAAACAATTCCTGATCGAACCATGAAATGACATTTCTCCCAATTAAGCACTAGATTCTTTTCCTTACACCTAGTAAACACTAATGACAAATGATGCAAGCACTCATTGAAAGACGAACCAAACACTGAAAAATCATCCATAAAGACCTCTAAAAACTTTTCTACCATATCGGAAAATATGCTCATCATGCAACGCTGAAAAGTCGCAAGGGCGTTACATAGCCCGAAAGGCATGCGTCTATACGCAAAGGTACCAAAGGGACAGGTAAAAGTAGTTTTTTCTTGGTCTTCTGGGGCAATAACGATCTGATTGTATCCTGAGTAGCCATCTAGAAAACAGTAATGACTATGTCCAGCTAATCTCTCTAGCATTTGGTCAATAAAGGGAAGGGTAAAGTGGTCCTTCCTAGTGACCTTGTTCAATTTCCTATAGTCAATACGAACACGCCAACCCGTGGTCACTCGGGTCGGGATTAACTCATTGTTATCATTCTAGACTACAATAATATCGGATTTCTTGGGAACAACCTGAACGGGGCTGACCCACTTACTGTCTGAAATGGGGTAGATAATGCCTGCATCTAACAACTTAAGAACCTCGGTTCGAACTACTTCTTTCATATTAGGGTTTAGTCTTCGTTGCATCTCCCTATAAGGTTTGGTATCTTCCTCTAAATAGATGTGATGCATACAAGCAGTAGGACTTATACCCTTAATGTCTGTTATGGTCCACCCTAAAGCTTCCTTGTTGTTTTGAAGGACGGTCACTAGCCTACTTTCCTGATCACTATCCAAGTCGGAAGCAACAATCACAGATAAAGTCTCAGACGGGCCTAAAAACACATACTTCAGGGTATCTGGCAATGGTTTTAGGTCCAACTTAGGAGGCTCTTCTAACGAAGGAACTAGGGTAGACTTAGAAACTGGTAGTGGTTGGAACTTAGGTTTCCATCTGTTACTAGTGTCTAACAAAGGGGTTGAATCTAACAAAGCATTCACCTCATTAATCACATTATCATCATCGAAATCAATCCCAAAGTGAGCTAGGCATTTCTCTAACGGATCTTCTAACAAAGTGTTATGTAATGACTCCTCGACTAATGTTCCTATCATGTTTACCTCTTCTATGCTCGAATCATCCAGTTCAGAGGGTAGCTTACTAATATGAAAGACGTTCAACTCAATAGTCATGTTACCAAAAGACAAATTCATAATACCAGTTCGACAATTAATGATCGCATTGGATGTTGCTAAAAATGGGCGACCTAAAATCACTGGTATCTGGTTCTCTGGGTCAGGGAAAGGTTGGGTATCTAGGATAACAAAATCCACTGGATAAATAAACTTGTCGACCTCAATAAGAACATCCTCGATCACACCACGAGGAATTTTAACGGACCTATCAGCTAACTGAAGTGTCATCTGGGTAGGTTTCATATCACCAAGTCCTAGCTTGAGGTACACATGGTATGGAAGTAAATTCACATTGGCTCCTAAGTCAAGCAAAGCTTTGTCAACACGGTATTTACCTATTGTGCAAGAAATGGTAGGGGACCCTGGGTCTTTATACTTAGGAGTAGTGGTATTCTGAATAATGGAACTCACGTGATTAGCTAGGAAGGCTTTCTTTTGGACACTAAGCTTACGTTTTCGTGTACACAAGCCTTAAGAAACTTGGCATAAGAGGGAATCTGCTTAATCGCATCCAACAATGGTAGGTTGATAGTTACCTCCTTAAAAACCTCCAATATATCATTAAAGTTGGACTCCCTCTTAGTTGGAACTAGCGGCTGGGGGAATGGGGCTCTGGGAACAAAGCCGGGCTCAACAGGACCCTCATTGGTCTCTTTAGAGACTCTATCAGTCTACTCATTTTCTGGCTCAGAAGGGTGAACTACAGCATGTTCACTATCATGCATGGAAACCTTGTTGTCTATCACTCTACCACTCCTAAAGGTTTTAATAGCATTCACATGATCAGATGGTCTTTCACCTATTTCATTAATTCCTCTAGGGTTGGGTTGAGTCTGACTAAGAAACTTACCTCTTTCTCTTAAAGACTCATTTATCTGACTAACCTGGTTTTTCAACTCGGAAATAACCTGAGAGTTAGCCTGACATATTCTCTTATTTTCTTCTAAACCTTGAGAAACAGATTGCTGAAACTGCACAGTGTTACGAGTTAACAAAGCAGGAGACTCTTCTAAACTCATAATCTTCTTATCCGAAGGGTTCTGAAACTGTGCCGGAGCTGAAGGATTCTTAGTATAGCCAAAACCTGGAGGAACCTGAGCATTACTAGACTGACCTTGATTCTGGCCCTTGGACCAAGAACGGTTTGGATGGTTTCTCCAGCCAGGGTTATAGGTTTCTGAATATGAGTCAAACTTCTGTCGGTTATCAAACCTAGTGTTGTTATAAAGATCATTGGCTTGCTCTTCAACAGAAAGGCCTTCCCAAAAAGGCTCATTTCTTCCACTACTACCACTAGAATGACCTAATTCTAAGGCTTCTAACCTTTTGGCTATAGCTGCTATTTTGGCATCTGACTCATAAGTTCCTTCTACCATATTAACATTTCCTATACTCAGAAGAATTGTTTTATGGGGTTCCCTACTATTTTCCCATTGTTGGGTCTTATCGGCGATTTCATTCAAAAATGTCATCGCTTCATCAACAGTTTTATTCTCAAACCCACTTGTGCATAAGGACTCAACCATGGTTGTTGTTGAATAATCTAAACCCTCGTATAGGATCTGAACTAACCTAACCTTCTCCAAACCATGATGAGGACATTGAGATATCAAGTCATTGAACCTTTCTAAGTACCTATATAAACATTCTCCCTCTTTTTGGGAAAAAGTACAGATTTGTGTCCTAATAGACGATGTTTTATGCCTTGGGAAAAACTTATGTATAAAGGCAGAAGTAAGTTGGTCATAGGTTTCAATTGACTCAGGGGCAAAACTATACAGCCAAGATTTGGATTTATCTTTTAAGGAAAAGGGGAATAACCTAAGTTTCAACGCCTCATCACTTAGGTTTTTAATTTTCAGAGTGCTACAAACTTCCTCAAATTCCCTAACATGAAAATAGGGGTTCTCATTCTCTTTTCCTAAAAACATTGGGAGCATCTGTAAAGTCTCAGGTTTCAGTTCATAATTTGCCTCGGTTTCAGCTAACTTGATACAAGACGGACGAGAGGTCCTAGTTGGGTTTAACAAAGCTTTCAAAGTTGCCATTTATGGCACTACCAAAGGACTATGAGTACTTTCTTCACTAATTGTCAAGTTTTCAAAGCTGAAATTTCCAAAGACAGGGCTCTCAAAAGAAGAGTCTTCGAGTCCCCGCCTTCACAAGAAGAACTACTAGGTTTGTCACTAATCAAACGACCTAGAGTGTTTCTTTTCCAAACCCGCTCTCTAATGACCTCGGGCATACACTAGAAAAACAAAAATACAAAGAAAAATCCTAAAAGGAAGGGAATATCTAAGCAAACACATACAAGGCTGACTCCACCACAGCAAATATACTGATTTCTAGCAAACAAAAAGCATGGTGGCTCCACTTAGATTGCTTCTAGACCAGCTTCTAATACTTCGAAAGGGAATTCGTTATAATTTAAGCAAACCCCTCTGGAATCAATCCGAGTCAAAGTAAGTTGAATAGAGGCGAGGGAAGCTCAGTGGAGCTTTGATACCCAAGGCCTCACCGGTATTACAAGGCGGCGCATTCACACATTCAACTCACAGAAACCATCATGAACTTCGAAGTATGCTTAAAAGGGTAACCAATATTTTTCGAACGACTTTCCTACTAAGCTCGTTACCCTATAGGTCTCGTTCTAGTCAGTATTTTAAGCTTAGGTTCGCGTTTGGTATCGTTTTCCTAAGGCGGGCAAGAAGAGAACGGTTATGAAATCCGAACCCTTTTCTTGTATGGCCAGTCCTTGCCCTTTACTAGGAAATTAAAGCAGCCGTTTTCAGTTCCTCGACATATATTCACATGAAGGAAGACGGTAACTCGCTGACAGGGGATTCACGAGTGTTTCGACAAACTTACCTCCCGTTCCAGACGGGGGATGAACCATTGTAGTCGACTCGGGCCACGACTCCTATGTCATGTACGAACCCGAGGGGCTGAGGTGATATCGTAATCACCGTCCTTCTCTGCAAACAGTTTAATATTTAAACTACCCTTCCGTAGGGTTTAAAAATAATGTCCCAAAGTTTTAAGTCCAAAGTCCAAAAATAAAGTGCAAAAGAAAAGGAAAGTCTAAAAAAAATAAAAATGTCTCTTTTTTTTTCTCTCTTTTTTTTATAAAATAAAAAAAAATTCTTCTTCTTTCGCTTTGCCTTTTACTCCAAGTCTTTAAGTGTTCACCAAAAGCTTTGGCAAAATTTTCTTTCGCTCCAAATTACAAATTCTGTAAGGAAAAGACAAAAACCCAAAAACGTAAAGAATAACAAAAAAAATAAAAACCTAGAAAAGAAAAAAAAATCTAAAAACTCTAGCCTAAAGACAAGTCCGCGTCGGCGGCGCCAAAAATTGATGTGTTTTCAAGTTGTTGTAGTAAAAAGGTTCGTTGAGACTTGTGAAAGCAAAAGAATTTAGACTTAAAAATTAAAGAAAACTTAACTCAAAATTTGATTTCAAGATATGAGAAAATAACCAAGACACTGATTCCACTATTACACATGAATGAATGATGGTAAATAACCCAAAAATCTAATTATCTTTAAGTCCCTTATTTTCTTAACTCACAAATAATCAGGCAAATTCTCAAAAATTAATTGTATCCCCTAAGCATAGATTATCTAATCAAAGCATAACCTATCTAATTGAATCACAACTAATGAAGAAAATTATGCAAACAATTAAAAACTCTGCAAAAGCAGTGATTGAGTGAATTATAATTAAATATTAGAGAAAATATAATAGTTACCAAATTATTCATGCGTAAATAGCTTCCTCATTGCCTTGGTTGTGAGAGAATTAGCACATCATCATGTTGGAAACACGCTCGAAATTCATTATTATTGCTCAAAAATGGTTTACAAATGATAAAAAGGGAGAAATATAATGAAAACCGGGATTGTAACAGTTATATGTGTTACAAACCAGAACGACACACATTATGTGTCACTGATACTGTAGCAAATAAGTCTGCCTCTGATGTACGACCCTCGGCCGTGAGTCGTTATCACTGTAGAAAAACGACTGTCTTTGCTGGTATGTTCTTCGTGTTCTTCAGCTATGCAGCAACATAAATGGTGACTCTCTGCAACTTTCAATTTCTCGCCTCCGAGATGTTCTAAATCCTCCCAATTCTCTCTGTAATAACCCATAACTTTCCATACCCCTTCTCTTCAACCCTGCTGACTTATTTATACCCAACAACACCGAGATATTCCTTACTGAATGCGAATAATCCCGTAATAATTGTGTTTATTTTCCCCGGTCTGTTATGAGAATAATCTTCCTGCTTTAGCTCCATCACGCGTCTGCATGATTTTGAAATACTCCAACACACTCAGTAAACAATCAACACGACTTCAAGTCCCTCCAGCCACACGCAGAATCTCCAAAAATAACTCTGAAAATCTCGAGAATAACCCATGTACGTGCCCTGTTCTTCAACTCCACGTAACTTCCCTTTTCTTCTCACCCGAGTGTACTGAGCTGGCTTCATTGATTATATTGGCTTAACAGATCAAACATGTTGACTGAAGAAGAAAATCTTCTCCCGAATCATCCAAATATCCGCGATAATCTCCCCCTTGAATGCAGTTTCCCTGAATTATCAAAACTACATGGATTTTGCTATTTTTTCGAAAAAAAACTCCATACAATCCCTGTTTAGGTGAAACATGGTCAACTCAATTAAAATCTCCGAGAAAAATGCAAAGAACACATCCAATTCTCTCCCAGGAAATTCCGTCGTTGATAATTCATTTTCCCGCCAAAAAATTCTTTAAACGTGAAGAAGAAGGGTGCCCCCATAACCAGACTAGGGGTCCCTTTAGAAACTGGGGTGTCTTGGGTGCAAATAGCGGTTAGTGTGCCCCTTAGTAAGTGAGTGCCCCTTATCCAATCTGAGAGTCCGAATAGCAAATGTCCTCCGGGGTGCCCCGGGCAACTTTTCGAGCCGATTTTTCCAAGAATTTTTATTTCCAAAAAATACCTACAAACACACAAAACACCATAATAAGGACGAAAACGAGTACTAACAATACGAAATATTGAGGACAAATTAGACACATAAATGCGTCTATCAAATTACTCAGTGGTTCCACACAATGGTAGGGCACACATAAAAGATAAGATAATAGAAGAGAACATAAAAAAATTGATGTTGTCAAGTTGGACGTAGCTGAGATAGGTACAGGTAAAATCACTGGCACTAAGACGGCAGCAGATCCAAGAAAATCACCTGTTATTAATAACAAAATTTTGGCAGAGAAACAGAAGGTGGACCATAGTTTGTCGATTGGTACAACGAATAAAGTAAATCACACACACTAAATATGACAGGAGGGACTATTGTACACACACTCTGAAAGTGGGTAATTCGCACACTAAAGCTAATTATGATATGGGTACATCAGTCGGGTTTAAGTTAGAAAAGACCATCGAAGACCCGTTGATTTTATCCAGCCAACTAGAGAATTCAGTTTTATACCCAAATGCCATTCTCTATCAACCTAACCCTAACAATATCAAGCAAAATTATGAAGATAATACTTCATCTTCTTCAACGGCTACGGCAGAAAACATTTCGAAAAAGATGAAATCAGGGTGGAAGAGATCAGCGAGATCATCAAGAACTCAGCAAGGTAAAGAAAATTATGAAGACTTCTCAAGTGGGTCGAAAAGAGCGGCTAGCCCTATGGAAATTGATCTACCATCGAAGAAGATTGTATACAACTTTATTGCTCAAACAGGTGTGGTGGCTGTCCAAAATCATCCAAATGGAAAATGCTTATTTTCTCTTGGAACTGTCGAGGATTGAAAAACATATCGATAGTCCGCAATTTGAAGGCATTTCTCAGGGCTTGCAAACCTAAAATTGCTTTCTTAACGGAAACTATGATTGGTGAGTCTAATTCTGGTAATTTATTCAGTTCTCTTGAATTCTATAACTATAGAGATATCCCTGCTATTGGGAGAAGTGGTGGTAGTGTGGTGCTATAGAGGAATAGTGTTGATTTAGAAGTGGTAAGTGCTGATAAAAATGTGACTCATTGTCGGATTCATCATTTGTTTGTGAAAAAACAGGGGTCTAACAACACCGCCCAATATTTCGCTTAGCAATCTGTATGGACTAACTCCGAAACACTTTCTAGAGAATCAACTAGACAGTCAGACTCAATCTAGGTAAAAGTATCTCAAGGAGTTAATATCTCTCTCTTGTTTTGATTCACTCAAGCTAATAGAAATCAGTGAGTCTATAATCAAACACAAGGAACAACCTGGACGGTACCAAAGACCAATGTCCAAGGATCAATCAATATCAATCAATAACCAAAGGTCGGATTTCCAATTGATTGATTCAAATACAAAACCTGTATTATTTCAATTATATAAACAAATATAATGTGGAAATATAAATAACACAGACACCAGAATTTTGTTAACGAGGAAACCGCAAATGCAGAAAACCCCCGGGACCTAGTCTCGATTGAATACGCACTGTATTAAGCCGCTACAGACACTAGCCTACTCCAAGCTAACTTCGGATTGGACTATAGTTGAACCCCAATCAGTCTCCCACTGATCAAAGGTACAGTTGTACTCCCTACGCCTATGATCCCAGCAGGACACTACGCACTTGATTCCCTTAGCTGATCTCACTCACAACTAAGAGTTGCTACGACCCAAAATCACAGGCTTTAACAATAAACAAATCTGTCTCACACAGACAAGTCTATCAAATGATCAATCTGTCTCCCACAGAAAAACCCTAAAAGTTTTTGTTCCGTCTTTTGATAATAATCAAGGTGAACAAGAACCAATTGATAATCCGGTCTTATATTGCCGAATAACATCCTAGATTAATCAATCACCTCACAACAATATTAATCGTATGGTAGCGAAACAAGATGTCGTGGAATCACAAACAATGAGACGAAGGTGTTTGTGATTACTTTTTATATCTTGCCTATCGGAGAACTCTCACGATCTCAAGCCAATCAATATGATTGTACTGTTACGATAGAAGATGCAAGATCAGGTCACACAACTACGATAATAGTAGTATCGGTCTTGCTTCACAATCCCAATGAAGTCTTTAAGTCGTTAACCTGGTTTTAGAAGAAGAAAACCAAAGGTTAAAGGAGAATCGAGTCTAGCAGAGAAACTAGTATCACACGGACATGTGGGGATTAGTTTTCTCAATGCTAAATGTCTCCTTTATATATCCTTTCAAATCGGGGTTTTGCTTTAGTTACAAAGCAATCAATATTCACCGTTAGGTTAAAACCTGATTTAGCTTCAAGCTAATATTTCTCAACCGTTAGATCGAAAACTTAGCTTGTCATACACAAATTATTGTACGCTTCTAGGTTTGTTAACCGCACCCAAATGTGTACATTGTTGGTTCAACAATAGTCTACCCAAAGAGGTTAACCATATGAGCATTTCATACCAACCATGTTCTTCTTCACCATAACTAGTTCAATTGACTCAAATGAACTAGTTAAGAGAGTTGTTCAATTGCAAGGAAATCTTACGTATCTACACAAGACACAATTGAAGCAAAGATGATTTGATTCACTTGAATAGGTTCATGAACTTTAATAGCCATGGTTTGCAAATACATTCCTTAGTCTTTTAAGATTTAGTTCAGAAATCATCTTTAGATATATAACCTTCTCAAGTTCGCAGACTAGGTTCGCGGACTTAAGACACCGGATAGAGTTTACAAACTCCAGCAGAAATTCTCGGGTTCGAGAACTACGCCGGTTCACAGACTGGGTTCGCGGACTTGGCTCACGCAAGTAGTTTGTCAACTCCAGCAGAAATTCTAGGGTTTGATAACTTCAGCAGTTCGCGGACTGAGTTCGCAGACTTGGCACTTGTCATACTTCCGGTTCTCTTGATCAACAAAGTTCGAAAACTTCAGTTCAAGGAATCCATTGGTTATGTAATCTAAACTCTCATTCCAATCATTGAAACATTCTTAGAGGACGTTATACAGTTGTTACACTATTTCTCGTCAAAGCAATTTTCAAAGTGATTGAAACATTCATGACTTTCGTTACTAGGTAAAGATAAACTTGGTCGAAGCGAAAAGCTTACCAACACATATTTCGATATATAGATAGGCGAGGTATACTCGGCTCGAAATACCAAATGTGTATGATCTAGTCTATATATATAGCATATGACTTTTGTCTCAAAGAGTAGGAGATAGAATAGATATACTTTTGAGTGACAGATAAGTTCAAGTCTCCACATACCTTTTTGTCGAGAAGTTCCACCGGTTCCTTGAGTAGATCTTCTACTTGTATGATGATCGCCATGGAGTCTTGAGCTCAACTACACTTACTATCCTAGTCCGAGACTTAGCTATAAGAGACTATAAATCAAGACTTATAGTTTTGATCACTAACATTGACAAACATGCTTGAGATAACAACGCATGCGAGTTTGACCGAGCAGTGCTCTAACAATCTCCCCTTTTGTCAATTTTAGTGACAATCAATACATATGGAATACAAAAAAGATAATGAAACTTTATTAGCTCCTATTCCACATGTCTAATATTCAACATTCCTCGAAATCTTCATCACTTCCAAGTACTCCAATTATCCCAAAGGTTGTAAGTTTAGCATCACCGTTGTTGAAGATCCGTATCTATAACAATGAGAAAGCATCGGTCTCGATCATTGTTATACAGTGTCATAGTATTATTACATAGTGTTAAAGCCCAATTGTATCACAACTTCAACAATAATACTATGGTGATATGTATCACTCCCCCTTAGTCAATACTCCATCTCACATAAAAACCACTCCCCCTTACACAATGATCCGAAAACCATATGTATTTATAGTGTGAACTACATATTAATTCTCCCCCTTTTTGTCAATAAAATTGGCAAAGGTACAAGAACGGGATCATAATGAAATTTCCGTAAGAGACTCATGACTGAGAGAAAGAAACACACATCATCTTATTTAGATGAAATCATATAGCCGAAGCTAACAACATTCATCAAGGAGTTTAAAGATACAAGATAACCCCTCTAAAATTCCAAATCCGCACACTCCTCAAGATATGACCATTAAGCATAATTTCAAAAGAACTCTCCCTCATTTGATGTCATTCCCAAGGGAACAACAACGAGCGACCTTAATTTCAAGAGAAACGAAGGATTTTATTGGACACCAAAACCATGAGAATGATTTTTATATCCAACACTCAATCAAATTAATCATAAGTAAACCCATGAATAATCTAATCGGAATACATAATCAAATTAAACACAAAAGTGATCAATTTAATTCGTTGTGCTCAACGTAAGTAAACTTACGGAGCAACGACTAACATAACCATTAGAAAATGATTAAGATAGCCGTTCATATACTCAACACAAGAAAAACTCATGGAATATATGAAAACTCAACTAGACTAATTACAAGATATCCCATAATTAATCTAATTGGAATACACAATCAAACTAATCACAAATGTAATCAATTTAATTGTAATTTGTTTTGCTCGACATAAGAGAACTCACAGAGCAATAACTAAATAACCAAACAAGATGATCAATTTAGTTCACAAATGCTCAACATAAAGTATCTTACGGAACAACCAACCAAGCTAATAAAAAATTAATCAACTTAGTCGTATCGTGCTCAACATAAGACACATTACGGAGCCTCACGGTAATACAAAAAGGATGGATCAATGAAGATCTATACCGTGGAATACACAAGGATTCATTCTTTTGCACAAGCATATACAATAGCAATAATCCTTGGATACAAAAGATTTTAACCTATCTTCCATCAAAGGTTGACAATATAGGCTTAACTTTTGTATATATCAAAAGTCTATTCATTCTTAAACCAATACATGAATACCGATCATGAACGACTTTACTTCTGACAAGAATATGGGAGAACAAAGTTCACGGTCGTAAACACAAATATCCCATAACAAGTTGTAATATAAAAAAATCAAAGATATTGCAAAACATCATCCTCCAAACAGTTTTAGAATTTTAAACCAAAAACAAAAACACCTAAAATCAAGAAGATGAAAATAATAGCTATCTGTAGTCACAATCATCGCTATTCAAAGCACTAGTTATTCTTCCAACTAAGACAAAAAGAAGACATACTAGGAAACAATGTCTTTGAGAAATTCTTTATCATTCCCGAACTCCTTGTCGTCAACAGCCATTGGTACATAAGGTTCGTGAAGATATGAGTTAATATCAACAAACCGTCTTGGATGATGATGTCGAACCAGGACTTTCTGAATTTCCAAATATCTTAAAATGCAAGCTTTTAAATCACGAATCTCCTTTCTTACCTCCTTCAACTCATCAAGAACATCGGAAAATTTCTGAGAGTTAGAAGGGACATCCCTTGGCTTTCTTGTATTCCTCCTTTTTCTTTTCAAAGACAGAATTACTGGAGATTTTTCTTTTTCCTTGATTGATGGCTTAACAATCATGTTGACATCCTTTCCTTCCAAAGACATGATGCTTATGAGAACAGCTATAACCAACTGATTTTTCTGATTGGAATTCACAATCTCTACAAGCAGTCTTGGAATATAAAGAATATCAAAAAGGAAAAAAGAATGTAGGGTTCGAAACCTTTAAAGAAGTTCGTGGACGTCCAACTCTAAACCCTATAAAGAGTAGAGTTGTCGAAAGCAACCCTTCCTTTTATTTGATAGACAAAAAAGAATAAACCTAAGAAAAACTTTTCCTAAAGCATGTGCGTTCACAACCTTGTCTCTTTTGAACATGCACATGAGACAAGATTTACCAAGCAACACAATTAATTTGTGCTGCGGTGAACAATGATTTTTCCACCATTTTCCTCATGAGAGGAATCCTCTGACTTCTGTCTATCAAAGCGATTTGACCATACTTTCTCCTCAAATGGTATTGTTTTGTCTTTGGAAACTAACTTCTTAGACGAAGATAAAATCCTATATACCTCAGCGGTCTTCTGAGCAAGTTTAAGCTTCCTTGCTAACTGATTTGCTCTTCGTTGAAGTTTGTTGGCGTGCCTCAATTGATGTTTGTACTTGTAACATCTTGATAGTTCATGACCCTTCTGAGAACAAAACGAGCACGTCAATCTTGGATAATAAACAGTCATCTGTGGTGCAACAACAGCTAAACACACGGTAGATCCTGAAACATTACAAACAGGGTTTCCAAAGGTTGGGTCAATTGATTCTTCCAGCGTGATTGGCTTCTTATCTTCACCGAAACCATCAAGATTGATATATGTATTGCTACAGTTATCAAAATCAATGTTTTCACATAGAAGACCGACACTTGATTTCCTATCTTCATCAGAATCATAGATCTCAGACATCTCATCAAGTGTTACAGCAAGACCTTTGTTCCCAGTGTATTTTCTACGATTTGGGCACTCGTTTGCAAAATGACCAAAACCTTTACACTTAAAGCACTGAGGCATATCCTCGTCATCAGCCTCATCAGCATCCCTATTTTTAGGAGGAACACGATTGTGAGGTTTATCCGATGACCTAGGTTTGTCTCTTGAAAACCGTTTACTTCTCTTCAATAGAAGATCCCTAAACTGTCTTGTGATCAAGGAGACTGATTTGTCAAGATCTTCATCTGAAAAATCACCCTCAGACTAATCATCTTCAGAGACATGAACACTTTTACTCTTATCAAGTAATTTAGTGTTCTTCTGTGCTTTAAAGGCAACATCCTTTCCGATTTTGGATGTATGATCATAATCAAAGATCTTTATCTTTCCAACCAATGTATTTCTGGAAATATTATCAAGGTTATTTCCCTCAACGATGGCATGCTTCTTAAACTCGTATCTAGATGGCAGCGATCTGAGAATTTTCATCACAATGTCCTTTAGGAATAGTCTTACCCAATGCAAAAGATGCATTAACAATTTCAGACACTTTGTGATTAAACTCATCAAATGTATCTTCATCTGCCATACGAAGGTTCTCCCAATCGTAATTAAGGTTTTGAAGCCTGGCTTCCTTTTCACTGGAGTTACCTTCAAATACGGTTTCTAAGATATCCCAAGCATCTTTAGACCGAGTGCAATTAGACACATGGTGCTGAAGATTTGGGGTAGTGGCATGTATGATAGCGTTCAAACCGTCGGAATTTTTCTTTGTAGTATTTATCTCAGCAGGGGTGTATTCACCAATAGGTTTGGGAACATTTACATTTCCAACTGCCACAACGGGAGCACCATAGACATTAACAACATATACCCATGATTGAAAATCACGTGCTTGAAGAAAAGCTCGCATAACAATTTTCCACCATAAGTAATTAGAGTCATCGAAGACTGGTGGTACGTTAATAGAGATATCACCTCTGTCCATAGATTCAGATCGCTACAAACACAGACTTGTAAGGTCTTAAACGTGTTTGCCTGCTCTGATACCAATTGAAAAAGCGGGGGTCTAACAACACCACCCAATATTTCGCTTAGAAATCTGTATGGACTAACTCTGAAACACTTTCTAGAGAATCAACTAGACGGTCAGACTCAATCTAGGTAAAAGTATCTCAAGGAGTTAATATCTCTCTCTTGTTTTGATTCACTCAAGATAATAGAAATCAGCGAGTCTATAATCAAACACAAGGAACAACTTGGACGGTACCAAAGACCAATGTCCAAGGATCAATCAATATCAATCAACAATCAAAGGTCGGATTTCCAATTGATTTATTCAAACGCACAACCTGTATTATTTCAATTATATAAACAAATATAATGCGGAAATAGAAATACCACAGACACCAGAATTTTGTTAACGAGGAAACCGCAAAAGCAGAAAAACCGTGGGACCTAGTCCAGATTTAATACCCACTATATTAAGCCACTACATACACTAGCTTACTCCAAGCTAACTTCGGACTGGACTATATTTGAACCCCAATCAGTCTCCCACTGATCCAAGGTACAATTGTACTCCCTACGCCTCTGATCCCAGCAGGATACTGCGCACTTTATTCCCTTAGCTGATCTCACCCACAACTAAGAGTTGCTACGACCCAAATCGCAGGCTTTAACAATTAATATTTCTATCTCACACAGACAAGTCTATCAAAGGATCAATCTGTCTCCCACATAAAAACCCTAAAAGCTTTTTTTTCCGTCTTTTGATAATAATAAAGGTGAACAAGAACCAATTGATAATCCGGTCTTATATTCCCGAAGAACAGCCTAGATTAATCAATCACCTCACAACAATCTTAATCGTATGGTAGAGAAACAAGATGTCGTGGAATCACAAACAATGAGACGAAGGTGTTTGTGATTACTTTTTATATCTTGCCTATCGGAGAACTCTCACGATCTCAAGCCAATCAATATGATTGTACTGTTACGATGGAAGATGCAAGATCAGATCAGAACTACGATAAAAGTAGTATCAGTCTGGCTTCACAATCCCAATGAAGTCTTTAAGTCGTTAACCTGGTTTTAGAAGAAGAAACCCAAAGGTTAAAGGAGAATCGGCTCTAGCATAGAAACTAGTATCACACGGACGTGTGGGGATTAGTTTTCTCAATGCTAAATGTCTCCTTTATATATCCTTTCAAATCAGGGTTTTGCCTTAGTTACAAAGGAATCAATATTCACCGTTAGATGAAAACCTTATTTAGATTCAAGCTAATATTTCTCAACCGTTAGATCGAAAACTTAGCTTGTCATACACAAATGACTGTATGCTTCTAGGTTTGTTAGCCGCACCCAAACGTGTACATTGTTGGTTCAACAAAAGTCTACCCAAAGAGGTTAACCATATGAGCGTTTCATACTAACCATGTTCTTCTTCATCATAACTAGTTCAATTGAATCAAATGAACTAGTTAAGAGAGTTTTTCAATTGCAAGGAAATCTTATGTAACTACACCAGACACAATTGAAGCAAAGATAATTTGATTCACTCGAATCGGTTCATGAAATTTAATAGCCATGGTTTGCAAATGCATTCCTTAGTCTTTTAAGATTAAGTTCAGAAATCATCTTTAGATATATAACCTTCTCAAGTTCGCAGACAAGGTTCGCGGACTTAAGACACCGGATAGAGTTTACAAACTCCAGCAGAAATTCTCGGGTTCGAGAACTACGCAGGTTCGCGGACTGGGTTCGCGGACTTGGATCACGCAAGTAGTTTGTCAACTCCAGCAGAAATTCTCGGGTTTGAGAACTTCGGCAGTTCGCGGACTGAGTTCGCGGACTTGGCACTTGCCATACTTCCGGTTCTCTTGATCAACAAAGTTCGAAATCTTCGGTTCAAGGAATCCATTGGTTATGTAATCTAAACTCTCATTCCAATCATTGAAACATTCTTAGAGGATGTTATATAGTTGTTACACTATTTCTCATCAAAGCAATTTTCAAAGTGATTGAAACATTCATGACTTTCCTCACTAGGTAAAGATAAACTTGGTCGAAGCGAAAAGCTTACCAACACATATTTCGAGATATAGATAGGCAAGGTATACTCGGCTCGAAATACCAAATGTGTATGATCTAGTCTATATATATAGCATACGACTTTTGTCTCAAAGAGTAGGAGATAGAATAGATAGACTTTTGAGTGACAGATAAGTTCAAGTCTCCACATACCTTTTTGTCGAGAAGTTCCACCGGTTCCTTGAGTAGATCTTCTACTTGTATGATGAATCTCCATGAAGTCCTCGATCTCAACTACATTTACTATCATAGTCCGAGACTTAGCTATAAGAGACTAGAAATCAAGACTTATAGTTTTGATCACTAACATTGACAAACATGCTTGAGATAGCAACGCATGCGAGTTTGACCGAGAAGTGCTCTAACAGTTTGGAAATGATTGGGATATTTTATATGTTTATGGTCCACCTCAGAGTTATCTGAGAAATAATTTCTGGAAGAATTTATCTAATTATGTTGCTCAGTTGAATAATCCGTGATGTTTAGTTAGTGGTCTCAATGCCATAAAGTCTATAAGTGAAAATCATGGAGGGAGACAGGGTTTGAGTAATGTTAACACTGAGTTTAAAAAAATTTATTCAAGACAGAGCCTTAATTGATTTGGGTTATACTGGACCTGCTTTTAATTGGTCAAATGGTGCTATTGTGGAGAAGCCTATATTTGAGAGACTTGACAGAGCAGTGTGCAATACTGATTTGTTCTTCATATTCCCGGATAATGGGCTTCTTCATATCCCAAAGATCAGTAGTGATCATTATCCCATCCTAGTAAATACTCATAGAACCAACAAGAGGAGGAGAAAACATGCAAATAAATTTGAGTATTACTGGATAGAGCACCCTGGATTTAAATACGTGGTTTACAATTCTTGAATTGGAAGCAGCATGATATTGTCAGAAAGATTATGGATGTTGGGAAAAAGCTGAATGAGTGGTGTAGGAAAATTTTTGGAAACATTTTCAGAACTGTTGAAGATCGTAAAGAAAAACTGTTAAAGGTGCAAATGGAGGCCCATCTAAGAGATACCAGAATGGAAGAGAAGGTGCTTTATGAGGAGATTGAGCAACTAAATGTAATGCAACAAAGATACTATGAACATAGAAGCAAAGTTAAATGGATCCCAAATATGGACAAAAATACTAGAGTCTTCCACTTGTCTTTTATGCAAAGGAAAAAGAAGAACCAGATTGATGCTCTAAAGCTTCCTAATGGCACTTGGGTGACTGAAGCTAATGATATTATCCATTATTTGGTGAATCATTTCAATGGTCTTTTCAAGAAGGATCCTGATGAAGATATGTACTGAAAAAGCGGGGGTCTAACAAGCTCTCCCAATATTTCGATTAACAATCTGTATGGACTAACTCCAGTATACTTTCAAGAGAATCAACTAGACAGTTAGACTCAATCTTAAGAAAGATATATCAAAGAGTTAATATCTCAATCTCTTGATTTAATCCGTACTCAAGCAAATAGAAATCTGCGAGTCTAATTAAATACAAGAGAAATAACTTGGATGGTACCAAAGACCAATATCCAAGGATCAATCAATTTCAATCAACAATCAAAGGGTGGATTTACCAATAGATCGATTCAACGCACAACCTGTGATATTTCTATTATATAAAAAAATATAATGTGGAAAAGAAATAACACAGACACCAGAAGTTTTATTAACGAGGAAACCGCAAATGCAGAAAAACCACGGGACCTAATCCAGATTGAACACACATTGTATTAAGCCGCTACAGACACTAGCCTACTACAAACTAACTTCGGTATGGACTGTAGTTGAAACCCAATCAAGATCACACTGATCCAAGGTACAGTGGCGCTCCTTACGTCTCTGATCCCAGCAGGATACTGCACACTTGATTCCCTTAGCTGATCTCACCC
The DNA here is from genome assembly GCF_003573695.1 of Papaver somniferum. Taxonomy (NCBI): domain Eukaryota; kingdom Viridiplantae; phylum Streptophyta; class Magnoliopsida; order Ranunculales; family Papaveraceae; genus Papaver; species Papaver somniferum. Next base: position 115,354,554 of record NC_039366.1, on the reverse strand, counting down.
ACAACTAATAGTTGCTACGACCCAAAGTCGAAGACTTTAATAAACAAATCTGTATCACACAGAAAAGTCTACGACAATAGATAAATCTGTCTCCCACAAAAATACCTATGAGTTTTGTTCCGTCTTTTGATAAATCAAGGTGAACAAGAACCAATCGATAACCCGGACTTATATTCCCGAAGAACAGCCTAGAATTATCGATCATCTCACAATAATCTTAATCTACTAGCGAAACAAGAGATTGCGGAATCACAAACGATGAGACGAAGATGTTTGTGACTTATTTTCTATCTTGCCTATCAGAGATATCAATCTCAAGCCAATCTTACGATTGTACTCGTACGATAGAAACAACAAGATCAGATCACACAACTACAAGAAAAGTAGTCCAGTATGGCTTCACAATCCCAATGAAGTCTTTAAGTCGTTAACCTACAGGGTCTCGAGAAGAAACCTAAGGTTAAAGGAAAATCGACTCTAGCTAACACAACTAGTATCACACAGGAGGTGTGGGGATTAGGTTTCCCGGTTGCTAGAGTTCTCCTTTATATAGTTTTCAAATTAGGGTTTGCAATCAATGTTAGCTTAGTAACAAAGCATTCAATATCCACAGTTAGATGAAAATCTGATTAGATTCAAGCTAATATCTTTCAAACGTTAGATCGAACCTTAGCTTGTTATACACAAATGAAATGCACGTTCACAACACTTAACCAAATGGTTTGAGTAACCGTACCTAAACGTGTACACTTAGTTGGTTCACAACACTTAACCAAATGGTTAGCCATATGAGCAATTTCATATCAACCATATTCTTCTTTACCACAACTAGTTCAAATGACTCAAATGAACTAGTTAAAGAGTTGTTCAATTGCTTAGATCTTTTGGAAGTCACAATTGAAACAAAATCGGTTTGATTCACTTGAATCGAAACATGAACATTATAGCTACGGTTTTCAAAATTGCATTCCTTATAATTTAAATGTTTAAGTTCATGAACTGACCGATTTGATAAAGTAACCAGCTTAAGTATGCGTATGGGTATGCGTACCTAAGCAACCGGATTTGAGTTGGTTTTGGTTTACAACCTCAGCAGAAATTCTCGGGTAGAAAACTTCCGTCAGTATGCGTACGGGTACACATACTTAAGCTGACTAGTTAAGAGTTTGTCAATTCCCAAACTCAACAGATATTCACGGACGTGAACTTCCGCCAGTATGCGTACGGGTACACATACCTTAACCTGTCTCCTTTACCAATTTCGTACACACACATATGCATACACTTGGTTCACGGTTCATGGATTTATACACTAATGTGTGAACAGACTATATATGCTTATATCCAAATATGGTTACATAATCTCAAATCTACACTTCAATCATTGAAACATTCTTAGAGGATGTTATATAGTTTTTATTCAAAAACTATCTTTCACCAAGCGACTTTCAAGATATTGAAATGTCAACATGACTTTCGTCACGAGTAAACATGAACTTGGCTAAAGCCAAATCTTACCAACACATATTTCGAGAAATGGATAGGCGAGTTAATCTCGGCTCGAAATAGCAAATGTGTATAATTGAAATCTATATACTTACACGACTTTTGTCTCAAGAGTAGGAGATAGAGTAGATAGATTTTTGAGTGATAGATAAGTTCAAGTATCCACATACCTTATATTCGATGAAGTTCCACTGGTTCCTTGAGTAGTTCTTTGTCTTCATATGATGATCACGATGGAGTCTGGAGCTCAATTACACTTAACTATCCTAGTCCGAGACTTTAGCTATAAGTAGACTAGAAATCAAGAAATATAGTTTTGACAACTAAATTTGACAAACAAGCTTGAGATAGCAACGCTTGCGAGTTCGACCGAGCAATGCTCTAACAATCTCCCCCTTTGTCAATTTTAGTGACAAAACTATCAATACATATGGATTACAAAATAAGTAAAACTTTGTAGCTTCTCATACACATGCATTATCTCCTTGGTTCTTCAACATTACTCTAAATCTTTGTCACTTCCAAGTATTCCAATGATTCCAAAGGTTGTAAGTTCAACATCATCGTTGTTGAAAATCCGTAGTCATAACAATTAGAAAACAAAAGCTCGCAATCATTGTTATACAGTGTCATAATATATTGCACAACATCAAAGTTCAATTGTATCACAACTTCGACAATAATACTATGGTGATATGTATCACTCCCCCTTAGTCAATACTTTCATCTCAACATGAAAACCACTCCCCCTAACATAATGATCCGAAAACCATATGTATTTGTAGTGTGAACTACACATTAATTCTTCCCCTTTTTGTCAATAAAATTGGTAAAGGTACGAAAACTAGTGGGATCCTAATGAAATTTCCATGGAGATGCTTCAAGACCAAAGAAAAGCACATATCAACTAGTTTAGATGCAATCATAAAGCCGAAGCTAAATGCATTCATCAAGGAGTTTATAAAGATACAAGATAACCTCTATAATATTCCACAGCTGCACTCCCCACAAACATATGGAAATTAAGCGCAAGTTCAAAAAGAATTCTCCCCCATAAAATGTCATTCCCGAAAGAACAACAAGAGAGACCTTACTATTTGCGAGAAAAGAAGGATTTCTTTGAAGACCAAAAATCACAAAGGAAATGATTTTTTATCCAAAAATCTCAACTAAACTAACCACAAGAAAACCCATGATTAATTTAATCGGAATACTCAACCAAATTAACCACAAAAGAATCCATGATTAATCTAGTTGAAAATGCTCACATAAGAGAACTTAAAGATCCACACAGTATTTACATAAAATATGGATCAGGGAAGATCAATACTGCGGCATAGACAAAGATTCATTCTATTTTTATCACTATTTGCATAACGACATATAATAGACATAATCTTTGTAAACAAAAATTCATCCTATCTTCCATCAATTATTTTCATAATGACACAATAGGTTCAATTTTTGTTTGTCAAAGTTCATCGATCTTTTATCAATACATTCATATCGACATATGAAAGAGACAACTGTTGACAAAGTATTGGGCAATCATAGTTCACGGACGCAAACATACATATCCCATAACAAATTGCAATATATAAAACCATATAGATTGATACTGCAAAATCATCTTCCAAATCAAACTTTAGAATTTAAACAAATAAATCTAAAAACATTGAAGATGAAAAACGTTGGACATAGCTATGTGTAATCACAATAATGGCTATTCCAAACTCTAGTTATTCTTCCTAAAAACACAAGAATAGAATTCTCATAAGAAGATTTCCTAGACATAATGAAATCAACAAGCTAAAGAACAAGCACAGACTATTAAACCTTCAAAACGAACATGAACTGAAATCAAATAGACATTTCAAAATTTCATGAGCCTTGAGGTCTTTGAGCTTGTGATTGACATCATCTACTGCTTCTTCAAAGAAGATATCCTCATTGAGAAGATCTTTAACATGTGTCTTTTTGAGACCAAGGTCAGAAGTAACCTTTTTCAACTCAGTTCTTAACACATCAAGATCCTTCAAAGTATCAACAAGTTGCAGTTTTGCTTCCTCAAAGTATATAAGAAAGTCATGAACCACTTCAGCAGAAACCATATCCTCATTCTCAACATCCTGATGTGAGTAGGCATAGTAGCATGAGGCATTAGGAGCAGCATCGTCTACAAGGATTCTTTTCTTCCTCCCTTTTGATTCAAACCCAATACCTTTCTCAAGAAATCGTCTTGCAAAATCACCATAGCGAGATGAAGAAGAAGACATTTTCGACAATCCACAAAATAACCTAGAGTATGCGTACATGACTTACATGTCTCAATAGGTTTGGTATTTAAAGGTTTCTTAGAGAAGGTATTTTTTAGGGTTTTCAAAATTGATTTGTGACAGTTACACAAGCATTATGCACGACCACAACTAGACCCAAAAACAGAACAAGAACACACAAGAGTCGTATGCTTACGTCTTGAAAAAAAATACAAATACTTAAGCAAACATGTCTGTGATGATACTTCTGCTAAAGACGATAAGAAAATAGCTTGAGAATCAGAAAACACTTTTGCCAACAAGTATACCTGAACATATCTCTCTCAACCAGAATTTTTGTGAGTGAGATATCAACCTTGTGATCAAGTAGCACAAATATGAGCCTTAAGCTCATAAATGAACATTATTTTTGGTTATACCTCTTTCTTCTGTACTTTGGAGGAAAACCGTTAAGAGGTCTATTATGCTTCTGAGCATTTGAGGAACTCATTGAACTGACTTTCCCGGTGGGGAACACAAGGTGCGTACTGAAACCAATTGGTTTAGACATACGAATATCAATTACACCTTTGAGAATTAAATCTAAGGTGTGTTGAAGTCGAAGAAAAGACTTGTTTTTCAACCTGGAGTTTCTCTTTTGCACTACATGCCCTTTTGAATCACAAAAGAGACACACTTTCTGATCACATGAGTGATTGGAGGATGCAGACCTAAATTTATCATTTGGAGATTTCTTTCTTCCATCTGATGTGTAAATGCCCTGCACATCATTACGATTCGGAAGAGATTCTGAAATTACTTTTGAAGCTGGAGCTCTTTCAGTTGGGACAGAAGTAGGTGGTATAACAGACTTTTCTGAACATCATTGAATGGAGAGTTTACTCAAGAGATGTTCAATTTCCAAAGCATACTTTTTGAGGTTTGCCTCAAGTAAGATGCGAGTTGATCGCACTTCAGAGTTTTCCTTATAAGAAGCTTTTTTACTGGAGTCACAGTCTCTTACTACACCGAGAAGAAAATTGACATGGTTTTTCAACCGTTTGAATCTATCAGCTTGGATTCTAACAAGATTTAGAACCAGTTTACTTTCTTTAGTTGTTTCCGCTTGAACAACAAAGTCAGACTCATCGGGATAACACATGTCAGTGTTAGTCTGTTTCATTTGAACACCAGGTTCATCTAAGGATCTTTCTCTTTGATAGATATATTCTAAACAACATTTTTATTTCTGGTGACGCGTTTATCAGATATAGTATTGTCGTCCATAAAGTCAGATCGCTTACAAACACAGACATTTGAGGTCTTAAACGTGTTTGCCTGCTCTGATACCAATTGGAAAAGCGGGGGTCTAACAACCTCACCCAATATTTTGTTTAGCAATCTGTATGGACTAACTCCAATATACTTTCAAGAGAATCAACTAGACAGTTAGACTCAATCTTAAGAAAGATATATCAAAGAGTTAATATCTCAATCTCTTGATTTAATCCACTACGAAAATACTGAGTTTTAGCCACGCCAAAAAAACCGTGGCAGTTGATCAAAAATCCGTGGCAAAAAACAGTTTGCCACGGCAGTCTCCTCGTAACAAATAGTCCAGTGGCTAAAGCTATTTGCCACGGAGGTTACCACGGTTTACTTACGCGTGGCTAATTATAAAAGAGCTTTTACCACGGGAGCCTTGGTGGCTAATGTTTAGTTGGATGTCACATGTGTGGGGTTATTAGCAACGGTGTTAGCCACGTTTTTCATTGTGGGTTTTTCTCCAAGGCCATTTTATATGGCTGGGTCCAGTTTTTACTGCTAGCCTAAAATAACAAGACAACACTTTCTTGCACTACAACAATTTCGGAAAGACAATCTACTCATTAAAAACCACAAGTACTACATATTTGTCTGGTTGATTACATTCAAAAGCAAATAAAAACTTAATACTAAACCATTTTGAGTCTGATAGGAGAAAGCAAATAAAAACTTAATATTAAACCATTTTGAGTCTGATACAAGTTTCAAGAGAAATTAAAGTGAATGAACACAAATACTTAAAGTATCACGGATGGATTTCTTACTTCCAAAGTTAATTATCATATATCTTCCAACACCTTGAACGTAATATCTTTCAATGAAATTAACTTGCAAAATGTAGACATCAAATCTGATATCAATGACAAATAACAGAAGATAACATCCATGTATACAACATTTACAAAGGCTTAATTTCTTATCCTTTCAAATATAACATGTGATCTAAACCATTAAGAAGATGCAGAAGAATCATAGGAACAACCATTCATCCAAATATAATCTCTCACTTACACCTCAGGGATTCAAACAAGTAGAAATATCCATCAATACGTTTAAGCCGATGCACCTAGTTACCCATAAATCAATCCATGGCGGAAAAAAGAATAAAAAATTCACAGTAGCCCGAAACCAGTACACCCATTTCAAAATTTCCTAATAATTCAATATGAATATATATCATCCGCTGGTGTTGGCAAGTTATTGGCTAACGATAAATCCTAATGTGTGTCGTGACAGCTAAAACAAAGAATGTGTCCGCAAATATCACTATAGTCCATGATATTAATCCAGAGTCTAACTTAACAATTTAACAATTATGGCATTGTCTTTCTAATATGTTGCAGCAAGGGGAACATGTTTATAGGTTTACAAGCAACTGTAATCTTATGAATTGAGGTATATAACTATGCACAATCATTTCTACTAATAAAGCAGAAAACATTACCTCAGATTCGTGTAGTAAGATCATAACTCTATGGCTCTGGATGTGGGAGGTCCCTCTACAAAACAATACACAATTAAGAAATATTGTGATTTTAGATAATACACTGCCAAAAATATTTGCAGATATGCTCATACATGCCCGAGAAAGCTTAAGAATCTAGATAATACACTGCCAAAAATATTTATGGATATGCTAATCATCTGTTCCATCCTGCATATTCTCCATGTTATCAACTTCATTAGGAAAAGCATCTCCCAACAAACCACTAAGATCGCCCCTAATACGGATACCATCAGCATCAACATGAGTATCAACCTCAACATCTTCATTCCTGATTTCTGGTGCTGGTGGTGATACACTTCTTTCTCCATGATGAATCCAATTCGTATAACTTGGAAACATGCCATAGCAGACTAAATCATCAACAATTCTACTTCGCTCTTGCCAGACAAAATTTTTACAATCAGTACAAGGACACTTCAATTTCCTTCCCTATTAAGCTTTCCATGGATGTAGGAGTAATCTAGGAATGCATTCAACCCTTCCTCATACTCTAGAGAAGCAGGGTCCTTATCAACCCAGCTCTTATCCATGTTCACTTAATCATAAAACGACTACAAATATATGTTTAACTATTGCGATGACAACCTAAAAACACAAAGAGTAACAATAACATCTAATACTATGAAATCAAAACCAGGTAAAACAATTTGCCTTGAGAAGAGTGTCAAAATTCAGAACCGAGAAACCAAAAATATCCCTGCATCATTGAAAAAATTGAATTAGCAGCAATCACTAGATCTCTTTGTATAAATTTATAAAGATCTAATTTGAAGAGAAGGAAAAAATATAAATAAGTAAGCGAGCAATGTAGCCAAGGTGAATCTGCATTGATAATATATGTCTACTCAGTCCATAAGAAACTCAAATAATTTCAAAACCTGGCTTCATCCTAACTTCTAACTATTAACCACTGACCTGGTCCTATCCTACTGATCAAAATAATTAAGCTCAAACATTAAGATTCTCACCTTACCAAACATATGATATGGACACTAAATAATAAGTTTATCCAGCATCATATTTTCTAGCTCTGGTCCTATGGGTACAAGATTATAACATATTAGCTATCCACCAATAACATACAGAAATTTGATGCTTTTTCAGCCTATCAGCTTACACAATCGAAAAAGAGTTGATTCGCAATTGCCTTAGTAGTTACTGATGATGAAGCTAAATGATGAACCTTCCATCTCTAAGTAAAATGGAAGTATTAGTCATGAATTCAAGCTACTATTCTATATGAGAAATAAAACTCTGAAAACCTTATCTGCTCTGTGTATTGCAAGTTTATAATAGAGCATCAAGACCACATCAGATGTATTATAATAGAGCATCAAGACCACATCACATATAAAGTGGTTAATCAAATTACCCTAAAAACTTCACCAGAAACCAAAAGTACCAAACTACCAATGAAGCTGTCCTACACTAGTTTTCCATCTCATACAAAAAACTACAATCGCAAAACATATTCCACGTTCATGTAACGTTTACCTTGAACGTACAACAGCAAAGTAACAGCAGCAGCAGCAGCAACAACCACTTAGAAGAATAAGTGAACTCCAAGAAGACCTGAAATTTGCAGAATGGGTCAAATTTGAAAATTTTCTAAGGAATATTTGTATTCAGACGAACATGCTCTCCTCCCCTTAAATATGGTGAACAACTAACACGGCAAAAGGTCAATAACACAACAGGTCATAACAATGACTTATCACCTCATCGACAAGGCAACAGGTCAGTAACGCACACAACATGTTAATTTAACATTAGCTTGAGAAAATTGTGGTCAATAACACAACAGGGCACAGTTATAGACTTATAATTTCAGGTAACGTTGTGCATAATATCACTGCTATACGTACTCATCTCACTATAATATCAGTTCATTTTAATGCCAAACATCAACATACTGCATACCGACCAAGGCACATATCAACATAAATCAACATAGCAACGCTTATAGTTTCTAACAATGACTTAGCTATGAGTAGTCTAGAGCTCATAGCTATGAGTAGTCTAGACCAGCTTACACTAGAAATCAAATCAATTGGTAAACATAAACCAGCTTCAATCAATCTTAACAGGAAAGTAAGAACATTAACTGGAATTTCAAAATAAAAATAATCTTCGAAACTCAGGAATTGAAAAGAATTGAAAGGAAGATTAATTGTATGAAATTCGCACCAGGAATATGAAGGAAAAAGAAATTTAATTTCTTACCAGCTTGCAGAGATACAATCTGAGCTCAAAATCGATGATGTCCGGATGAAATTGATGGCTTTCCTTACTCGTAATCTGACCCAATATCATAAAACAATTCAAAAAATAGATTTGAAGGCAGTAATTAGGTTGATTCAATAAAAAAAAAGACTACTTCAAAAAACCTAGTTTCAGAAAATCAAAATAAGAACATCTAATTCTATACAAATCCCAACTTACCTGAAATATTGCATTCTCTGTGCAGATGGGTTTCAATGTATTGATTGTCTTTATAGTGTTCATAATCGAAGAAATAGGAGAGTCGAGGGAGGTGGGAGGAACTGGGGAGTTATTTCTTCAGGTGGGGATCGTGGTCTTCTTACTTGTGATTTTAGAAGAGTTTACGGCAATTACTAGCCACGCAGCAACGTTTTGTCCCGAAGCAAAAGGCACGATGTACCCACGGCCCGTTCTGTCGTGAGTAGAAGACATGTGGCAGACTTATACCCGGTATAACTAGACGCGTGGCAAGCTGGCATCATGTCGTGGCAAGGGATGGACCTATTTGCCACGATTACTTGTTCAGCGTGGCAAAATATGACAAATAGTCACGAATTTTAAAATCCGTGGCAATTGGGTCGTGGCAAAAGATCGTTAATTTTGTAGTGATCTACTCAAGCAAATAGAAATCTGCGAGTCTAATTAAATACAAGAGAAATAACTTGGATGGTACCAAATACCAATATCCAAGGATCAATCAATTTCAATCAACAACCAAAGGTTGGATTTACCAATTGATCGATTCGGCGCACAACCTGTGATATTTCTGTTATATAACAAAATATAATGCAGAAAAAAATAACACAAAAACCATAAGTTTTGTTAACGAGAAAACCGCAAATGCAGAAAAACCTCGGGACCTAGACCAAATTGAACACACACTGTATTAAGCCGCTACAGACACTAGCCTACTACAAACTAACTTCGGTCTGGACTATAGTTGAACCCCAATCAATCTCACACTGATCCAAGGTACAGCTGCGCTCCTTATGTCTCTTATCCCAACAGGATACTACGCAGTTGATTTCCTTAGATGATCTCACCCACAACCAAGAGTTGCTATGACCCAAAGTCGAAGACTTTAATAAACAAATTTGTATCACACAGAAAAGTCTATGATAATAGATAAATTTGTCTCCCACAGAAATACCTACGAGTTTTGTTCCGTCTATTGATAAATCAAGGTGAACAGGAACCAATTGATAACGCGGACTTATATTCCCGAAGAACAGCCTAGAATTATCGATCACCTCACAATAATCTTAATCGACTAGCGAAACAAGATATTGCGGAATCACAAAAGATGAGACGAAGATGTTTGTGACTTATTTTCTATCTTGCCTATCGGAGATATCAATCTCAAACCAATCTTATGATTGTACTCGTACGATAGAAACAACAAGATCAGATCACACAACTACAAGAAAAGTAGTCTGGTCTGTCTTCACAATCCCAATGAAGTCTTTAAGTCGTTAACCTACATGGTCTCAAGAAGAAACCTAAGGTTAAAGGAGAATCAACTCTAGCTAACACAACTAGTATCACACAGGAGGTGTGGGGATTAGGTTTCCCAGTTGTTAGAGTTCTCCTTTATATAGTTTTCAAATCAGGGTTTGCAATCAATATTAGCTTAGTAACAAAGCATTCAATATCCACCATTAGATGAAAACCTGATTAGATTCAAGCTGATATCTTTCAACTATTAGATCGAATCTTAACTTGTTATACACAAATGAAAGGAACGTTCATTTAGGTTTGAGTAACCGTACCTAAACGTGTACACTTAGTTGGTTCACAACAGTTAACCAAATGGTTAGCCATATGAGCACTTTCATATCAACCATATTCTTCTTTACCACAACTAGTTTAAATGACTCAAATGAACTAGTTAAAGAGTTGTTCAATTGCTTAGATCTTCTAGAAGACACAATTGAAACAAAATCGGTTTGATTCACTTGAATGAATTCATGAGCATTATAGCCACGGTTTGCAAAGATTGCATTTCTAAATAATTTAAATGTTTAAGTTCATGAACTGACCGATTTGATAAAGTAACCAGCTTAAGTATGCGTACCTAAGCAACCAGATTTGAGTTGGTTTTGGTTTCCAACCTCAGCAGAAAATCTCGGGTAGAAAACTTCCGTCAGTATGCGTACGGGTACGCATACTTAAGGTGAATAGTTAAGAGTTTGTCAATTCCCAAACTCAGCAGATATTCACGAACGTGAACTTCCGCCAGTATGTGTACGGGTACGCATACTTAACCTATCTCCTTCACCAATTTCGTACACACACATATGCATACACTTGGTTCCCGTTTCATGGATTTATACACTAATTTGCAAACACACTATATATGCTTATATCCAAAGATGGTTACATAATCTCAACTCTACACTTCAATCATTGAAACATTCTTAGAAGATGTTATATAGTTGTGATTCACAAACTATTTTTCATCAAAGCTATTTTCAAGATATTGAAATGTCAACATGACTTTCGTCACGAGTAAAGATGAACTTGGCTAAAGAAAAATCTTACCAACACATATTTCGAGAAATAGATAGGCGAGTTTAACTCGGCTCGAAATAACAAATGTGTATAATTGAAATCTATATACTTATACGACTTTTGTCTCAAGAGTAGGAGATAGAGTAGATAGACTTTTGAGAGATAGATAAGTTCAAGTCTCCACATACCTTTTAGTCGATGAAATTCAACTGGTTCCTTGAGTAGTTCTTATTCTCCATATGATGATCGCGGTGGAGTCTGGAGCTCAACTACACTTAACTATCCTAGTCCGAGACTTTAGCTATAAGTAGACTAGAAATCAAGATATATAGTTTTGATAACTAAATTTGACAAACAAGCTTGAGATATCAATGCTTGCGAGTTCGACCGAGAAATGCTCTAACAGGTATCTAATCCAACTTCAAGTCGAGGCTCAAATTGATAGCAGGAGCAATACTAGTATCTCAATGGTACCAGCAAAGGAGGAGGTTTGGAATACACTTAAGAGGATGAAAAGCTTAAAATCTCCAGGACCTGATGGAATGCCTGCTATCTTCTACAAAAGCTGTTGGGAAACTTTTGGTGATGAGATCACAAAGACTGCCCAACATTGCTTCGCTTCAGCAACACTCCCACATGGGCTAAATCATACTAACATTTTGTTGGTTCCAAAGGTAAAAAACCCTACCCTCCCTTCTGATTTCATACCTCTAGCTCTGATTAATAAAATATATAAAGTCATTACAAAAATTATGGCTCAGAGAATGTAGATGGGGCAAAACGATTTGCTGGTTTTTACGGAATTAAGGAGACGACCGTACAGAGGAGACTCCTTGAACCGAGCGAAATGTTTAACCTCACACAGATGCACTGCAAGAAGGGAGTGCTTTGAATTCGAGAGATCAGTTTGTAGTACTCCGGCCTAAACCAAGACAATGGCCGTTCCAGAATAAATTCGGTCACAAGAGAGGATGGGTCGATCTGTAGGAGGAAAGCTGAGAAATGTGTGGAATCAATGGTAATCAAAGATTGTAGGTGTTTTATGTATTCTGAATAAGATAAGTTCTGAATGATTGAATCTCTGTTGAGAGTGGTTACTCAGATGTTGAGTTGTTAATCTCGTGTTGTCTGTTTAACGTGAGATTCTTGTTGTATCTTCAATCATGATTCAGAGACTTATTTATATTGCTGGAATTGTAAACACCATGATCCCATGAAGTGTGACAGTTGATGGAATGAAAAAGTGGAGAAATGGAAATCGTGTTTGAAACCAGTTGCTCATCGTGCAGAGACTTGGTCGATTTTCCATCCACTACTTTATTAACTCCTTCAAATGATTGCACGACTTGCTCACATTCCATCGTGTGTATGAACACACGTGTCGTAGACCTACAGACCAAAACCCTAGTTAATATCCCCCCATGTGACACGATTGACGTCTCGTGGTTAATTATTCAGTTGTTGACTTCATGACTTTATGGGACGATGAGTCCATGTATTTGCTGAGTTGAACATGATCTTGCAAAATGTCCTGAGACTCATGAATTGAACGTGCCTGTTGAGACAGAGGTATGATTCTTAAGTAAAAGTTGATAGTTAAGGTGCGCAAGTATTGCTCATTCGATGAATTGTTGAATATTGATAGTTGAACCAATATTCCTTGGTTTGAGAAAATATTGCTCATCTGAGCAAATGTTGCTCATTTGATGAATTATTGGTAGCGTGACCAAGATAAAATATTAATTTAAAATACTGGTAATTGAACCGAGCATAATTAATAAAAATACTGATCATGAGATCGTCGTAAAGTCATTGGTGTTTGAATCTGGAATTATGATCCTTGGACTTAGAAACCCTAATTCGATCAATTGATGACCAATTGATGGTTTATTTGAAAATTAACCATGGAATGAAGGAAGGACCGGCTACATGGGATCATGTATCGTCCATGTAGCGCCCATATGCTCGAGTGAGCAAATACCAAGGTCTCTTGAAGAGTTGGTGATTTGTTGATGAAAGAATGATTAAATGTTGGTTTAATTATTTATTAGAAAAATGCTCGTCTGAGCCTTAGGTGATAAAACCTAATTAATTATGAAGAGAAGAGGGACTGACCAAGGGGTCATAAAACCGGCCCTGGATGGTCACGGGATTGAATGACGATCGCTCTATGAAAGTTCCAAAACTATTTGGAAGAGTTTTGGACCTAATACGTGCAATTGCGCAAATTAGGTCAATTCATGAAAATATGTGGGAACGGATCCGTGCGAGCCAAACAGCCAACCTTGGTCGGTCAAGGTAACATGATCACGTCGTCAAAAAGTTCGTATCTCAATCCTGAGAATTTTGGTATTTTCTGGCGTGCGTTTGAGCAACCATTTGAGAAAATATGATAAAATCATGGTTTTGCTGAAACTGAGGAAACTTCATGAGATGAAGGAAAATAATTATAAAATGAAGGAATGATGAAGCGTGGGGCCGCTGAGGCCAAGGAATGGCCGGCCGGTCAGTGACCACGGTCCCATGGTGCCCTTCCTAATTTTATATTATTTTTCATGATTTTATGAAAATATCATGAAATCAAGGAGTTTGTTGAAATTAAGGAGTTTCCTTGAAGTGAAGGAGTTTCCTTGAAGTGAAGGAGTTTCCATGGGATCAAGGAAAATAATAATATTAAAATAATAAAATAAGGGCGTGTGGGACCGGCTTCGAGCATGGTCGGCCGGCTGGGGCTCGGTCCCGTGCGTTTCCCTAATTTTATGTAATTTTTGTGTATTATTTCCATGATTTGAAGGAATTTTCATAATTTGAGAGAAATACCATGAAATCAAGGAATTTCATGGGATCAAGGAAACTTAAAATAATAATAATAAAATAAAGGGACGTGTGGGACCAGCTAGGGCATGGCCGGCCGGCTGGGTCCCGGTCCCACGAGTTTCCCTAATTTTATATTATATTTTTCATGGTTTTATGAAAATACCATGAGATTAAGGAGTTTTCATGAGATTAGGGAATATTAATAAAATAATAAGGAACCATGAGGTGTGGGGCCGGCCGGGATCAAGGCATGGCCGGTTGGCCAATAAACACGGCCCACGACATTTTTCCCAATTTTATATTATTTCCTTGGTGCAAAGGAAACACCATGAAACTGAGGAGTTTCCTCAAAACGAAGGATATTTGTTCAAATGAAAGGATTTTCATAAGATCAAGGAAAATAACAAAAATATGATAAAATATAAAACTGGTGTGGGACTGGCCACGACACGGTCGACCGGCTAGTGGGCCCAGTCCCCCAGCGTCTTGGTCAATATTTTATTATTTATTATTTTCTTTCCTATTTTGCATAGGTTCATCGTTTCGTCGTATTTTGAAATACTTGTTCGTGCGTTCAGGTGATTGTTAGTGCGTCATCGTCGAATACACTTGCACCTTTTGAGTCGGGGCTTACTCGAAGGTAACTCAGACGCCCGTACGTTGAATATTTATTACTAACCCATGGAATTCTGCTGGGAAGAACCATAGATTGAAGTAACGAAATATTAAGAAAATATTTGAATATTTTCAGAAATTCAGTGGATGAATCCAAGAATTTAGAAATAATTAATTGATGGCTCTATACTAGTACGATCGTCTAGGAGCATTAATTATTCTGAGCGACATGATCTAGTTGAAGCGTCATATCCTTTATATAGTCAGGGAAAACTGTTGTTTGTATCCTGAAGACGTTATTACTCTATACTAGCAGGAAAGCTGTCTAGGAGCCGTCCAATCTCGTGATTCTATATAGAAGTAATTACTGAAGTGTTTAGTATTCATGAGATATGTTGTTGCCTAGCCGAGAGACTACATATCTGCATGTACTCTGAGAGACAGTATTCTCAGTTAGAGATTCGATGAGAGACCCGTGTCTTGATACTCGCGTCTGATTGCTGGATCAGAAGTTCGTATAATTATGGGTTTACGATTTTAGCCTTGTCGAAAATCCACCATCTACATTAAGTCCCCTGCTTAGTGAGGGACAGTTATGTTCCTCAGTCAGCATTGAATGGTGATTTTCCAGGTACAGACAAAAAATAAGTAATTGAGCTTATAAGACAAAATGTTACCGGATTTAGACTGAATGAGTAAACCATTGTTCGTGTGTAAACCCCAGTGGAATAATAGAGCGTCATCCAGCGAGCATAAATTGGTGTAGAACCGCTGATTTGATGGTGGAACCTTGGTCGGTTTAGGATTCATGGATCCGAGCCCAAGAAAGGAATCAGTTTTAGCGCGGACGCTCGTTCGTTCGTTAGTTTAAGAAACAACAAAATAGACCTGAGTCTAATGATAAAAATTTTGTCTATGAGCTTTCACGAAAAACAAAATTTTATTTTTTAAATATGTGAGATTTCACAAAGTGAATGCTCGTACGAGAGAATTTTTTGAACAAACGTCCGTGCGTTTGTTAGTAATAAAATTTTGTTTATGAGCTTTCATGAAATTTTTTATCTTCGAGCTTTCAGAAACCTTGAAAATATACTCTCGCCTCAAAGACAGATGCTCGTGCGAGGGAGCAAAAATATATAGATATATTTTTCAAATTTATGTGAGTTTCAAGTTAAATATTTATATATTTTGTAAAATCATGTTTTGATTTCGAACAACTGTTGAAAGTAGACCATTATACATGGTGAGATAATGTTTGTATGTGAGTTTTCACAATTGTAGAATGGACGTCTGTCTAGTTTTTGAAAAACCAGTGGATGTTAAAATTCACGTGGGTTGTTCAGGGTTTTATCAAGTCATCATTTTGAATAATGAATTTTGCTCGTCTTTGCAGGTTTGAGGGAACGAGCAAGTTTTCGAAATTCTGACGTTATAATCACTACAGCTAGTGAAATTGTAAATAGGTAAGAGTTGGATTGTTACCATTTTGTTACGCGTTTGTTACTGGTATATTCATGACTCCATGTCTTTCGCCTCAGATGGTGGTGACTTCTGGTTACAACCACTCTTCTGGCCCTTCCGGAGAACGCTCCAGAAATATCAAGTCAAAGATGAAGACTTCTGCAGATGTTCATGCCGAGGTGAATCAACCTTTCAGAGACACTGGAAAGATGATGCATTGTATGTCTTTCGGTCATCTGGGAGTCGTCCGTGGTGGAATCAACACTTTCTTAGCCTTAGCGGATGCAAAAGAGAAGCAGGGACGAGATGAGTTATTACTGAAAAGCAAAACTGAAAATGAAAGGCTTGCAACTTATCAGCAAAACGCTGCCGGATTCAGCAAATGAGACTAGCGGCTGAAGATGAAGTCTGATCTCGCGCGGAAGGCGTAGCTTCTGATTCATATGTAGATGAATGAAGAATTTAGTCATAATTCGTCATCAGAAAATTCAGAAGTCATGTCT
Source organism: Papaver somniferum (assembly GCF_003573695.1). Classification (NCBI taxonomy): domain Eukaryota; kingdom Viridiplantae; phylum Streptophyta; class Magnoliopsida; order Ranunculales; family Papaveraceae; genus Papaver; species Papaver somniferum. Next base: position 115,337,791 of record NC_039366.1, on the reverse strand, counting down.
TCATTGAAAATGTTGTAGAATCTTCGTCCGATGTCGGATTTTCGTGATTTACCCATGTTTCTTCATCCTCAGAAAATTTACAAGCTTTATCAAAGAAGATGTTTGAGTTTTGAGCATGTTTAGGGCCTGAAAAAGGAGAAACAGTAAACTTCCAGGAGATTTTCAGCACTTTTTCAGATTGTATGTTGTCCAATGTTTTAGCCACATCTCCTTGCTAGTTTCTTCAATTGCTGTGAATTTTGGATATGTTGTAGAGGACATACGTACGAAGAGAATGGTATATGACCCATCCCTAGATTCTTCACCAATTGCTCCCATCTCGTCGGTTTGTAGAGGACGGTGTAAAATCATCTCAGACGAGCTTGCTGTAAAACACCCATGTTGGGTCTTTAGACCATTCGCTTGTGTCTTGAACGGTTGATGAAGGATTTTGATGTAATTGGTTCAATTGAGATCAGGACTCTTTTATTGATACATGAGCATGGTGCTTGCAGTGCCTTCTTGTTTCTGTCAGTCGTAGAAACATCATTTTCGCAACCCTGGTCACGGGACCACTACTGAGGTTGCTCTCAAGAGGGGGTGATGTAATGACCTTGATTGCATGTCTCGATGGCAGCATTATTTTTATGATGAAGGACCAACACATGAGAGTCTGGTGTTACGAGTCTTGGACTGTGAAACTGATAGCCATGATCAGTGGACCGTCAGTCCCCAGTATCTTGTTAAATCTCTCTTTTTGTTTTCCCTTCTTCTAGAAATACCTAGATAGAGGACCCCAGTAGAAAAATTGATGTAAAGACCTAGGTGGTCGAATTTGGAGGTACCTTGATGAAGGGCTTAGCGGAATGACCTGGTGAACATCGATCGACTGTGGAAGTTATGAATCCCGTTTAAGAATTGCTGCTTGCATGTTGTATGCTCTGGAAACTGTGGGAACCTCATACGACATCGGAATTCGATGCTTGACCCCAACTTTTGAAGATAAGAGACTGAGTTATCACATGAGAAAAGAATCACTCAATTTGGAGTTTTAGAGGCCAGCCAACGAAGCGTGCACATTTATAATTTGTAATCCCGTACAAAATTTTCATATTTCGTAGACCTGACGGTAAAGGCCATATCTTTCAGCTTGTATGTCCGATTGATGCGCCCTTTTGGTATGTTGTAGCAGAGACATAAAAGAACATCTTTTGTTGAGAATCATTGTCCCATTCCTCACCCATTGGTACGTTTTTTTAAACCCATGAAGCATGTTGTATCTCATTTGTAGAGGTGATGAGAACATCTTGTAGAAGACTTTGGCTTGTGCCTGTCCGTCGTGCAAGCTTTGAGAAGACTTTGATGCTAACATGTTTTCATGTCCACACGTCTCGATATGAGTCGTTAGTGCTTGGAGAAGTATGATCCATCGAGTAACACTTCCAGATTTAGGTTGTAGAGAATGGACAGTTGATGGAGCTTTGTCATGAGGATGTTGCTCTTGAGACCGTTGTTAATGCTGAGATCTTGATTGAATTTTCTCCAGACATTCTTGTTGATGCTGAGAACGTGGACATAGTTCCTACAAATATCCTTGTTGATGCCGATACCATGGTTGGAGTTGCTCCAGAGACCGAGAAAACTAGAACCATGATTATCAACATAGTGTTGCTCCTCCATCCAGTGAGCCGCGAAGTGGCTTTGTCAGGGAATTGATGTTGTTGCATCAAATATCAGCAGCGTACTTTATTCAATAAGATCAAGTCCCTAGCGTGTTGAAGGAGTTTGTGCCAACGTTGCATCTGCTCCAGAAGTATTATCACGGGATAATGAAGACCTATCGATTGAACTTTGATCGTGTCAGTGTTGAATCAGTGTGTCACCGTAGAGATATTGTGCTGAAGATAGAGGAGCTATTATCGAAGGTGTACTCTTTGATTGGGAGTACAGTTTGAAGGCTTCTGAAGAATGTAGCATTCAGAGATGAGAGGTTTTTGACTTTCAGTTGGCCTTGGAGAAGTAGGTGATTGACAACTGTTGTAAGGATTTTCTTAGATGCTCCAGTGTTGAGGCTTCACACCCTTTAAGCGTCCGATGTCATAGGTTTGATCGTCTCGTCCTCGAGTATGCTCTGTTGATTCAGCATTCCTTTCGTTGCGGTAGTGGGATTCAACACTTGTGTGGACATCAAAGCTTTCTGATTTTGTGGTACGCAAGGACACGTGTACAAGGCTATGGAGAAATTCCCAAATTGTTTTTGTCCGTGCTTGAACACCATCTCAGTAATGTATGTCTCAGTGAGATGCTCGGTTCGGAAAAATGTTAGATCCAACCACTTGGTAAAATATTGTTGAAGTGAGATTACCCACTTATAGCGTCTTGCAATAGCAGAGATGCTAGCAGAATTGAGTCTCCATGATAGAATAGCATGTGAGGAAATAAATGACATAGACATGGGAGGAATGAGACTTGCCTGAGTGCAGAACCTTTGGATGAATGTCTATGCACCTTTTGCAGGTTCTTGTTTCAACCTCGCCAAAGTTCGAAATTCCTCCAAATGCTCTGATGATGGAACGTCCGCCAAATCTTCTGGATCAGAACTTTATTCTTTGGAGATATGTGTAACCAAAGGAGCTTTGTAAGTACCCATCTTTTCAGCACGGATCCACGCTCGTCTGAAGGACATGTCATATCCTGGATTTTCCTGACTATGTGAAACTTGCTTCTGTCCAGGTTGAACTTATGTTCACTTTGAGAGTGATGTAGCCATATGTATTTCCGAGATTTCCTTTAAGGTCGCTGAGATGGGAGCATGAGTAGCTCCTTGTCGAGTGATACCTTTGGATCCGATGGTTTTCAGTGGAATATTGTTGATGGCAGTGCCAGCATCCATCAACGTTCTTCCAAATTCGTTTCTTCTGAGATTGACCATGGTACGCAGTCCCCAGTCGTACATCTCTTGGTCTGTAGTTGGAGGCTCAAGAAGTATTTCCGGAATGGACTTCTTGACACGATGTAGTTCAGTGCTGTGAACATGTCTCTCCTTTGTGCCTTCGACAGATAGAGCAATCCACGTTTGACCAAGGATTGAACTGCCTCTTTGATAGGTTGTTCAAAAAGTGTAAAGGTTATGATTGGAAGAGGATTCTTGTGTACTCCTTCAGTCCCCAGTTGAAGCTATTGTGGATCAACTGTCTCTTCAAAATGTTGCAGCCACCTGTTAGATGATAGGTGAACTTATGAAGACAACAATACCTGGGATTCTTCATTTCTTCTTCAGTCAGATGCCTCCTGATGAATGTCGGTTTGCTTGCACCAACCTGAATCCAAACTTCCAGTAACTCGATCACTTGTTTAATGAAAAGAGGGATCTTAGAATCTGTATAATCATTTTTCCCGTTTATTGATGTAGGGTTGTTGAGGTTCGTGCATTTCAAGATTGGTTATCTTTTCTTTGTTCTTCCGGAAGAGCTGGAGAAGCATGCTTGCGTTTTGACTCGTCTTTCCGTTTGCTCCCTTATGCAACAAAATTTGTGGAAGAATGGAGGTTGTATTTCTTTTTAATCAAATGCCTGCTACCTTGAGTGTCTCGCGGCTCTTCAGCCTTTGTAGCTTTTGTTATTTCCAGTAAAGCGGGTGCAGTAGTCGCCGATCTCTTCGCCGCTTCATGAAGCTATGAGAAGGTATGAAAATGAAGATTTTCCAATAAAGCTCTGTAGACCGGGATCATGTCGTTGATACACAAGTCTACCAATTGTTGCTCTGTGACGTTTGGATCATGACAGTCCAGGGCCTGGACTCTGAATCTTTTCACGTAGTCATTGGGATATTCATTGCTCCTCTGAAACATTCTTCCAAGATAGGAGAGAGTAACTTTCTCTGACAAAGAAGTACTTTCTGTAGAAGGCGTTAATCATTTCTCTCCAATTGTTAATAGTTCATGGTGTGATGTTGTTGTACCAGGTGTATGCCCTGCCTTTCAAGTATTTTGAAAATTCTTTGAAGCGAACAACATGGTTATGCTCACGTTCACCCTAGGCTTCCAGGAACCGAGAAACATGCTCCCGAGCATTGCCTGTTTCGTCATACAAAGTGAAGGTCGGAGAGGTTTAACCTTTTGGAAGAGGAATCCTTTGCGTAGCAGCAGGGTATGGAGGCTGGTGACGATGGATATGTGATGTCTTGTCTTTCCATGGTTTTCCAAGAGGATTTACAAATCTTACAGAGTAATGAAACTTGATGATTCCTTCACTGATGGATCGTCTGCAGCTTTGCGGACTTCGCTGTCATCCACTGTATGAATTGCAACTACTTCAGGATCAGCATCTGAGGATGTTTCATTTTCTTTTTCTTTTCCTTGAGTCTTCTCTGACATCTTGTCAGTGAGAGTCTTGAGATAATTGAATAGCTCTTTCTGTGTATTAGCCATATCGGTTTGATTCTGTGCAAGAGTCTCTTGCACTTTGATGAGATCAGCAATGGTAGGTGATGGGTTTCCTCTGACTTCCTCAGGGTGTCGATCGAACAGAGGATGACCTTCCGTGTTAGCATGAGAAGGAGTAATATCATCACCGCCAGTGTTAGAGGCCGGAATTGTTTTCGGGATATCCTCATTGTCGTTGTTGTTGTTGTTGCTATCATCGTTTGTGTTGGAACCTGTAACTAACCCAGACCTAAGACCAGCCATCTTGTGGAGTTGTGAGATTGCAACCGAGATAATGATCTCCCACTGTGGTCGCCAATCTGTAAATGGGGCAAAACGATTGGCTGGTTTTTACGGAATTAAGGAGACGACCGTACATAGGAGACTCCTTGAACCGAGCAAAATGTTCAACCTCACACAGATGCACTGCAAGAAGGGAGTGCTTTGAATTCGAGAGATCAATCTGTAGTACTCCGTCCTAAACCAAGACAATGGTCGTTCCACAATAAATTCGGTCACAAGAGAGGATGGGTCGATCTGTAGGAGGAAACCTGAGAAATGTGTGGAATCAATGGTAATCAAAGATTGTAGGTGTGTTATGTATTCTGAATAAGATAAGTTCTGAATGATTGAATCTCTGTTGAGAGTGATTACTCATATGTTGAGTTGTTAATCTCGTGTTGTCTGTTTGACGTGAGATTCTTGTTGTATCTTCAATCATGATTCAGAGACTTATTTATATTGTTGGAATTGTAAACACCATGATCCCATGAAGTGTGACAGTTGACGGAATCAAAGAGTGGAGAAATGGAAATCGTGTTTGAAACCATTTGCTCATCGTGCGGAGACTTGGTCGATTTTTCATCCACTACTTTGTTAACTCCTTCAACTGATTGCACAACTTGCTCACATTCCATCGTGTGTATGAACACACGTGCCGTCGACCGCCAGACCAAAACCTTAGTTAATATCCCCCCATGTGACACGATTGACGTCTCGTGGTTAATTAGTTAGTTGTTGACTTCATGACTTTATGGGACGATGAGTCCATGTATTTGCTGAGTTGAACATGATCTTGCAAAATGTCCCGAGACTCATGAATTGAACGTGCCTGTTGAGTAAGAGGTATCATTCTTAAGTAAACGTTGATAGTTAAGGTGAGAAAGTATTGCTCATTCGATGAATTGTTGAATATTGATAGTTGAACCAATATTCCTTGGTTTGAACAAATATTGTTCATCTGAGCAAATGTTGCTCATTTGATGCATTATTGGTAGCGTGAACAAGATGAAATATTAATTTAAAATACTGGTATATGAACCGAGCATAATTAATGAACATGAGATCGTCGTAAAGTCATTGGTGTTTGAATCTGGAATTATGATCCTTGGACTTAGAAACCCTAATTCGATCAATTGATGACCAATTGATGGTTTATTTGAAAATTAACCATGGAATGAAGGAGGGACTGGCTACATGGGATCATGCATCGGCCATGTAGCGCTCATATGCTCGAGTGAGCAAATACCAAGGTCTCTTGGAGAGTTGGTGATTTGTTGATGAAAGAATGATTAAATGTCGGTTTAATCATTTATTAGAAAAAATGCTCGTCTAAGCCTTAGGTGATAAAACCTAATTAATTATGAAGAGATGAGAGACCGACCAAGGGGTCATGAAACCGGCCCTGGATGGTCACGGGATTGAATGACGATCGCTCTATGAAAATTCCAAAATTATTTGGAAGAGTTTTGGACCTAATACGTGCAATTGCGCAAATTAGGTCAATTCATGAAAATATGTGGGACCGGCTCCGTGCGAGCCAAATTTCCAACCTTGGTCGGTCAAGGTAACATGCTCACGTCGTCAAAACGTCCGTATCTCAGTCCTGAGAATTTTGGTATTTTCTGGCGTGCGTTTGAGCAACCATTTGAGAAAATATGACAAAATCAGGGTTTTGCTGAAACTGAGGAAACTTCATGAGATGAAGGAAAATAATTATAAAATGAAGGAATGATGAAGCGTTGGACCGTTGAGGCCAAGGCATGGCCGGCCGGTCAGTGACCACGGTCCCATGGTGCCCTTCCTAATTTTATATTATTTTTCATGATTTTATGAAAATATCATGAAATCAAGGAGTTTGTTGAAATTAAGGAGTTTCCTTGAAGTGAAGGATTTTCCATGGGATCAAGGAAACAAATAATATTAAAATAATAAAATAAGGGTGTGTGGGACCGACTTTGAGCATGATCGGCCGGCTGGGGCCCGGTCTCGTGCGTTTCCCTAATTTTATGTAATTTTTGTGTATTATTTCCATGATTTGAATGAATTTTCATAATTTGAGAGAAATACCATGAAATCAAGGAATTTCATGGGATCAAGGAAACTTAAAATAATAATAATAAAACAAAGGGACGTGTGGGACCGGCTAGGGCATGGCCGGCCGACTGGGGCCCGGTCCCACGAGTTTCCCTAATTTTATATTATATTTTTCATGGTTTTATCAAAAAACCATGAGATTAAGGAGTTTTCATGAGATTAGGGTAATATTAATAAAATAATAAGGAACCAAGAGGTGTGGGGCCGGCCGGGATCAAGGCATGGCCGGTTGGCCAATAAACACGGCCCACGACATTTTTCCCAATTTTATATTATTTCCTTGGTGCGAAGGAAACACCATGAAACTGAGGAGTTTCTTCAAAACGAAGGATATTTGTTCAAATGAAAGGATTTTCATAAGATCAAGGAAAATAAAAAAATATGATAAAATATAAAACTGGCGTGGGACTGGCCACGGCACGGCACGGCCGGCCGGCTAGTGGGCCCAGTCCCCCAGCGCTTTGGTCAATATTTTTTTATTTTTTATTTTTTTCCTATTTTGCGTAGGTTCATCGTTTCGTCGTATTTTGAAATACTCGGTCGTGCGTTCAGGTGATTGTTAGTGCATCATCGTCGAATACACTTGCACCTTTTGAGTCGGGGCTTACTCGAAGGTAACTCAGACGCCCGTACGTTGAATATTTATTACTAACCCATGGAATTCTGCTGGGAAGAACCATAGATTGAAGTAACGAAATATTACGAAAATATTTGAATATTTTCAGAAATTCAGTGGATGAATCCAAGAATTTAGGAATAATTAATTGATGGCTCTATACTAGTACGATCGTCTAGGAGCATTAATTATTCTGAGAGACATGAGCTAGTTGAAGCGTCATATCCTTTATATAGTCAGGGAAAACTGTTGTTTGTATCCTGAAGACGTTATTACTCTATACTAGCAGGCAAGCTGTCTAGGAGCCGTCCAATCTCGTGATTCTATATAGAAGTAATTACTGAAGTGTTCAGTATTCATGAGATATGTCATTGCCTAGCCGAGAGACTACATATCTGCATGTACTCTGAGAGACAGTATTCTCAGTCAGAGATTCGATGAGAGACCCGTGTCTCGATACTCGCGTCTGATTGCTGGATCAGAAGTTCGTATAATTATGGGTTTACGATTTTAGCCTTGTCGAAAATCCACTATCTACAAAGAATTAGAGGGCACCTAGACAAACTAGTTGATAAAGCAGAGTCTGCATTTATTCCTAGTAGGCAAATCATTGATAACATAGTGATAGCTAAAGAGATCTTCCATTCTATGTCAAACTTTAAATGTATTCTGGGTGCTTTTGCTTTAAAGATCAGCATAATTATGGCTTATGATAGGATTAGTTGGAGATTTCTAAGCCACTGTCTTAGAATATTTGGAATTGTAGGACATACCCATGATTTGATCATGCATTGTATTGGTACTGCTAGTTTTTCTATTGTAGTAAATGGCCAAGCAGAAGGGTTCTTTGTAAGCGAAAGGGGTTTTTGGTAGGGATGTCCCTTATCGCCATACTTGTTTATTCTCTGCTCTCAAGGCCTGTCTTGGTTGATGGGGAAAATGGAGGAAAATGCGTTGTATAATGGGTATAGAGCAGGTAGAAATTCTCCAGTCGTATCCCATCTTATGTTTGCAGATGATCTGCTGCTTTTTGGCACTCTGGACAATATGACTATTCAGACTCTCATGCAATTTTTATTCATCTACGCTGCTTGGTCGGGTCAGAGTGCAAATATGCAGAAGTCAGACGTCTACTTCAGTAAAGGTGTCGAAAGTAACAAAAAAAATGGAAGTAGCAGGTATTCTGGGGGTGAAACATATGGAGAGTACTGAAAAATACCTGGGACATCAGTTCCTCAAATCAGCCCATCTCATATCTTCGCATAAATTTCTTGAAGATAAATTTGTTTAAAAAACTGCAGGATGGAAGAGGATTTTTTTAACCCATGCTGGCAGGACAATGCTTATCAAGACAGAATTAGGTCTGATCCCACCATTTTATATGGCTACTTCTTTTCTTCCTAAGAAGACGCTAAATCAGCTAACTAGAATTATGCTGAATTTTTTGTGGGGCCACGACAAGGAGGTCAAGAAGATGAATTTTATTAACTGGGACCAGTTTGAACTTGAAAAGGAGAAGGGTGGTTTATGAATAAGGTCTGTGCAGCAATTCAATAAGGCTATGATTGCTAAATTGGTGTGGAAGTTTTTGGAGGATGAAGACTACCTATGGGGCAAAATCATGAAGGCTAAGTATGTTAAAAGATGAAACTTTTGGGCGGTCAAAAAACCAACTAGTTTCTCAGCCACATGGAATGCTATGCTGACTGTCAGAGAGGACATTAGAGATATATGTTGTTGGTCTGTTGTGAATGGAGAGAACATTGATATATGGGATGACCCTTGGATACCAGGACTCCCAAATAAGAAACCTGATAGAAGAGCAGAAGAAGACCACAGAATCACTAAAATGGAGGATCTTATTATTCAAGAAGAACACAGGTGGGGTGAAAACAAGCTACAACAGTTGTTCAACCCTTCTGAAGTGGCGAAGATAATGGAGAGCCATTTACCTGAAGTGACTGAAAACAATCAAACTAATAAGCTGATATGGACCCCTCATCCAAAAGGTGAATTTTATTCAAAATCCTTTCTCAAGTCGATGAATGATACCACTTCTTCGCCTTCAAATATCTATGAGTTCCATTGGAAGAAATTTTGGAGCATTAAACACATACCTCCAAAAATTCAGATTTTTATGTAGAGATTGCTAAAAAATGGACTGCCAATGGCTCAGAGTATTAAAAAACACATAAATGGGATTAATGATGACTGCAGATTATATGGCAGGAATGTTGAAACCAATGAGCATCTATTTCTTTACCGTCAATCTACCCAAGCAATATTATTTGCTTCTCCACTTAGTCTAAGAACTGGTGAACAGTTTGAGTTGTCTATTCAAGATTATATAATGCAATGGCTTGCTGAAGGTGGAGACTATGTGAGGCTGAGAATGGGAGCTTGCATGGGGTGGGCCATTTGGAAAGCTAGGAATGTTGTGGTTTTCAACAGAGAAAAACTGAATATAAAGTCAGTCCTACAAGAAGCCATGTACCGGTATAATATGGAGACTTGTGTTGGAGATTTGGAGATTATGCCTGATGAGACTGATATGTTGGAGGGTCAAAATGACAGTTGGATGCCATCAGAAGGACAACAACTCAAGATTAATTTTGATGGTGCAGCAGGACCAAGGGGTTTTTCCTGTGGAGAAGTAGCTAGAGACTGTGAAGCGAGATTCCAGGGTTGTCAGAACAAGACATTAATTCATTGCAAGGCAGTGGAAGCTGAGGGGAATGGGGCATTGTTAGCTGTGGAGTTGGCTCGTAGAAAAGGCTTTAGAGAGATCATTTTGGAAGCAGACTGTCTTATTATTATAAATGCTCCCAAAAATGCTCAGTATAAGCCCAACTGGAGACTGCAAAACACAATCAACAAAATCAGAGACGAACTCAAGCACTTCAGCTCAGTGTAGTTTAGATACATTAAGGAAACTGCCAATAATATGGCACACAATGTTGCAGCTTTAGCTGTTAACAACCGCTCCTCTAACGAGTGGATTACCTCCCCTCCTTGTATTGCTCAATTCATTGAGAGTAAATATTCTTCTACTCTGTAAATTTTTTAGTTTTTTTTTAGTTTTTTCTGTTGTTTTTTCTTCAAAAAGAAAAATAATAATATTTGTATCGCCATTCATGACCTATAATATACCAATGCGCTTTCAGTAATTTGTCCCACAATAGGCGGAGCGCCGGAGCCAAAGATCTCCTATGGGAAGGCAAAAAGTTTGAGGGTGGAGTCCGTGGACAAAGAAAGAAAAAACAGATTTTGGATCTGCAAGAACGGGCTTCGGGCGCCAGCCAGGCTCCCAAATGTACACTGTCGGTCCGTCACCCATAAACAACCTGTGCGGCACAGACAACCTATGCGGCTTAATACTTGCCACGACACGATGATACACTAGTAAATTTATTTCCTTAAATCTCCTCGAGTCTAGATGCTTAAGTTTTACTAGGGTTTTTCGTTCTCAACGTTGTCGCCGTGAATCATCAAGTTTGTGGAACTTCAATTCGGCTCTTCTCCACTTCAGAAAGGTATTTTCTTTGATTTTTCTTCTTTACTTGTTGGATTTTCAAGAGATTATATCGTACTAAGAAAGTAACTTTCATAACTCATATGTTCTGATGACGGGTCAGATTTCTCTAAACGATCTCCCATTAGAAAACAAGTTTAATATATTTTCTAGGTTACCAGTTGAGTCAGTATTAGATTGCAGAAGGGTATGTGAAGCATGGAAAAATCTCTTACAATTTCAGAATGATACTTACTTTGCTGATTTACATCTTCGAAATCATCTTGGACTAATACCAATTGATTGTGCACCTGATGATGTAAGTCATGATGGTTCTGAATTGAGTAATATGAGCTTGATGGTCTTTGATGGAGAAAAAGTCTGTTATGCAGAGTCTCACGGGTTGGGGGATCGATATCAAATTTCCCTTAGATGTGTCTGGATTTGTTGGTTCCTGTAACGGGTTGATTTGTTTATCCGTCAATATGGAGTACGACAGCATCTGGTATCACGAGGAGCCTAATGAACCTTTGTACATCTGGAATCCCATCACCCGAGAGATCGTCGCTCTTCCACCAATTGCCAACAAAAATTTGGTTAGCCTTGTGCATGGATTTGGTTACCATCCTTTGACTAAGGAGTACAAGGTTGTCAGGATTTCATACCGCAGTAAGAGCATGGATGCGCCCCCCTGCAAAGGAAAGGTAGAGGTATATACTGTTGGCAGTGGCAGCGGGTGGAGGAATGTATTAAAAATCGATTACCTTATAGAACCTAGTGGTGAAAACATGAATAATTGTGTTAATGGTGCTCTTCATTGGCTCAAGTATGAAACTGGGGAGATTGTGGCTTTTGATCTGGCGGATGAGGAGTTCCACCTGGTTGAGTTCCACCTGGTTCATACACCACCAGGTTTGTCCCATGACAGCAATAAAGCATTGTCGTCCAGAATCTTTGTAATGAGAGGATGTTTATGTCTTGCTTATGAATATGAATTCTATGGTGACTTATGGATGCTAAAGAAGCAGGAGAATGCAGTAACTAGTGATTTTTACAATGCGAAAGACCAGTACTACAAGTCTCGGAAATGGATTAAAGAGATAGAAATACCATATGAAGATTTAAATCACGCCTTGAAGATTTTTGGCCTCACCAAGGAAGGTGCAGTAGTACTGAAGCACGAAGATGGGTCTATGACTCTATATCACCCAAAATTTAATGCAAGGGTTGGTGATTCGACTTTATCCAACTGATATCACACATCAACAGCTTTGTTTCATTGAAAGCACTGGGAGAAGTAAATGTTGCCACGCCCGAAAGATATACAGATGACGTAAATGTTGTCACGCCCGAAGGGTATACAGATGACAGTGATGGTGGTCGGAGGAAGAGGAAGAGGAAGAGAAAGAGAACAAGGGCAGTTTAGCATCAGAATTTGAAGATTACTATACTTTATAGATTTTACATACTCTGCTCTCTTTATCTCTTTTCGTAGTTAACCTTTTCTTTTTGTTCTGGTGAGTTGCTTTTTTATATCTGAAATATGAAGACATTTTCGGCTTATTTGTTGAATCAGCCCAGAATAAGGAAATTCCATTGAATTAAATGAAAAATGTCTGGTAATTAACATTCTCTTTGATGGCTTCTGGCATATTCTTATAAGGCTGGAGCTTGAAGCTGAAGATACATTGTTCAGAAGATGACCGCTTTGTAAGCGTGTCTTGATTAATTTCATGTCCTTGACTTTACTCAAGGTACAATTGATGCGTTGATAGCTGCCACTTGCCTGTTACAGCTGACCTGAACAATATGAGGAATTACCAAATAAATCTTTTGAAAATTGTACAAAATCGGCTTTGGAGAAAAAGAATTTGAAGTTTGTATCCCATACCACTAAAAGCACAGCTTTCTGCGAGCTGATCATGCTGCTGCTGATAATAACTGTCAAATGCGTATGCTAGATTTCTGCCCAGTCGCCCAAAGTTTACTCTCGCGATAAAAAGTTCAGCCGATTAGGCGATTAAAACTTGGCCAACACCTATATGGTATTTTTACTTTAAATATGCCGCGACTAAAACTTGCTTAAAATACGTTCGTAACGGAATTTGCTTAGTGATCCGGAATACATTAGGGTTAACGCATTTTTTCTAGATGTTCTTGTAAACAGATGTTTAAGTTTTACTAGGGTTTTTCGCACTGGACGCTGTGGGTGTGAATCATCAAACCCATTATATCCATAATTCTGCTCTTCTCTACAAAGGTATTCCGTTTCAATTCTCTTCTTTACTTTAGATTTTTAAAGAGATTAGAGTACTATATAGTATTGGACGTGTACACATGCTCTACCACAGCAGTGGCACAACAATAGCCAGAGCAAGCCGTCAGTAACGAACCAGAACAAGTCTCCAGGAAGGTCTGAATCCTATGCAGTCATGGTTCGTTGTATTTAGTTGAAACTTCCCTGTATATTCGTGATAAGTTGAGCTATTCTCTGTATTTTGTATCCATATATATATCTAATGAAAAGAAAGAGTCGACATAGTTGTGAGACAATTCCACAGAGAAACCGTGTAGTTTAAGATGGTATCCTTGTAGATCCTAGGAACCCTAATCTCCAGACTTCCGCTTCACCTCTGTCATTTTTTTTTTCTTTCATCATGACTGAATCTGATCAATCATATCCTAATTCTCCAGTTCACACCTCTTCAGGGAACCCTACCCAACCCAATGAAACCCATATCAATCCTTCAGGGAATCCAAAACCTCTAGACCCTTACATAATCCATCCTAGTGACAACCCTGTGACAGTGTTGTCTTCTCCACTTCTGCAAGGGGATAATTATGGTTCCTGGGTCATAGGAATCACAAAATCTCTGAATGCTAATGGAAACTTGGTTTTGTTGATGGCTCTCTCCCTCCTCCAACAGATGCATTGCAGTTCCAATGCTGGAAGAGATGTGACGATCTTGTAGGCAGTTGGCTTCTCAACTCATGCCAACCAGACATCAGGGCTAGCTGTTTATATGCCCCCAATTCCCATGCTATCTGGAAGGACTTGCAGGTGAGATTCTGTGTTTCCAATGCTCCAATTATTTTTCGTTTAAAGTCCTCTATTGCTTCCATCAGACAGGAGTCTATGCCTGTGTCACTCTATTATACGAAAATCAAAACACTCTGGGATCAGTATGATTCCCTGGTAGCTTCTACAGAGGCCTGTATTTGTGGTGCTGGCAAGCACATGATTGAAAGGCTTGAAAGGGAGCGTGCCATGGAGTTTTTACAGGGTCTGCATGACAGGTTTTCCAACCTTCGCAGTCAGATCTTAACCATGGACCCTTTCCCTACTGCACTCCGTATTTTCAATCTGGTTCAGCAGGAGGAAGAACAACAACAAATCACTGTTGTTTCTCTTCCAACAGTTGATGCTGCTGCAATCAATTCGAATCGCCATTTTCCATCCAGTTCTCGTTCTTCAGCCAACCAAAACAAGCGCCAGCGTCCGTTCTGTGACTATTGTAACAAGCTTGGACATGTCAGAGACAAGTGTTATCGACTCAATGGTTTTCCTCCCAGCGCCAGCAACTCTCTGCCTCCATCTACCAGCAATATGCACATCACAGCAGCGACTGCAGTTGCACCAGCTGATACGTCTGCCATTCAGCATGCTCTGCCAACGCTGTCTGCTGACAAATATTCCCGTCTTCTAGCCTTGATTAATCCTGCACCAGAGTCTGCACAGATTGACACTCGTGTCAATTTTGCAGGTATCACCTTATCCACGTCTCTTGTTGATCCCTGGTTTGTAGACAGTGGTGCCACACACCACATCTGTAATTCATTGCACTATTTTAAATCATATATGCATGTTCAGTCATTGATTCAAATGCAACTACCGGATGGATCATTCTCCGTTGTTAAGCATATTGGCGAAGTTGTTTTCTCGCCTACACTTACGCTGTCGAATGTGCATCATATTCCTAATTTCAAATTCAATCTTATTTCTGTGAGTCAGTTGACTCGCCAAACTAATTGTGTCGCTTATTTCTTCGACAATGTCTGCTTCTTTCAGGACCGAGTAACGAGAACAGTGATTGGTCAGGCTGATTTCATCTCCGGACTGTATCATCTCCAAGTCAATCCTCATCAGTCCTTCAATCGAGTCTTGTGTAATAAATCATTTGCCGATGTTTGGCATTGCAGGCTAGGCCATCCTAGCTTAGAACGTTTCAAATTTCTTTGTCGTAATTTTGATTATATTAAATCTAGTTCTACTCACTTCTGTGATGTATGTCCATTGGCTAAACAAAGCCGTTTATCCTTTAATAAAGTTGCATTGTCTTCGAAACGCTGTTTTGAACTTATTCATTGTGATATTTGGGGTCCTTTTGTGACACCCTCCCTCACAGGTGCTAAATATTTTCTCACTATAGTTGATGATTTTTCACGTTGTACATGGATTTATCTCATGCACACCAAAAGTGAAACTTTTAAATTTCTCAAATACTTCTTTAATTTTGTTATCACTCAATATTCTAACAAAATTGATCACATATCCACTGGCACTCCCGTTCCATTTCTTTCATCCTTGCAAAGATTGCAGTCTGATAATGGCTCAGAATTTTTATCCAGAGAAATGCAAACATGGTTTCATGACCATGGTATTCATCATCAACGGAGTTGTGTTTCCACTCCTCAACAGAATGGTGTTGTTGAACGTAAACATCGTCATCTTCTTAGCGTGGCTCGTGCTCTTCGTTTTCAATCACATTTGCCAATCACTTACTGGGGAGAATGTTTACTCACGGCATGTTATTTCATTAATAAAATGCCTACTCCTGTTTTGCAACATAAAACTCCACATGAAGTTCTCCTTGGTACTGTTCTTAATTACCGTCATTTACGCGTTTTTGGTTGTTTGTGTTATGCTCGAAACACAAAAATAACTTCTAAATTTGATTCACGAGCTAAGCCTGGTGTATTTTTGGGATATCCCTATAATCACAAAGGTTATATTATTTTGGATCTTCTCACAAAGACAACTTTTGTGTCCAGAGATGTTGTTTTTCATGAGCATTTGTTTCCCTTCAAAGATGCTCAATTGACATCTGACAATGTAATTTCACCTTCTATAGATTCTGATGATGTTTTCTATGAGGAATTCATACCTGTTGTTTCATCAAATCATGTGACAGATACATCTTCTCCCAGTCTTTCACCTTTTTTGCAAGAAGATGATTCTAATTCGTCCACACACACTTCGAATGATTCTTCTTCTCCTGTGAATGACTCTCATTCTACATTCAGTTCTCCGGGCGTTCCACCTGACACAGTTGTTTCTCCTAATCCTATTTCTGCCACCGAGAATGTTTTACGCAGATCCGTCAGAGAACATCATCGTCCTTCTCACTTGAAAGATTAAATTTTCTCTGTTAACAAAGGTTCTTCCAACTCTCTCTATCCTCTTACCAATTATATTTCTTTTGATAAATTCACTCCGCAACATCGTGCTTTTCTCTCTTCGGTCATTGTTAATGATGAACCACGATCCTTTACGGAGGCCATTAAATCTTCAGCGTGGCGTGATGCCATAATTAAAGAACATACTGCTCTCCAAGATAATGATACTTTTACTATGACTACTCTCCCCCTGGAAAATCTTCCATTGGCTGTAAATGGGTATTCAAGCTTAAATATAAACCGAATGGTGACATTGAACGTCATAAAGCCCGGCTGGTTGCCAAAGGATACACACAACAAGAAGGTATTGACTATCATGATACTTTTTCTCCTGTTGCTAAATTAGTCATTGTTCGTGTTTTATTGTCTATTGATGCCATTTTTAATTGGCCTCTTCATCAACTTGATGTCAATAATGCGTTTTTACAAGGGGATCTCCATGAAGAAATCTAGATGAAACTTCCTCCTGGTTTTCAGAAAAAGGGAGATACTCGTGTTTATAAGCTCAATAAATCTCTGTATGGTCTTAAGCAGGCATCTCGTCAATGGTTTGCTAAATTTTCTACTGCCTTACTTGAGGAAGGTTTTCAACAGTCTCGTGCTGATTACTCTCTTTTTCTTTTTCACAAAGGTGCAGTCTCTATTTATGTTTTGGTTTATGTCGACGATATCATCATTACAGGTAATAATGACTTGGCTATTCACGAACTCAAACATAAACTAGAAGCCAAATTCTCGCTCAAAAATCTTGGGCGTTTGCAATATTTTCTGGGAATTGAGGTTTCTCGTTCTCCAAAAGGTATTTTCCTTGGACAACGTAAATATATTCTCGACATTGTCAAAGATGCAGGTTTTTTGGGCGCTAAACCTGCTGCTTCTCCTATGGAGCAACACCTTAAATTATTACCGGATTCAGGAAATCCTCTACCTGATCCAAGTGTCTCTCGACGATTAATTGGTCGTCTACTATATCTTCAGGTAACTCGCCCTGATATCACTTATTCTGTGAATTATTTAAGTCAATTTCTGCAACATCCTTGTTCTGGTCATTTGGATGCTGCTTATCGTGTGGTTCGTTATCTCAAAGGTACTGT
The DNA here is from genome assembly GCF_003573695.1 of Papaver somniferum. Classification (NCBI taxonomy): domain Eukaryota; kingdom Viridiplantae; phylum Streptophyta; class Magnoliopsida; order Ranunculales; family Papaveraceae; genus Papaver; species Papaver somniferum. Next base: position 115,320,335 of record NC_039366.1, on the reverse strand, counting down.
TAGTCATGGAATTTTTCTCTCTGCAACTAGCTCTCTTTCCCTAGCTGGTTATACTGATTCAGATTGTGCAGGTTGCCCAATTACTCGTCATTCTACGGCAGGATATTTCACAATGCTGGGTGCTAGTCCTATTTCTTGTAAATTGATGAGTGCCAAATATTGTATCTATTTGCACCTTTTTATTGGCATTTAACTCATCATTTGTGCATTAAAGCTCTATTTTATCCCATATTCTGTGTTTTCGTTGTTTTCAAGAATAAATATTTTTCTTAATTAATTTTGCATTTTTAGGTACTAAATAAATCCTGGTTAACTCACGGAGCGAAAAGAGCAAAGAAACAACAAAGACTCCCGCAGAAAGGCAGCGAAGAATGATGTTTGCAAGAGCCGGATCAACTAGAAGTGGGCTTGAAGAGGAAGAATTGTCCTTAAAGAAGATATGGGCTTGGCATACCCAAGGCCCAAAACCCTTACCCAAATCCATTTCCATATCCATACCCATTTCCATGAGAGCCGTCAGATTGGATCCATCACATCATCCAACGGTCGCCTCATCACCGAGCATCAAATCTTGAAGCTCCTGTGAAACATCATAGTACCTAACTCCAATCTAAGCCGTCAGAATTTTTGTATCACGCATCCAACGGTCGCTGCAAGCCTGTTCCATCTTAGCCGTTCGATTCAATCCAGATGTGATCATCCAACGTATCATCTTCGCTGGACATCGAATTTGCTACAACCGCTCAATACTACAACACCTAACACCTATAACCGCAAAACAAACATCCCCTTCCTCAAACCCCATCGAACCCAACTTCCTCCCTCACCCTCTGCAACACCACCACTCCCTGCCACCGCCATTCCCTGCCATAGCCGCCTTCAACAAACTTCCATAACCACCCTACTTCACCAAACAACAAATCCCCTCACTACCCCATCATCCTATGATAACCTATTAGTCTAATTCACCAATTTCACCATCCTTATCACTGTTAGGGTTTGAAATTGGTGAACTAGGTTGATGGGCAGAGGAAGCTAGGCTGAGCGTAGCATCATGAGGGAGAGGAAGAGGAGCAGCTGCAGTCGGCATGGGCAAGATTTGACCCATCAAATTAGGTAATTGTGTAACCCTAATTCAACTGCCCTGTTTTGAATTTGGGGGAAATGTCTGTAACCCTAATTTTGTAGATTGTAACTATAAATTGAGTGGGTGGGTGTGAGTAGAACGCATGCCCGGGCTAGCCGGTGCACCAAGCTGTAGTAGTATATTGTGTTCATCATGTTCTAATTACTTTTGCTAGGGTTGAGATGAAACCATTAATTTACTACTAAGTTTGATTCATGTTTCTGATATTGTTCTTGTTGTGCTTTACTTGTTTAGGATAAATATAATCTGAGCTCTTCATCATTTTACTATCACAGTGTATGTCATGCATCCATTGTAGTTAGAATACTTCTGTGATGAATGTGATGCAATTCATGCTTCATTGTCTGTTATTGATCCCTTGACTAATTGTGCCCTGAAAAGAAAGTTAGTGCTTTGGAAAGATACCCTAATTGCGATTAGAATATCCATCTTAGGAAAGGTTTAATTATCTAAGTTATCAAATTGATCTGTGATTAGTTGTACTGTGAGAATACAGCTAATACTAGGGATTAGTTAGTTGGCTTAGTTGATATTAATCCATCCATTGAGACCCTGGATAAACGGCAGACTTGCATCTTGTCCGGTGTCCATAAAAAGGGACAAGAACATTATTGAAACTGAACTGACTTAGATGAGATTAGGTGGTGGATTCGACTGCCCTAGTGTCCTTTAATATGCATTCTTGTTTTCTATTTTGTGTTACATAACCAACATCTAGCCGTATCGGCAAACAAAACCCCCTATTTGTGTTACTTCTTGTTCTGAAATCAGTTGTGGTGAGACCATAGATTCAACTACACACACCAAGTCCCTGAGGACAAACCCCTTCTTACCTCACTCACTAAAACTGACCATGTATACTTGCAGGTCTAAGTTGTAGGTTCTTTTAAAACCTCACCAGAAATCCAAGAAACAACCCACTATTTCTCTTTCTTCTGCTGAGGCAGAATATCGAGCTCTCGCCAGGGTAACTTCTGAGTTACAATGGCTACATTATTTATTCACTGATCTTCGTGTTAATATTCCGAAACCAATCCCAGTCTATTTTGACAATCAGGCTGCTATTCACATCAGAAATCCAAGAAACAACCCACTATTTCTTTTTCTTCTGCTGAGGCAGAATATCGAGATCTCGCCAGGGTAACTTCTGAGTTACAATGGATACATTATTTATTCACTGATATTCCTGTTAATATTCCGAAACCAATCCCAGTCTATTGTGACAATCAGGTCTAAGTTGTAGGTTCTTTTAAAACCTCACCAAGTTGTAGGTTCTTTTAAAACCTCACCAACTGACACTATACTGTGCATTTAGTGTAAGCATATTTGTTGTTTTTCCTGTAACTGCATTTTAGTTTCTCATCTGTAGCTGCACCTGCATCTCATACTCTTTGCTCACTGTTTGCTCTTGATCTTGATCTTTACTGTCCTGTTCTTGTTGTACATTCCCTTGTCTTGCTGTTTCTTGCATCTTATTTGCATTATATCATCTTGCAGTCTTCACTGCATCATTTTCTTGCATCTATTCATCCGCATCTTCTCTGCTCTAGTAGCATTTGCATTTTGCATCTTCACTGCATATTGTTCTTGCATTTATCTTTGCATACTGTTCTGTATCATAACTTGCATCTTTCAATTAATCTTACTGCCTCCTGCATTCACATAATCTCTGCCTTCTTGTTGTGCATCTCATTGCATTTCACTGAGCTTGCAAATTTTGCTGTTGTTGTGGTGCTGTGGAGCTGGTGTTGCTGTTGCTGCTCTTGGCTGTGCTGCTACTGTTGTTGTGTTGCTGCTGCTGAGCTGCTGCTGCTGTGCTGCTGTTGTTGCTGCTGTGAACCAAATCCCAACTGGCTGTGCAACAAAAGAAAAGGAGATAAAAGCCCAACTGGGATTCCCTCCAAAAACAAGTAAGCCTGAACCCATTAGCAAAGCCCAACTGGGCCTTCTTTATTGTCTGTTGGGTTTATATTTTTTCTGGGCTTGTAATATTATTTTAAACCCAACAGTGGGCTTGTGTTTTTGGACTTTTGGGCTTGTAATTTTAATTGGACTGCGGGCTTATAACTTTGAACATTAACTGGGCCTTGTACTCAAAACAGCAACTTTGGAACTTTGAGAATAGTGGGCTTAAAATCTTTGAAAATCTATCAAGTTTTCCAATTTCAAAAACTTCTGTTGGGCTTCAAATTTGTGAGCCCAAACCAACTTCCAACCCCACAGTTGGGCCTGTTCAAAACTTCCTTTTGGGCTGCACAATTCTCCCACCAATGTGGGCTTGCTCCCAATTTTAAAACCAAAAGTTTTCTCCCATTCAAAAACCAAATTCTTGCTCCACCAATGTGGGATTGCTCCCAATTTTAAAACCAAAGTTTTTCTCCCAATATTAAAAACCAAATTTTTCTTTTTATCTCCCGATTAAAACCAAAAGTTTTCTCCCATTCAAAAAAATCAAAAGTTTTCTCCCTCTTTAAAACCAAAAATTGCTTCCATTTAAACCAAAATTTTGCTCCCATTTTGAAACCAAATTTTAAAACCCAGGTAAACCAAAAATTCCCAAATAGGCTTTACCTTTAAAGTCTAAAACCAAAATTTTGAAACCCATAACTAAAAAGTGTGGGCCTTATTTCTCTTTTTGAATTGTGTGATTGTATGATAAACATAACATGTCTGGATTTTGGTCTGCTTCGGGCAGTGGAAACAAAACACTTAGAGAACTTGCTTACGGGCCAGATTCACATTGTGATCCTCCCCCATTCCATAATGTCAATAGTTATAGGGATTATTATTATGAACCTTTTCAAGGTCATGAGCCTCAATTTGCAAACCCTAATGACTATTCAGACATGTATCAACCTAGCCAACCTGAAATGCATGCTTGTACCTTATGTGGTGGTTTAGACCACCCGGATGAATATTGTGATATTTTGCATGAATTTAGGCAATCTAGAGGATACCATGAAAATCCAAATTATGAAATGCCCGCATATTATGAGGCTGGTAGTCATTGGGACCATAATCAACCTTTCCAAGGTTGCGATCAGTATTTTATAGATCCCAATGACCATGCACACATGTACCAATCACCACCACAATTTGAACATGAAGAATTTTATACTCCCATGAATTTAGACTCCACCATAGAAGCTCTCAGACTCAGTGAACAAAATTCTGCTAGATCTATATCACGATTCAGGCGCATTTAGATCAGATTTTGCATCACCTACAAAAGGAGGAAATTCATGAGGAAATGTATGTTGTCCCTAATGAAGTGTCTAGTCCCATTCATGTAAATGATGTTGAATATGAACCTAATTTAGAGAAACATGAATTGACTAAGGACACCACCATTGTTAATGAGGACCAATATGCATGCTACCATGATGATGATTATGATGATATGTTAGAAGAACATGAAAATATTGTGGAACCTGTTGGTTCAATAACATATGGCTTCTCGCCCCCGACCTTCATGAATGTTTTTTTTCTAATACTCATTGTAATTCATATGATTTTGATATTGACATGGGATTCGTACAATTGTTCTTCGAAGATGAGCATGAAATAGGAATAGTTGAATCTTCTGTAGACACTAATGTTAATATGCATGAAAACAAATTTGATGTGTCTGATTCCTTGCCTAAGTCACAAAATGTTATTTCTTCCGATGTTGATTTGAGTACTACGGAAAATCATGATACCGATTTAGGTCTTGATGTTTTGTTCGATGAATGTGAGCATGATTTACCAATTTCTGATTTAGGGGAAGTATGTGTTGGTACTATTGATCTTATCCATGAAAATAACTTAGAGGTACCAACTTTCTTACCTAAATCGCATATTGAGATTATTCCACCCAACCTAGATTTGGTTTGTAACAAAACTTTTAAACCAACTTTTCTGAAAATTCCCAACCTAGGATTGGAACTGTGTGCCTCCCAAGTCCTTTTGGACTATTTTGCATCAAAATACAATACTTTTAAGGAGCCACATTTGGAATACATTTCTTTGCCCATCCCGCAAATAGTCCATTTTGAGTTAGACCTTGTGAATCCTGAACCCCCAAAATTGCTAGATTTTGTGCTTAAAAATAAATCTTTTGAAAAATTCAGGTTTAGGGGTGATTCATTCGGTTTTTCACTCTCGCTCTCATTTCAATCCAATTTTAGTTGTTTGAAACTGTCTATGTTTCAACACTTTGTCTTTTGGGTTGATCCTCAACTCTTTAGACTGTATGTGTATAGTGAATTTTCTGTATATAATCTAGTAGGTAATGTTTAATGAATCTTTTATGTTTTCTTTTTTATATTGTGCTAATCCAATATCCTCTCAGTTGAAAAATGTTGGATCCTAGCCATTGAATAATGGAGTTCAAAACTTGCTTTCGCCAATATCCGGTAATCTCTTTCCTTTTCTCTACTTAGCATCGTTCTCATGGTATGTTGTTTTAATTTTGTTTATCTTTTGAAACATTGAGGACAATGTTTAGTTTAGGTTTGGGGGTGAAAAGTAGATATCATGATAACATGCTATAATCGAAAAATAGAACTCTTTCTTTTTGAAAAAGAAAAAATGAAAATAAAAAAATAGAAAATGATAAAAAAATAAAAATGGAGCTCATTTACCTTGAAATGTTGACTCTTGTGCAAATATGTAATTTTTAGGATTCTTAGTCTAGATATTTAGGCACCCTGATTCTAGCACAATTCACATAATGATAAGAAACTTGCACGCGCACGATCTACCAATACATGTATAGCCTCATCCTTGAGGTGTTCTATCGTAAGTCACGATTGCCAATCACTTTAGAATACTGAACGAAACTTTACTAGCTTGTTCTTTGGTTGGTTGGGATAGAAGGTGGAGGTTACATTAAGAAAGACAACCATCGAATTTAACTGGGTGCATCAAAAAGGCTACCTCTTGCAAAGTGTCATGTAATTTTTTGTTTCTTTTTGTTTATGTATCAAAAGTGTTACCATGTTAAAAAAAAAAGAAGAAAAAAACGATGTATATATAAAGAAAAATTTCAAAAAAATAAATAAAAAAAAAATCAAGTATTTATCAATTCCATCCTCTCTTGTTCCAAAAATAAAAGAGAGTAGTCAATGTAAATAAGAGTCATGTAAAGAGTCATTTTTTGTGTTTTTGTGTTATAAGCAAGGAAGGGTGTATGCCATTGATGTACAACGCGAGTAATTGTGAAATACCTCCAACTCATTCACAATTCTCGTAAAGTCCGGACAACTAGCTAGATTTTGACCTCGGTTCTTAGCCTGAGAAACTATCTCTTGGTGATTAGTAGTCATAACATCCGATCTTTCTTTACACATGTGTAGATACACTTTACACTCTTATCACATGTCTTTATTTGTTATCAGTGCTAGGATTGTGCCTTTGATAGCTAGATTGACATCTCAATTTTGCTGTGAGCTTCTATTGTCTTGCACATGTCACATTTCATGGAATCTGAGCTTATATTTTGTCCTAGAACTTTGTAGGTACGTTCTAAGCAAACCTTCACGAGACTTCAACTCGTCCACTAGGGACACTTAGTGGTTTAAAAGGCTTATTGCATTCGCTAAATGCAATCGAGAGACCAGCGACAGTGGTATAGGTAGGATTTCCTTAGTTTTGTTTTACTTGAGGGCAAGTAAAATTCAGGTTTGGGGGTATTTGATGAGTGCCAAATATTGTATCTATTTGCACCTTTTGATTGGCATTTAACTCATCATTTGTGCATTAACGCTCCATTTTATCCCATATTCTGTGTTTTCGTTGTTTTCAAGAATAAATATTTTTCTTAATTAATTTTGCATTTTTAGGTACTAAATAAAGCCTGGTTAACTCACGGAGCGAAAAGAGCAAAGAAACAACAAAGACTCCCGCAGAAAGGCAGCGAAGAATGATGTTTGCAAGAGCCGAATCAACTAGAAGTGGGCTTGAAGAGGAAGAATTGTCCTTAAAGAAGATATGGGCTTGGCATACCCAAGGCCCAAAACCCTTACCCTTACCCAAATCCATTTCCATATCCATACCCATTTCCATGAGAGCCGTCAGATTGGATCCATCACATCATCCAACGGTCGCCTCATCACCGAGCATCAAATCTTGAAGCTCCTGTGAAACATCATAGTACCTAACTCCAATCTAAGCCGTCAGAATTGTTGTATCACGCATCCAACGGTCGCTGCAAGCCTGTTCCATCTTAGCCGTTCGATTCAATCCAGATGTGATCATCCAACGTATCATCTTCGCTGGACATCGAATTTGCTACAACCGCTCAACACTACAACACCTAACACCTATACCCGCAAAACAAACAGCCCCTTCCTCAAACCCCATCGAACCCAACTTCCTCCCTCACCCTCTGCAACACCACCACTCCCTGCCACCGCCATTCCCTGCCATGGACGCCTTCAACAAACTTCCATAACCACCCTACTTCACCAAACAACAAATCCCCTCACTACCCCATCATCCTATGATAACCTATTAGTCTAATTCACCAATTTCACCATCCTTATCACTGTTAGGGTTTGAAATTGGTGAACTATGTTGATGGGCAGAGGAAGCTAGGCTGAGCGTAGCAGCATGAGGGAGAGGAAGAGGAGAAGCTGCATTCGGCATGGGCAAGATTTGACCCATCAAATTAGGTAATTGTGTAACCCTAATTCAACTGCCCTGTTTTGAATTTGGGGGAAATGTCTGTAACCCTAATTCTGTAGATTGTAAATATAAATTTAGTGTGTGGGTGTGAGTAGAACGCATGCCCGGGATAGCCGGTGCACCAAGCTGTAGTAGTATATTGTGTTCATCATGTTCTAATTACTTTTGCTAGGGTTGAGATGAAACCATTAATTTACTGCTAAGTTTGATTCATGTTTCTGATATTGTTCTTGTTGTGCTTTACTTGTTTAGGATAAATATAATCTGAGCTCTTCATCATTTTACTATCACAGTGTATGTCATGCATCCATTGTAGTTAGAATACTTCTGTGATGAATGTGCTGCAATTCATGCTTCATTGTCTGTTATTGATCCCTTGACTAATTGTGTCCTGAAAAGACAGTTAGTGATTTGGAAAGATACCCTAATTGCGATTAGAATATCCATCTTAGGAAAGGTTTAATTATCTAAGTTATCAAATTGATCTGTGATTAGTTGTACTGTGAGAAGACAGCTAATACTAGGGATTAGGTAGTTGGCTTAGTTGATATTAATCCATCCATTGAGACCCTAGATAAACGGCAGACTTGCATCTTGTCCGGTGTCCATAAAAAGGGACAAGAACATTATTGAAATTGAACTGAGTTAGCTGAGATTAGGTGGTGGATTCGACTGCCCTAGTGTCCTTTAATATGCATTCTTGTTTTCTATTTTGTGTTACATAACCAACATCTATCCGTATCGGCAAACAAAACCCCCTATTTGTGTTACTTCTTGTTCTGAAATCAGTTGTGGTGAGACCATAGATTCAACTACACACACCAAGTCCCTGAGGACAAACCCCTTCTTACCTCACTCATTACAACTGACCATGTATACTTGCAGGTGTAAGTTGTAGGTTCTTTTAAAACCTCACCAGAAATCCAAGAAACAACCCAATATTTCTCTTTCTTCTGTTGAGGCAGAATATCGAGCTCTCGCCAGGGTAACTTCTGAGTTACAATGGCTACATTATTTATTCACTGATCTTCGTGTTAATATTCCGAAACCAATCCCAGTCTATTGTGACAATCAGGCTGCTATTCACATTTCTGAAAATCCGGTATTTCACGAACGAACTAAACATATCGAAATCGATTGTTATTTTGTTCGCGAAAAATTGATCTCCGGTCTCATCAAACCGACCCACATTCCCTCTGCAGCCCAATTGGCTGACCTTTTCACCAAACCAATTGGTGTGGATCACTTTCGCCATCTTGTCAGCAAGTTGGGCGTTCGGCAACATCATCCTCCCGCTCCTACTTGAGGGGGGTATTGGACGTGTACACATGCTCTACCACAGCAGTGGCACAACAACAGCCAGAGCAAGCCGTCAGTAACCACCAGAACAAGTCTCCAGGAAGGTCCGAATCCTATGCAGTCATAGTTTGTTGTATTTAGTTGAAACTTCCCTGTATATTCGTGATAAGTTGAGATATTCTCTGTATTTTGTATCCATATATATATATATATATATATATATATATATATATATATATATATATATATCTAATGAAAAGAAAGAGTCGACATAGTTGTGAGACAATTCCACAGAGAAACCGTGTAGTTTAAGATATAGCTCATATTGATTATAGAAGATGGGTCACACTTCTTTTAACGATCTCCCACAAGAAAACAAGTTGAACATATTTTCTAGGTTACCAGTTGAGTCAGTATTAAATTGCAGAAGGGTATGTAAACCATGGAAAAATCTCTTACGACTTCAGAATAAAAATACTTGCTACTTCGCTAACTTACATCTTCGGTATCAACGTAATCGTAGTCGTGGATTAATAAAACAGCAGAAACCTCTTGATTCTGAACCTGATATTAGTCATGATGGTTCTGTATTCAATAACATGAGTTTAGTTGTCTTCGATAGAGAGAATTTCTACTACGCAGAGTCCTACGAGCGTGGGGATGATGTGCATTATAAAACAAGAAGGATCAACAACAAATTTCCCGCTGATGCGTGTGGATTTGTTGGTTCCTGTAATGGGTTGATTTGTTTATCAGCCAGGATAAAGGAAGACAACGTTCTCCGGTTTTACGATCAAAAGAAAAGAATTTTTCCATCGACAAAGAAACAAGTTATCTCTATTTTCACTACTACCTTGGCATGAATGTTCCTACTGAATGTGATGAACCTAGGTACATCTGTAATCCCGTCACTCGAGAACTCGTGACTCTTCCGGCATATGACAACAACACAAGGTTTAAAATTAACCTTGTGCATGGATTTGGTTACCATCCTGTAACTAATGAGTACAAGGTTGTAAGGATTTCATATCGCTTGATACGCAAAGATCCGTTCAGGGCAAAGGGGAAGGTTGAGGTATATACGGTTGGCATTGGCAGCAGCAGGTGGAAGAATAAAGGAAAGCTCGATTACCTTATTGTACCTAACGATGAAAACAGGAATAATTGTGTTAATGGATCTCTCCACTGGCTCAAGTATGAGACGGGAGATTGTGGCTTTCGATCTGGCGGATGAGGAGTTCCGACTAGTTCATACACCACCAGGTTTGTCATCTGACGGCCAAAAAGTATTGTCGTCCAGGGTTTTTGTTATGAGAGGGTGTTTGTGTCTTGCTTATCAATATGAAAAACGCGGTGACTTATGGATGTTAAAGAAGAATGAGCTGGAGAATACAGTTATTAATAATCTTCACAATGCGAAAGACAAGTACTACAAGTCTCGGAATTGGATGAAAGAGATGGAAATTGGGTATCCAAATGTAAACGATTTCTGGAAGATTTTTGGCCTCACCGAGAAAGGTGAAGTGTTACTGAAGCACGTCCAAGGGTTATTGACTCAGTACCACCCGGAAAAATCTGTAAAGACCTTCAAAACTAAACATGACAATAGTCTGTTCTTTTTCCGTCTGATATCACACATCAACAGCTTTGTTTCATTGAAAGCACTTGGAGAAGTAAATGTTTACACATGCAAAGGATCAAGAAATGATAATGACGATGGCGGGAAGAAGGGAATTAAGAGACCAAGGGCAGTTTTTGCAACAGATTTTGAAGATTACTATACCTTATAGATTTGATTATATATTCTGTTCTCTTTTTTGGCTTAGAGTTTATGCATTAGTGTCTGTCTGGCTAATCCATTGAAGGACTAACCTTTTCTTTTCTTGGTTGCTTTTTTTATATCTAAAATATGAAGATTTTTCTGTTTGATTGTTTGATCAGCACTGAAAAATTAAATTTCGTTGAATTGAAAAGATGTCTAGTAACTTACGTTATAGCATCTCGCATTTTCTTAGAGGGCAGGAGCCTGAAACTGATAATATGATGTTCGGAACTGTGAGTTCACTCACTCGGGCTTCACAACTTACACCATGTTTGTTTACTCCTGACTCATCTGAGTCGTCCGGATCTGAATCATCTGGATCTGAGTGAAATCACCTGACTCATCTGGATCTGAGTCGATATGTTTGTTTTGAGTCAGATCTGACTCATCTGACTCGGAAATAAGTGAGTCAGTGGTTTGGTCTCATGAGTCAGGGGTATTTTGTTACCTGACTCAAATGAGTCCGAGTCAGGGGTTATGTCTGAATCAGAGGTCGAGTCAGATCTGACTCAAAATGGAAAACAAACGGTCTGACTGCTGACTCGGTCCGAGTCAGGGATCGACTCAGATTCAGACGCCGAGTCAGCTGCAAACAAACAAGGTCTTATTCTCTCTGGCCATTGTGAGTTTACTCAAGGGTACATACATACACTCGGTTATGGGAATTTCCATCCAACTTTAACTTCTGAAACCAGCATTCCGTTGATTCTAGGAATTTATATCCAACTTTAACTCTGAAAACCAGCATTCCGTTGACTCGTTCCTCTTCGATTTATTTACGAAAATGTCTAATATCTATCTGTCATTCTTCTTCTGTTTATTTACGAAAATGTCTAAAGGAAAAAAAGAAATTAAAATCAGAGAGGGCCATTTTCAGTTTTTTTAATAGTAACAATTTCCAATCTTTTTTTATCTATTGCACATTCTGGTCTATATTTTTATGCAAAAAATGATCATAAAAGAGACTCCCTCCCTTCGGGCCCTCCGGTCGGTTGGCCCAATAATAACTCAAATAGTGTCTAGAACTTAGAATTCATTATCAATCATGTATTGTAGGTGACAAAATATAACATCTATCAATTACTGACAGCTGTAAGGTCCTAGAGCTAAGTACTAAGACAAAACCCAGGTCGAGATCTTGAGAGTGAATCTCAGTCACGTGCGAAACTTGAAGATAAAGACCTAGCCACGTGCGAGACCTGAAGTTGGCAGAATCCAAAACTTGGAACTCGAGACCTGGATTTGAGATCATGCTGTAAGAAAGAGAATCAATCTTAGATCATGGAAGTCATTTAGGGGAAAGTAAATTTTGAGTGGACTATGACGTCATCTCCACGTAAACACAAGTGGTCTCTCATCGATCACACATTTGGCATGATAATTAAACATGTATATATAGCCAAAAATGCTAATTTTGTAATCAAGTACATTGTATTTAGAATATCTTGATCAATAAGAATTTACACTTTCTATGTTGTCTCTCTCTGAAATTTTCCCCGAGGTGTTATTCCTGATCGACTTAGAAGATAATTCGAAAACCCTAATTGAATCATATATCAAGTTAATTAACGAAAAAAAATGTAAAGTTTGATAAGTGAAGTGATCTAATAGAAGAGTTGAATTAGATCATCGTGTACGTACGCAATTGATATCCATCCTAAGAATTACAATTATGCATCTACATTGGCGCCAACTAAGGCTACATCGTAACTTTGATTTGTCATCTACATTTAGTTATGAATCATGATTTTTATGCATGTTTAACCTACCTTGGAGTAAATAGGATAAGCCAAGACCTGGAACTCGAGATCTGGATTCTCATAATATAAAATGGTAAAAACTTTGAGTAAATTGGATAAGTTAGTCTTCACATACCTTTGTTAATGAAGTTCTCACAAATATCTTCGTTTTTCCTTTAGTCTTCAATCTTCGAGGGTATTTTATGATATCTGATACTCAATTACCATGCTCTAATCCTAGTCGGAGACATGACTTGAGTATACTAGAAATGAAGATATAGTTTTGTAAAACATTGATGAGAAGCTTGATATATCAAAACCTGTGATTTCGACCGAGCAACACTCTAACAACTCGCATCTTGATCAACTTTTGAGGCATCTTCTTCCGAGCTCCGGTGAATTTATACTTGCGTCTTGTAGGTTGTTCATAAGAAAATCATCTATGATTTCGTGCAGAAATTGGATTTCACACAACGAAGGAAAGTGTTCATTCAAATAATGCCAACATAAGCAACAATAAGAATCCGTCATACCAAACATTAACAACACATTTCGAAAAATATAAATGATAAAGTCAATTGAATTACCTAGAGTAGACTTAGATTCCCTTTAATTTTCCTAGTGTGTATTTTTGAAGCCTTTCCCAACTCTCTCATCAAGTGGGACACTAATGCAGCATCTCGCGTGAAAAGATGAAGGTACCCAAATACACCACAATCTTTTTCTTTCAACCTATAAGTACTCTACCGAATGTGATCGTCTATGGACAGAGTCGAGACAATACGAAAATTCAGTTCACACTTCATGTGATCGTCTGTGGATACGAGATCGAGATAATACAACAACAAGATAACTTGTGTGATTGACTATGGATACAAGATCGAGACAATACAAAAACAAAGTGTCATACTTGATAATAGATTTGGTATTAACCAAACTCTATAGGATCACTATAAAGTAATGCGGAGTTAACATATATGTGTATTTTACTTTATTATAATAAACAATTATAATGCGACAATCAAAGTAAAAGACACAACAAGATTTTGTAAACGAGGAAACCGCAAATGCAGAAAACCCCTGGACCTAGTCCAGTTTTGAATCCTCTCAGAATTAAGCTTTTATGCAAAATCTAAACCAACTTCGTATAGTTGAGACCAAGCAGACCATGCGCCTTCGACTTCTATATTCACGCACGTGAACAACAAGTCCTTTGGATCGTATTCCAAAAATCAAAGGAAGAATATGTTTGGTAACCACCCTAATCAATCTTTGCTACAAGATATAGATGAGTTGTTGACAAAGGATCTTCCATTTAATCTAATAAACTCCTTTGTCTGGTTAGATCAATCTAACTTTAACTACCGAAATAGTCAAATATAGATTCGCACTCAATCAAAATAGATCTCAAAGAGATATATTGAGAATGTCGATCTCACGCAACTAATCAATCGAATAAATCCGATTCTAGTTGGATCTCAGCCGATCAAGGTTTATGCACACAATTCACAAGATATGATGCAGCTCTACCATTTGAACCATATATAAGCTACAGTTTATTAAAGAAAAAACCACATAAGCTACATACTACAAGGAAGTCAAATGTCATCAAACTCAATGTGATAAATGTTGGTACAACTTATTTTATATCATTAAATCCAATCTCAACCGCTGATTTCATCATCAATACTTTAACTAAAATCAACAAGCTTCTACTTCCCATGTTAGAATTTTGACGCTAATAATGTGTAAAAAAGGATAACAAAGAATAAACAAACAGAAACTGCTAACTCTAACGTCGTGGATGATTGTATATCTCCCCCTATTTAAGGAGGGCAAGGTTAAAATCAAAATCTTAGGTAATTTTTTATTAACCAAACGAAATATTCTCTTTAATAAACAAAACAAGGACTAAACATCAAACGGAATAAGGATAAAACGCGGATTTCTAGAATGATATGTGTAATTTACAGAGACTAGAATACAAATATGTTGGAAATTATTTATGTACGAAAATGTCATTTTTGTAAAATTGAAAATAAAAAAACTTTATATCTTTGAAACTATGCATCCGATTTTTGTGAATTTTTATTGAAAAGGCGAGGGTACCCAAATATACCTCAAGCTAAAACTTTTCCTTCCTACAATGCCTTTCTCTGAAAGTGATTATCTATGGACTGCGTCGAGATAATACAACTAATCGGTTCACACTTTGTGTGATTGTCTAGGGATACGAGATCAAGACAATACAACAACGAAGTATGTTTACTTGATACAAGGGTTCGGACTTAACCAAACACAATAGGATTGCTTATCAAGTAAATAGGAATTAACGTTTGTGTAATTTACTTTAATTACAATAAAAAAATTATAATGTTGAAATATAAAGTAAATGACACAGCAAGATTTTGTTAACGACGAAAACCGCAAATGCATATGAAAAAGCGGGGGTCTAACACCACCCAATATTTCGCTTAGCAATCTGTATGGACTAACTCCGAAATACTTTGCTAGAGAATCAACTAGACAGTCATACTCAATCTAGATAAAAGTATCTCAAGGAGTTAATATCTCTCTCTTGATTTGATTTTTACTCACGATAAAACCAATAGCGATTCTTTATCAAATACAAGGAATACTTGGACGGTACCAAAGACCAATGTCCAAGGATCAATCAATATCAATCAACAACCAAAGGTTGGATTTCCAATTGATGATCACGAACGCACAACCTGTATTATTTCAATTATATAAAATATAATGCGGAAAAGAAATAACACAGACACCGGAAATTTTGTTAACGAGGAAACCGCAAATGCAGAAAAAACCCGGGACCTATTCCAGATTGAATATACACTGTATTAAGCCGCTACAGACACAAGCCTACTGCAAACTAACTTCAGACTGGACTATAGTTGAACCCCAATCAGTCTCTCACCGATCCAAGGTACAGTTGTACTCCTACGCCTATGATCCCAGCAGGATACTGCGCACTTGATTCCCTTAGCTGATCTCACTCACAACCAAGAGTTGTTGTAACCCAAAATCAGAGATTTGATAATAAACAGATTTGTCTCACACAGAAAAGTCTATAAAAGGATAAATCTGTCTCCCACAGATAAACCCTAGGTTTTGTTCCATCTTTTGATATAAAATCAAGGTGAACAGGAACCAATTGATAATCCGGTCTTATATTCCCTAAGAACAGCCTAGATTAATCAATCACCTCTCCACAATCCTTCCTGACTACACAAGCGGATTATCGAGGAATCACAAACAGTGAGACGAAGATGTTTGTGACTTCTTTATCTTGCCTATTGGAGAACTCTCACGATCTCAAGCCAATCAATCGATTGTACTCGTACGATAGAAGATGCAAGATCAGATCACACAACTATGATAAAGTAGTATCGGTCTGGCTTCACAATCCCAATGAAGTCTTTAAGTCGTTAACCTGATTTTAGAGAAGAAAATCAAAGGTTAATGGATATCGACTCTAGCGGGCGCACTAGTAGCACACAGACGTGTGGGGATTAGTTTTGCACAATGCTAGATGTCTCCTTTATATAGCCTTCAATCAGGGTTTTGTCTTAGTTACAAAGCAATCCTTATTCACCGTTAGATGAAAATCTTATTTTGATTCAAGCTAATATTTCTCAACCGTTAGATCGAAAACTTAGCTTGTCACACACACTTGGGTAGACGTTTACTGGGTTCGTGAAAACCATGCCCAAACGTGTACGTGTATGTTGGTTCAACATAGTAACCCAAAAGGTTAACCATATGTGCATTTCATATTAACCTTGTTCTTCTTCACCATAACTAGTTCAATTGACTCAAATGAACTAGTTAAAGAGTCGTTCAATTGCTATGAGATCTTATGTAACTACACAAGACACAATTGAAACAAAGATGGTCTGATTCGATTGAATCGGCTCATGAACATTATAGCCACGGTTTGCATAAAGCATTCCTTAGTAATTTAATGTTTCATGTTCAGAGCACATCTTTAGATCATAACCTCTTAAGTTCACAAGCAAGTTCGTGGACTAAGTTAATCGGTTGAGTTTTCCAAACTCAGCAGAAATTCTCGGAAAGAGAACTTCCACCAGTTCGCGAACTTAGCACACAAACGAGTTTTTGGAAAATCCAGCAGAAATTCTCGGTCGAGAACTTCCGACAGTTCGCGGACTGAGTCTACGAACTAGGTTCGCGGACTTGGCAAGCCAATTCCACAATCCTCCATATTTATCTTGATCAACAAAGTTCGAAAACTTCGGTTCAAGGAATACATGGTTATGTAATCTAAACTCTCATTTCAATCATTGAGACATTCTCAGAGGACGCTATGTAGCCGTTATTCACAGACTGATTCACGTCAGAGCAATTCTCAAAGTGATTGAAACTTTTCATGACTTTCGTCACTAGGTGAAGATAAACTTGATCAAAGAGAAACGCTTTACCAACACACGATTTCGAGATAAAAGATAAGCAATGAATGCTCAGATCGAAATGTCAAATGTGTATGCTAGTCTATATAGCATACGACTTTTATCTCACAAGAAGTAGGAGATAGAAGAGATATACTTTTGAGTGATAGATAAGTTCAAGTCTCCACATACCTTTTTGTTGATGAAGTTCCACGGTTCCTTGTATAAATCTTCGTCATTGTATGATAAATCGCCATGAAGTCCTTGAGCTCATCTACACTTTTCTATCCTAGTCCGAGACTTAGCTATGTAGGCTAGAAATCAAGACTTATAGTTTTGATCACTAACATTGACAAACATGCTTGAGATAGCAACGCATGCGAGGTTGACCGAGCTATGCTCTAACAATCTCCCCCTTTGTCAATTTTAGTGACAAAACTATTAATACATATGGAATACAAAAAAGATAAACTTTAGTGGCTCATATTCCATAGTCTAATCTTCAACGTTCCTTGAAATCTTCGTCCTTCCAAGTACTCCAATGATCCCAAAGGTTGTAAGTTTAGCACCATCGTTGTTGAAGATCCGTAGCTATAACAATGAGAGAAATCGAGATTCTCGATCATTATTATACAGTGTCATAGTATTATTATATAACATCAAAGGCCAATTGTATCACGACTTTAACAATAATACTACGGTGATATGTATCACTCCCCCTTAGTCAATACTCCATATCGATCATGGAAACCACTCCCCCTTACACAATGATCCGAAAACCATATGTATTTGTAGTGTGAACTATAATATTTCTCCCCCTTTTTGTCAATAAAATTGGCAAAGGTACAAGAATGGGATCATAATGAAATTTCCACAAGAGACATTTCATGACCAAAAGAAAAATACATACCAACTTAATTAGATGCAATCTAATAGCCGAAGCTAACAGCATTCATCAAGGAGTTTTAAGATACAAGATAACCCCTATAAAATTCCACAGCCGCACTCCCCGCAAGATATTACCATTAAGCACAAGTTCAAAAGAACTCTCCCTCATTTGATGTCATTCCCGAGAGAACAACAAGAGCGACCTTAATTTCGAAAGAAAAGAATGGTTTTTTACTGGACACCAAAAACCATAGGAATGATTTTTTATATCCAAAGCTCAACCAAATTATCCACAAGTAAACCCATGATTAATTCAATTGGAATACGCAACTAAATCAAACCACGAAAGTGATCAATTTAATTGAAAGTGCTCAATATAAGTAAACTCACGGAGCTACGACTAAGTCAATCATATGGAGATGACTAACTTAACCGTTCAAATACTCAACATAAGGAGAACCTTACGGAATATATGACTACATTAACCAAAGAACATGATAGTGTAGCCTTTCATATACTCAACACAAGAACTTGTGGAATATATGAAAACTCAACTAGATTAATTACAAGAGAACCTATAATTAATTGATCGTTGTCGTAGGCGTCAAAAATAATTACACTTTCTTACTACTCAAAATATATTATGAAGCAATGGCAAGAAAGGATCGTTCCCACAAAGAAGACTTGGGTTGTCAATATATTATGGTTTCTTATAAGTAACAAGGGGGATTTTTCTGATTTTTATATAAACTAAAATAAAATAAAAGCAAAACAATGAAAAGTAAACACGCAAATCAAGGATGTGAAAGTATTGGTCAATGATTTCGTTTTCATTCACTAACACGTTCTTGTCTTAATAACTAGAATTGATATTTAATCTCTCATTATCAAAAGCCCTAAGATACCTAATCGAAAGAATATCCCGCAATTTCCTCTTATCATCACACATACATGTAAAACGATGCAAGTATGAATTCTACCAAAAGAATAACTTAACGTCTTGCGCTAATCAAGTTCAATTCCCATGGAGCATTAAGATTCATGAAATTAGGCTAATCAATGCAATTGAAATACATTGCGCAAACAATTCGAACAAAGGTCATGGTTCTCATATGATTACAAGGATATATCACTATAACCTACAATCATATTTATGCTACTTGTGTTCAAGGATTATCGCTCGATGATTAATCCTAAACTAGCTATAGATATGAATATGAGCTCTACCAATTTGCAACTTGACAAAACAAATACTCAATCATGTTGTAATACGTCAATCATACAACTATATTTTCAGAGAATCATGAACGATAGATATGAGAAAACTAATTCATAAACCCAAAATCATGTTATGTGAAATCAACTTAATCCATAAACCAATAATAAAATTAACTACTCATGTTCAAGGAGTTCATCACAAGAATATAGAGAAAAATTTTCATGTTGTAAAACCCTAGAAAACAAGTAGAAGAAGAGATATTTAGGTTTAGAGAAAGATTTTTCTATTTATATGCTTCCCAATTCCAAAAGGATACTCTTTCCAATATTAGGTCTTCTCAAAACCCATCTCCAATTAGTCCACCAAGCCCATGTGTGGAAAATACCCGTGGGAAAATTTCTGTCCAAAAGTGTTCGCCGGAATCGCTGACGTCATCGTCGGAATCTGGCCGGAATATGCACCGCCGGTCACCTGTAGTTCATTGTCGGACATTAGAGTCAACTAACGGTCAGACGTTAAAGTTAACAGTTGAATAACGGTCACTAACGGCATCTGAGTCTGAGTTGTGACCGAGTCAGGTAGCTGACTCGGCTGAATGGGCTGAGTTGCTTTGGCCAAGTCCATTACACAAGCCTAAGGGTGCACAGGAACCGAGCCGGACCGACGGACCGTCCCGGAACCGGTGGAACCGTACCTGTTTTTGTCCCGAACCGAGGAAGGGGGTACAGGTACCGGTCCAAAAAATAGGAACCGAGGCTAGGGAGGTACAGGTACTCGGCCCTACCCATATCCCGTGTCGAACTGTACCGAGTGTACCGATCATTTGTGATCGTTAGATTTCTATCTAATCTAACGGTGGTAGATATCTAGTATATATAGGAATGAAGTTAGGGTTAGAAACAGAAGTGATTCATTTTCTTTTTCCTTCTTCTTCTTCGCCGCTCTCCTGTCCCGAGTCTCCTGCTCCATCACTGTGTTCATAAGAACACACGTTAAACAACACCAAATCCATCACTGTTTATTTGATTAATTCAATAAGTTAACTAGAAGTCTATAACAGGTAACCAAAATTTCTTTGATTATGATTATTATTGTGAATCTGTGATGTTTTTATTATTTTTTTTAATTTTGATTCTGATTATTATCTTCCTTTTGTGTGTGTGTTCAGTTAAATTTAAACTGAGGAGTGAATTGGGTACCCGAAATCTCGATCTGTTTGTTCTGAATCTTCTGATTCCTTAATCATTTGATTAGGTAAGATGCAATCTAGATCTGTCATCTGTATCATTTAATTTGAGATTCATTAGTTTGATTATAAGTTTATAACATAATGATTTGCATGACCAATTCTAGGGTTTTGGATTGTTGTTGCATTTAAACAGCTAAGCTTTGTTTTCTTTAGAAACATGTTGTGAATCAGTAGTATTGCGACTTATTTGCGTTTTGCAACAATCAATCTTTTGCCCTGTAACCATACATTGTTAAGCAGATGTACATGTTGCGTTCATTCCCAAGGTGTATCATTGTAGGTTGTTAGTTTCCAGCCATATTATTGATCTGGCATGCACAACTTTTTCTAGTCCTGTAACTCCTGTTGCTTTAACTCCTGTTGAGTATTTTGGATTGTACCATTTTGATGGACATGAATTGTTTGGATAAAGTAGATGTTCCATCTTAACCGATTTCTTTTGTCATCTGGAATTAGCTGATAATGTCTCCATGTATTTGTCTTTCTGACTTCAATGTTTTGGTTGGCGGTGCCGTAATTGTCTCGGAGTTAATAGTTATCTTTCATGCTGATGAATCCTTGTCGTTTGTTTCAGACAACGTCGACTTGGAAACAGCTTGTGGACGACACCACCGTGTTTCATGCCTTAGTATCATTGATCCAGGTGAGACGGAAATATCATTTGTCTTCATATGTTTACTGAATCTTCTTCTTTTGCCTGACACTTCTTTTTCTTTTCCGTTCTGTTCTCCAGGTGATTCTGATATCATCAAAACCCTTCCCGGTGACCAGTAAACGAAGAAAGCTAGCGGATCCAATCGATAGATCCAGAATTTTTCTTGTTTGGGTTGACTCTTTTTCTATCTAGTATGAGTTGAGTTATAGTGAAATTGAATCAGGCTATTTCAAATTTGTAAGTCCGAAAGAACACATTAATACTGAATGTTTTTTGGTAGCTGAATCTGAAAGTATGTTCTTGCACTTTATGAATGTCGTGTGAGACTATTGTTGTGTGTTTTCTTTCTAACATTTCAACCTAGAACTCAATTTGTCTGGAAAAATGACAAGAAAATCTGTCTTTGAATTCTGACAGAAAGTATCGATTGGTACCGGAACCGTACCTGGTACCGTACGTGTACCGAATGGTACCGGAACCGAGGTACAAGTACCGGTCCAAAATTTTGGAACCGAGCCTAGGGAGGTACAGGTACTCGGCCTGGGCAGGAACCGAGCCGAACCGTACCGTGTGCACCCTTACACAAGCCTAATCTGTTGTTGCGCCATGATGGGTTGCACTTTGCACTGTATCCTATTCTCCCCTGCAACCTTAGCTGCACTGCAACACTATCATTTACAACACTGCTCAACCTTACTCAGCTCTCATTATGTTGCCATCATTCTAGACCTGCAATTGCATTCCAGCTTCATTTACTCCATTGATTGCAAACAAGCGGCAACATCTCACCGCTTCAGCATCTGTGTATCCTTATCGCTCCCAGCAACGAACAGCCATTCTCTTCTTTACTGCAACTGTTCATTGCACATTCAGTTCAACCACCAACACAAGAACTCACTGCTTCTCTGCCAGCTTTCTATTTCTCTTCTCAGCTGCAATATCATCTCAGGCCACCTGAACAAACCACAATCCAGCAAAACAATCTTCAGCGGTACCTCATAGTTCACGCCATAAATAGCTAAACGCAGCAATCATCTTTAGCTTCAGTACAACTGCAATTGCCTCCTTTAGCTCATACCAAGAACTATTCAATCCCATTCACCCGCGGCACACAACCACCAAGTCCCTATGATACTGCAACCATCAGTTCCCTGCATTCCAACAATTAGATCCCCTGCACTTGCACCTCAACCATCAATTCCAACATTGTACCTACAATCTTCAATCCCAGCTTTGCCATCCATCCAACTGCATCATCTCAGTTCCAAAACTTCAATTACAGCATCACCAAGTTTAGTTCCATCCATTTCCATTTCAGTTCAGCTACAAGTCTTTAAATCCATGACTTCATCCAATCTCTGACCATGGCCTGTATTCATCACCACTTGTTGTCGCCACCACTTTGTATCACCAGGTCCATCTCCAACCGCAGCTCAGTTCAACCATCACTGCAATTCAGACCCGCAAAACCACCAGCTCGAGCTCTACTCTCAAACATCATAGCCAGATGCAAATACGAGTCATACCCATCTTCCAATTTCGACAGCAGCTACACAGTTGATTTCTTGACCTCAATCTTCACCCTAATTCATCTTCAGTTCTTCCAATTACCTAATTCTTCAAAGAACCATGAACATAACCCACAGAATCTTCTCTTCCATTAACAACATCTCCATCTTCAAACCCTAATAATTCAATCCATCATGAATTCCGGCAAAACCAAAACTGACTGCAACCCAATTTATCGATTAGCCTCATCATCCCCTTGTTCTATCACTTGCAGAGACCGAATCACCATCAAACCCTAAACTTTATTTTGTATCTCAAATCATCCACAGAATCCTCGATTTCATCCTCTCTGTGTTTCGACCAATAATTCGTGTCTGCTTCGATCTCTAACTTCAATTCCTCCTGAGTTTCTTCCATAACAACCGATTATTCTTCTTTCAATTTCGGATTCAATTTGCCTCTCTTGATCAACAGCAGCAGCCGCTGTTTTCTTTCTCTAACTTTCATAAATGAAATGAATGAGAGGACATCTCTCGATTCTAGTAAGGTTATGAGCTGGGATTGGATAATGACACCCCACTGCATAAGATAAGAGATACCCCAGTGGATGCCCTATAATATGTGGTCACCCCTTAACATCAGCTGGCTGTTTTTAATGCTCATGTGAGAGAGTTGCCCCTTAACCTTATCCAGGCTCCACATATCGCACGCCATTGCAATGCTGGTTTTCCCCTTTGTGCTCAAATTAGCTGATTATTTCTTCTTTTGCTCCAAAAGACTCCATTGCACCTAATAAACTCAAACTCACACATAAGATACATAATTCACAAGGATAATAGCAAAGAAAGCATAAATACTAGATATAAAATTAGGTGTTTTAGACACCTATCATTAATCTAATTGGAATACAAACAACCAAACTAATCACCGAAGTAATCAATTTAATTATTTTGTGCTCAACATAATAGAACTTATGGAACCCCGACTAAGTTCATCATAGAATATGACAACTTTAACCGTACATGTACTCAACATAAGAAGGAAGACTTATGGAGTACTAACTATATAACCAAACTAGTTGATTAATTTAGTTCCTAATGCTCGACATATAGCATCTTATGGAACAACCAACAAACCCAAGGTAAATCGACTTAGTTGTAAGGTGCTCAACATAAGACACACAATGGAGTCTTCACGGTAAAACATAATAAAATGGATCAATGAAGATCAATACTGTGGATAACATACAAGGATCTATTATATTTTCCATCATAACGACATAATAGACTTTATCCTTGTTGAACAAAAGATTTTATCCTATTTTCCATCAAATACATGACTGCATGGGCATAACTTTTGTATATGTGAAAAGTCCATTCGTACTTTCATCAATACGAATACCAATTCATGAACGAATTTACTTTTGACTGCAATATGGGACCTTCAAGTTCACGGACGTAAACTATACATATCCCATAAAAATATTGCAATATCACAAACCATTAAAATACTGCAATAAACATCATCCTCCAAATATTTTTAGAATTTAATAACCAATAAACCTAAAAAATAACATAAGAAGATGAACACAAAAATAGCTATGTGTAGTCACAATCATCGCTATTCAAAGCACTAGTTATTCTTCCAACTAATCTGAAAAGAAGACATATTAGGCATATAACTAGAACCACGATCAGACGAAAAGCTAAATCATGTCTGCAATCAGGGATTGAACAAGAACGAGTTCCTCAGATGCCTTCCTTAGTTCGTCTTTTAGGTAGTCTAGATTTCGTGTTGCGATACCAAGTTGTTCGCGAACGACCTTAAAGTCTCCAAGAAGATTTCCTACCAATTGTGAAGAAATCTGAACTGACAGTTTGTCTTCGTTTTCATGATCAAGATCATGAAAGCATGAGATATCAATTGGACATAGCTCAACATCATCAACCTTGTTGCTTCCCTCCATTGTGCACCAAAAAGACTTTTAGAAAATCTTTTTGCACCTTTGGAACACAATATATATATAAGGAATTCCATCAAACCCTAGGAAACATGACGTTCGTGAGGGTTGGTGCGTGTACAAGAGAAACGGCCCTATGATAGACCAGGAAGCCCAAAATAAAAGAAATAGATGTTGAGGAGCAAACGGAATAAAGAAAACGAATGCAGTACAATCCTGAAAGCTTTCTCAAGACGAAAAATCCTGAGAATCAAGAGCATCCCTTTTTAACAGGACAAAAATTAAAAAGAGATGCAACATGAACATGTCAGGGAGTAATAGGATGAGCATCTTGCTCATCATTGTTTACTTCTTCTTTTTCCTTTTCATCGGTATTTAACAAACTACCTGGTTTAGTTGAAGAAGTATTACCAAGAGAAGATTTAGAAGTACCTGGATTAACAGCATTCCATGTTTTCTTGATATTCCGTCTTAGTCTGTTTATGTGAATCTTCAGATCAGAGACTCGACCTTCCAGACTGATTCACAACACCTGTCACACTTTTGATGTTTTTCCTTCCACCATTATAGGCATCCTTCGGTTTGAAGACATAATTAGGAAAAGCCTTATCACAGTATATCCCTTGAGGTCGAACAGGGTTGATTCCAATCTGTAATATAGGTTTAAAAACTTCTTTGGACATCCAAGTAAGAATGTTGTGAAAATTTTCATTCCTAATCCGAAGGCGACACCTTCGCTCAGAGTGTCCTTTGTTTCCGCAGTAATAGAAGTTGAAGGACCTACGTTCAGTAGTTCTCTTTTGAGCAGTTTTAGAAGAAGTAGACTCCCTTGTTTTTACAAGCTGACACAGGTTCTTCACATGGAGAAATATTAACAGCTTTAACAAATTTAGTCTTACCACTGTTAGGAGCATCTATTCCTTTATATCCCAGACCACGTTTATCATGATGTTCTTTACATGCTCCCAGCATAGAAGACAGTTTTGTAGAGCTAGAACCGAACCTATTTAGATTCTCTTCCAGTGATTTTACCTTATTAAGAGCAGCAGTGAGTTTGGTTTCCAAGGATTTCTCTCTGATAAGAAAACTGCGTTCTTTGTCATTGAAACACTTCTGTTGAGATTCACATCTTGCTTCACTTTCGACAACCCTCTCTTTTAATATACAGAGGTTACGAAGAATATTATCACATTCAGATTTTTTTGAGCGAACCTCTTCTTCTTGATCTTTAACGGTAGATTGTAACAGTTTGTATCCACCATCATAACCTTTGAAGAGTTTTCTCAAGTTTCTGATTTCTTGACAAAGATGACTCATATACTTTATCAAGCAAGAAGTTGTCCTTGTTTCCTTTAATTCATGATCAAACAACTTGATGTATTGAGAAACTTCCTCATCAAGACTCTGTTCTTCTTCTGAATCACTGTCATCTGAAAGATCAGCCAACTGTTTATCAAGAGATTTCCAGTTGAATGCAGATTCGGCAGAAAGAAACAAGGAAGAGTTTTTCTCAAAGGTTTCAGATCTCTGAAGCTTATCTGAATAACCCAGAACTGATGTTGCGTTATCAAAGATAGTACTCTTGTTCCATAGAGTCAGATCGCTACAAACACAAACTTTTGAGGTCTTTAACGTGTTTGCCTGCTCTGATACCAATTGAAAAGGCGGGGGTCTAACACCACCCAATATTTCGCTTAACAATCTGTATGGACTAACTCTGAAATATTTTGTTAGAGAATCAACTAGACAGTCATACTCAATCTAGATAAAAGTATCTCAAGGAGTTAATATCTCTCTCTTGATTTGATTTTTACTCAAGATAAAACCAATAGCGAGTCTTTATCAAATACAAGGAATACTTGGACGGTACCAAAGACCAATGTCCAAGGATCAATCAATATCAATCAACAACCAAAGGTTGGATTTCCAATTGATGATCACGAACGCACAACCTGTATTATTTCAATTATATAAAATATAATGCGGAAAAGAAATGACACAGACACCAGAAATTTTGTTAACGAGGAAACCGCAAATGCAGAAAAACCCCGGGACCTAGTCAAGATTGAATACACATTGTATTAAGCCTCTACAGACACAAGCCTACAGAAAACTAACTTCGGACTGGACTATAGTTGAACCCCAATCAGTCTCTCACCGATCCAAGGTACAGTTGTACTCCTACGCCTCTGATCCCAGCAGGATACTGCGCACTTGATTCCCTTAGCTGATCTCACCCACAACCAAGAGTTGTTGTAACCCAAAATCACAGACTTGATAATAAACAGATTTGTCTCACACAGAAAAGTATATAAAAGGATAAATCTGTCTCCCACAGATAAACCCTACGTTTTGTTCCATCTTTTGATATAAAATCAAGGTGAACAGGAACCAATTGATAATCCGATCTTATATTCCCTAAGAACAGCCTAGATTAATCAATCACCTCTCCACAATCCTTCCTGACTACACAAGCGGATTATCGAGGAATCACAAACAGTGAGACGAAGATGTTTGTGACTTCTTTATCTTGCCTATCGGAGAACTCTCACGATCTCAAGCCAATCAATCGATTGTACTCGTACGATAGAAGATGCAAGATCAGATCACACAACTATGATAAAGTAGTATCGGTCTGGCTTCACAATCCCAATGAATTCTTTAAGTCGTTAACCTGATTTTAGAGAAGAAAATCAAAGGTTAATGGATATCGACTCTAGCGGGCGCACTAGTAGCACACAGACGTGTGGGGATTAGTTTTGCACAATGCTAGATGTCTCCTTTATATAGCCTTCAAATCAGGGTTTTGCCTTAGTTACAAAGCAATCCTTATTCACCGTTAGATGAAAACCTTATTTTGATTCAAGCTAATATTTCTCAACCGTTAGATCGAAAAATTAGCTTGTCACACGCACTTGGGTAGACGTGTAATACCCCGATATTCGGCAGTGGTTGGCCGAATGGAATATAAGTACTGATTTGTCCTTCCCTAACACCGAGGCCTTTTCAGCACAATTGGCTCCAGAGTTGGCAGAAAACTCTGCAGTTAAGCGTGCTCGGGCGGGAGCAATCCAGGGATGGGTGACCATCCGGGAAGTTACTGCTGGATTACCGCAGCGATGCCCGTTGAAAATCCCACACTGCCGGATAACCGCAGTGGCTAAGTGGGGACAGTATCGGTGGAGGGACGGGTCATTACAAATGGTATCAGAGCCGACGACGGTTCACCTGCCGAGGGTGAGAAGGTACGCTGGACGGGGTTGTTCCAGGTGCTTCTCATGAGAGGTAGGGAACGTCGGAGATCTGAGCTTGCGAATATATTCTGGAGCCGAGGACGGCTCCAATTTAAGGTGGTGGTATTGTAATACCCCGATATTCGGCAGTGGTTGGCCGAATGGAATATAAGTAATGATTTGTCCTTCCCTAACACCGAGGCCTTTTCAGCACAATTGGCTCCAGAGTTGGCAGAAAACTCTGCAGTTAAGCGTGCTCGGGCGGGAGCAATCCAGGGATGGGTGACCATCCGGGAAGTTACTGCTGGATTACCGCAGCGATGCCCGTTGAAAACCCCACACTGCCGGATAACCGCAGTGGCTAAGTGGGGACAGTATCGGTGGAGGGACGGGTCATTACAACTTCGGTTCAAGAAATACATGGTTATGTAATCTAAACTCTCATTTCAATCATTGAGACATTCTCAGAGGACGCTATGTATCCGTTATTCACAGACCGATTCACGTCAGAGCAATTCTCAAAGTGATTGAAACTTTTCATGACTTTCGTCACTAGGTGAAGATAAACTTGATCAAAGAGAAACGCTTTACCAACACAAGATTTCGAGATAAAAGATAAGCAATGAATGGTCAGCTCGAAATGTCAAATGTGTATGATCTAGTCTATGTAGCATACGACTTTTGTCTCATAAGAAGTAGGAGATAGAAGAGATAGACTTTTGAGTGATAGATAAGTTCAAGTCTCAACATACCTTTTTTGTTGATGAAGTTCCAGGGTTCCTTGTATAGATCTTCGTCGTTGTATGATGAATCGCCATGAAGTCCTTGAGCTCAACTACACTTTTATATCCTAGTCCAAGACTTAGCTATGTAGGCTAGAAATCAAGACTTATAGTTTTGATCACTAACATTGAAAAACATGCTTGAGATAGCAACGCATGCGAGGTTGACCGAGCTATGCTCTAACAGCAGAAAAACCCCGGGACCTTGTCCAGAATTGAATACTCTCAGGATTAAGCCGCTATACAAAATAAACCAACTTCGTATAGTTGAGACCAAACAACTAAACCTATAGTTCACCTAGTTCCGTCTGTATTCCCACACCTCCAACTTATTAATAAGTCACGTACTTGGAACAATTCCTTTGGTTCGTATTCCAAACAGTAAAGGAACAACAAATCTGTTTGGTATCAACTCTCTTCAACCAAGTGATATGAGTCGGACAAAAGTTCTTCTGTTTATCTTAACATAAACTCCTTCGTCAGGTTCTTAGATCTATCTTATGTTCAATTACCCAAAGTAATCATAAGATTTTGCAATCAGTACCTTTAATCATAAGGAACCGTATTGATGACGATCTACTCAACTATTCTATCCAATCTACCACAAGGATAAACCGGTTATAGTGAGATCCTCTTTTTACCAAAACAAGTATTGTTCACACCAAAGATTTATATAACCAAGTCAGAAATCTGTTATCTCTTCTTTGTCTTCAAATCTTCTTAGATCTTCAAAAAACACCTGCACACAACTACTTGAATCTCTTGTGATCAATCACACACAGAACGGAGTCTGTCAACAATGGATTATCACAAGATCGTCTTTAGAACTAACAACAGTCTAAAGATCCCTGTCGAAACTTCGAACTAGTTTGAGTAAATCTTATATCATAAAAGAAGATTCTCAAGCATAAACAAACTAGGTGCAATCAAAGTTCAACCACCGTTAGTCAATCAAATCAATCGAAAACAAAAGATAAACCGCAATTATCTAGTTTCCCACCAACGGTACTCGTAGAGCTTCTCAATCCCAAAGAAGTCTTTAAATTGAGCGGTCGTAAGAGATTTCGCCTAATTAGGTTACTCTCCTCTCTGAATAGGCGGCTTCACCAGTAACAATACAACAAAGGAAGTTTACTGTCACGAAGGCTTAGTTTGCTAGAAAGGCAAACTTCAAGTATTTATAGACAAGGAAGTTTGGACACCAAGGAATTTCCAAAACCGAAAATATTCTCAAGATATTCAATAATAATTTCCATATTCGGTTTTCATAATTCCTGAGAATGCTCTGTCCAAAATAATGATCGAAAATCTCCTTGGAAAATCTTTCACTAGCAAATGCACATTACTAATTCTTATTTTCCATATATAATGAAAAACCTTAATTAAAAGATTCTTAACTTATTTAATTTCGATCCTGGGATTTACTTCCTTCTTAGCCGTTAAGGAATATCTTTGAACAATAAAAGATACGCATAAATGCACGTGTTCAAAGTGTATCGACATCCTTACTTTGTAAGTCCTCTTTCATACTTACACACTTGAAACCGATTTACCACGCTTCCAAACAAGTTTAGAATTGGTTCATCTGACTTTCAAGAGCTATGCGATTGATTAAGAACTCTCAATCACAAATCATGGGTTTAACGGTTGTACCAAAACCAGTAAAGGTTCTACCTCCATGTGAGTATTGTGCATAGTCACACTAGATTTCCAAAATTCGGTTGACTAGGTACTAGGATCGGTTCCCCACATATATATGGTATCTAACTCATATGTGTTTCACATGTCCATAGGATCTGTTCCCCTTTTCCTAAAAACGTGTTGCACATGTCCATAGGATCGGTTCCCCTTTCTGCTATAAACCTTGCTGCACCCCATACAAGGATCGATTCCCCTTTGTGATGTGTTTCACCTCTTACTAGGATCGGTTCCCCTTTACCCAGTGTTAGGTCTTACAAACTACACAAACTCGAGCATACCATCAAGTGATTACTTAAGATCGGTTTCACTAATAAAAGTCATACCAATACAAAAGTCAGACCTCATGTGAATAGTTTTACCAAGAACACAAACAAGTCATGAGCGGTTATACTAATCATACATATTGGTCTTTCATAAGATATGCAATGAAGAAAACGCCTGGCGATTTCCTTTTCGATTCACAAACAAAGTTCATGAGATTACTTCCTTAAAACACATGTAAAAACATTGTTTCCTAGGATGAAATCCTCACCTCATACCCATACATAATCACAATAGCATTCAAACGATTATGTCGATGTCTTATCTACAAAGTTTAATGGTTAAGAAATAAACCTCGTATTGTATTCCTTAATATTATGTCTATCTAGAGTGTTCATGCTTCGCAGTTTTGTTTTCAATATGCACGACTTGAAAGATACGTTAGGGAATAAAACAGTTCAAGTCAAATATCACTAACCTCAAGTGGAAGGATGATGTTGTGGTTGTAGCTCCTTAATTCTTCACTTCTTCAAGTCTTCGCAATACTTGTAATGTCTCAAATCCTAATACTTTCAAGCTAACCTATATGAAGTTGACTCTAGTACATTTAATCAAGCGACTCTTAAATGAGTTTTTGTTCACTAAAATATGACAACCAAACTTGACATGCCAACGCTTGGTGGGTTCAACCGAGCTATGATCTAACATTTATATCTCCCCCTTTCTTTAATGGCAATAAGACTAAACTGAAATGCTAACCAATTTGGTTGCCGCACGTATTTTTCGTTTTCCACCATATCTTTCGTACACCAAACGTATTTTTGATTCGACGCCTTTTTAACATCCATCGTTGGATTGTCTCAATATCCAATGATATCCGATCGATTCAACTCTTCAGTCTACTTATGAAACTGCCCCTTATACATAACCACAAATGCTTCTATTTGTTTTTTCCTCTTTGATCGTTCTTCTTCTCGCTCAACTCTTTCTCTTTCTCTGTTTTCTAACATCTTTCTGAGACAAACCCTAGAACTGGAATTTTTGGTTTCAAGCCAATACTGATGAAAATGATGGAATAGATCGATTTAAATAGAACTCCGTAAAATCTCTATGGATCGGTTTAACATTCATAGTTAGGGTTATTTCAAATTCTCTCTTCTCTCTGAGTTTTTGTCTGAATGCTGCTGCAAACCAAGATTTACTGTTAGGTTAGTTTTTGTCGTGCATCAACAGAATCCATACATGGAGTATGAATTTGATTTTATTCTTTACCAATTTCAATTAAGAGAAGCTTGAATCTAAATTTGATATTTGAACATTTTGTTAAATTTGTTTAAACATCTCTTAATTTGATTGATGCCTTAATACTCTACAGAGGGTAAGTTTATCAACATGAATCTCATGTTTGAGTGCTGGGATATCAAAAATTGAAAATTTAACAATTATTCATTCGTCAAATTCATTTCCTCAGTCATTTGATTACGGAGTACGAACCACAGAATCAATTAATTTTTAATTCCTGATAAATTTACCCTTGGTATTCAATTCTTAATTTAAGAGATGCATCTCATGTTTCCGAGTTGGTATTTTAGGTACCCTCCCTCGAACAAAAACTCCAGTAATGGTGCGAAACAAATTGTTGTTTAAGAGTATCTTAGTAGCAGCACTGAATCCCATGGAGAGCACACAAAAAAATCTCCTATGTCGTTCTTT
Source organism: Papaver somniferum (assembly GCF_003573695.1). Lineage (NCBI taxonomy): Eukaryota > Viridiplantae > Streptophyta > Magnoliopsida > Ranunculales > Papaveraceae > Papaver > Papaver somniferum. The sequence continues at coordinate 115,288,059 of NC_039366.1, read as the reverse complement.
ATATATTTACTTATTATGAATCCTATGGCTCCTGTACTTTAAGTCTTGAATGAAAAACCATAAGATACTCATGTTTCTATCTTATATTTTATCTTATAAATTTCACTGAATAATAAGGTACCAATATTTGTATCTTTTGGCTGCATCTCTCCTCTCTTCACTAAAATGCATGAGTAAAAAGTATGTATCTTTTTATTGGGGTTGATCAATATAGGTTTGGTGCAGTTATTCTGCTGCTAATTTCGTCATTGAGAAGTTATATCCAAGTAGTTTTTGGATTCTTATCTTCTATTCTTTCTTTCAGTTTCGATATTTCTCAAAATCGGAAAAACGCATATGAAAGACTATTATTTGCCGACGTGCAAAGCACGTGTACTCTACTTGTATTTGTAAAGCTCTTTGAATTATCTATACAACGAGCATAAATAACAATGTTAAAAAAAATATTTTCGCTTCTCCAAAAAAATAGATGTAATCTGAGAACCTATATTGCATACATTTTTTCTTTTTTTTTGGAAGCAATATATTGCTTAAATGGTATTTAAAAAGTTCATACATAGGTATATAACAAAAGAAATAAATTCAAGTTTCAGATGACAAAGTATAACATTAAGTGCAACGTATTTAGCATAAAAAAAAGTAACAATGTCGACGTTCACTGCACGTGTGCACTACTTATGAGTTATAACTGGGGATGTACCTAAAAGTAACCCTACAAGTACATCTATTGATGTCATGTCGGACCTGAATAAGATATATTTCCTGTCAAATCAACATTAATATCAGAAAAATCACCAAATATAGTCGTTCGATAAAGTGCCCCAGTTGTATAATGTTATTACGGCTTCCCAAAGATACCTCTATTCTCCTTTCTTCGTGTAAAAAAAGTTATCTAACTCGTGCTTGGAGAAATGGGAACTGTCGTCCCGTATATAAGAAAAAACTTATATTGGTTTTTTCTTTTGTCACTCTTGTTACACTCACTTCACTCTTGAAATGGAAGATAATATTAATAATTTAATATTAATAGCCTTAAATCTTATGACGATGTAATATTATCGGCCCTTCTAAAGGTGCTTCTCATGAACTCTTGGATAATAATATGAATAAATCAACAAAAAGATTGATAATCAAACTTTCTCAGCAAAACAAAGGTAAAGAATATGGATCTGGTACTAATCCTAATGGCCCTAAACATGTTTTATGTCTGAAAAGAAAATCTTTTCCCTACATTGCTGGACAAAGGCGGTCCTTCAAAAGGTTCTTCATAAGATGAACTCCTGGATGAGAATATGAAAAAGTCAATTAAAAGATTTATATTCAAACTTCCTCAGAGAAACAAAGCTAAACAATCTGGATCTGGTAATAATCCTAATAGTCCTAAACCTGATTTAGTTTCATCCACTAAAAGAAAAAGGAAATCTTCTTCTAATTTTGCTGGCCCTTCTAAGGAAAGGAAGGTAAAAATTTTGGATCTGGTGCGACGAATGAGAAGAAAAATGATTCAGATAACGATCCAGACAAAATTCTAGATCCAGATGCTAAGGTTTGTTTCTGATTTTCCTAATTTTTAGTATTGTTTTTTTGAATTGTCGGGGTTTTTAGTTTTAATAAGATCGCAAATAAAAAAAATCTCATTTCTACACACTTAATTAAAATTCAAGTGCTTCAACATCTCCATCATTCATCATCATCCCTTTTCAATTCCTCCTTGTAGATAGTTAGTGTTCTCAAAAGACCTTCACCCCAATGAAGTAGATTCAATATAATATATCATGCAATACCGCAAATTAAACCATAAGTATATAATAAGTCAATGACCTTCTCGTTCCCTTTGGCGAAAAAACCACCTCCGGGATCAAGGGGCCACCCACCTAACATAATACAAATTAATCAAGATAATGAGTGTAAGTTTTCCAATGTATAACTAAGCTTTAAAAAAAATTCAAATAACTAAGTGAATTCCCATCAAATATTATTCATGTATGTATAATGCTAAAAAGAAACTCATATGCTAAATTAGGTTACTTTTCCTTCAAGAGTACTTACATGATGTACTAACTAGCAAAGTAAAATAAAAAACACCACAATACAATACAAATTGCAAAAATATAAATGATATGTATTGCATCAGTCATGCGACGTCTTTGAGGGATGAGGGTTTCGATAGCATGATCAACTTTAATTAAAGAATCTTGTATTGTAAAATCATTGTACTAGAAAAACAAAAGTAAAATTTAAGACGAGAATGTGAACAATAAAATTGTGTTCATAACACATAAGATACATTTTCGTAATAAATCTAATATAATTACATAAATTTCTGAGCTTCATTTACTCGATAAAAAGAGATCAGTTATCTCCCACTATACTAATACAACATTAAATAAGATTCATTCTCACAAGGAGTATTGAACATATAGTTGTTGTTAGAGCTAATGCTCGGTTTACCCTTCATACCTTCGTATGTCAAGTATGTTTTCATATTTTAGGTGCCAAAACTATTTCTTAATATTATTCAAAATAAGGTCAACTTCGGTTTGGGATAAATTAAGTAGTAGAGTTTTAGAATTTTCCAAGTTATTCAAGGCGGATGAAGAATTGAAGATTACACGAAGACATCAATTTGAAGAAGCTTCATCAAGGTAAGTAACTAAGACTTGTCTTTACCAATTGAACTTGTTTCCATCCATTTATATATCATACAAAAAGTCGAATACTATAGTAGTTCATTATAATTTAAAGAAGATCGTATCATTGATTAGCTTCTTGCTAAGTCTAGTGATGTTTCGACTTCTAAGAATGAAGTTTGTGAACCAAAGCTTACTGAACTCAAAACTCAAGAAAAATAAGGTCTTTCAGTTTCTGAACCTATTACAGTGATTTCATGAACCAAAGTTTCTCCAAAAGCATTTGTCTTTTGAGTTCACGAATTTATTACGATGATTTTGGGAACCTATGAAGAGATTTCAATGTATTTGAATTCGCGAACCTATATGGTGAGTTCGTGAAACTATTCAAAGAGATTTCTACTGAGATTTTTAAAGCATTTGAGTTCGTGAACCTAACAAATAAATAATGCTCCTGAGACATATTTTCATTTGAGTTTGCGAGCCTATTATGGTGAGTTCGCGAACCTAACAAGTTTTGATTTCTTCTATAACTTTGTTTGCGTCTGAGTTTGTGAACCTACCTATATGGGTTCCCGAACCTACAAGGCTAACAAAATTTTTTTCTCTTTTGATCCAATGACTCAGACTTCGTAGACCTAAAATCTTAATGAGACAAACCCGTAACGTCTATATCTATGGGATCACCCATTCTTCTTTGAATTTCAAGACTAACTTTTTACACTCTTACGAATTGCTAATTCCTATGGTTAGAAAATCTATTTATTTTCTTGAAAGTTTGAAGTTACCTTTACGTAGGGAAATTCTTTGATGGGGGAATTTTGGATGGGGGCGTGAGGGACAAAAAGAATGACGTCATGTGTCGCTGTAGGTAACTGTTTCTAAACTAACAATATTTCTAAATATGTAGTATATAAGGGTATTTTTGTCCGTAACTAAAAACCATCAATCTTAGCAGTTCTAAATTCTTAAAAATTAAAGTTATGATGTACTGCAGATCAAGTACAGTACCACGATTGAAACCATTCATCCTGGAAACTTTAATTTTTCATTCACCCCATTTCAAAAAGAGGCAAAACAAAGAGGATTTATTTGAAAATTATATACAAATTAGGGCCTCTCTTGGGGGTTTCAGTGATCTTGATGCTGATGGTGATAGATGTTGAGATTTTTGCGATCAAATAATTTAAATCAATTTAAACCTAAGAAAGAAAGGAAGCCCACTATTGGTGTTACTGTGATTTAAGGTTACTGATCCATGTTCTTCTTGTTCTTCTAATGAGAGCGGTAGGAATGGAGGAGAAATGTGTGTGTGAGAGGAAGAGATGATTTAAGCTTTCTCCAACCAAACCAAAATTGACCAAAGTCGATATTTGAAATCACTTGATCAAATGATTCATATATTTCCTGTACGACATGTAAATGGATTCCAAACACAACCTAAGATATCGGGAGAAGAAAAATAATATGACGCATGGAACACCGAAAATGTCCTTTACCATATGTAGTAATCAGAATATTTGTTAGTTAAAAACAATTAACTACAAAGACACATGGTGTCATTCTATTTATCCCTCAAGCCCCCATCCATATTTTCCCCCATAAAAAAAATTGTAATTCTTTTCATAAGAATTTACTTGGGCTTACAATTATCTACAAACTTTAAACCATCAAAAATCTCATTGCAAGCCCAGTCATTCACAATGAAACAATTTTAGTTAGAGAATGAATTTGTTTTAGCAATTGAGAATTAACTTCATCCTTGTTTGTTCACTATAAATTGGAGACACTAACAACACATAAAACTCTACCCCAGCACTCATGTATATCTTGTTAAAAAGTTTTCCTTTAAAACCTAAAAGATCTTCGAGATTTAATGTTCGACTTTGAAAGACTTCACTTGGGATTCGTAAAGCACAGGTTCACATATCTTGAAAGAAATATAGTTTCGATACATGTATCCGTATTTGTGTTTCTTATAATTCTTATATTATCTTCTGATATAAGGTCATCCAAGAATTGGAGATCAAATCATAGAAAACTTCAAACACAGTTGAGTATAACTCTTATATATTGAAATTCTGCCTATGAGTTTTACACCCGAATGCAACATATTTTCTCTTAGCTTGTAATTTTTGTGTAGATAGAATTTTAGGTATCCCTATATGTCTTGAAGATTATAAACCCTAATCTTGGATTTAGATCGATTTTTATCCTTGATCTAGTATCGAAAATAAATCTTTAAAATCCCTGTTAGAGGCAGGGTATCGCTAGTCTTCATGACAGACTATGGAGCAACTCCTAGGGATGTAAAGGACATTGGCTAGGAAAATGAAGTGCATAAGTTCTTACGAGAATCAATAGACGTATGAGCACAACTTCAACAGATTACCTTGGAGGGTTTATTCTGTCTCAACTACATTCCAGACTAAATTCTAATAGTAGCATAGTATTTGTAACATATTAATATAATGCGTGTTCAAACTAGACGAGGTCGCGGGGTTTTACTGCTGGCTTGCAGGTTTCCTCGTTAACAAAAAAATTGGTGGATTGCTTTACTTTTAATTTTCACATTATATTGGTTATATCTTTATAATTAAAAGTACAAGCCAGTTGTACATTAATCAATCCTTGTGATTCAACAATCTCTTTCAAGAAATTACCCAAGGATATTTTATTGTCTGCTTCGATCATTAGAATGAAGTTCAAGGAAGAAAATATTGTATAGGCTCCATAATGAAAAATTTGGTGGTGTACTCGGTATCCTCCCCTTTTCATTTAGGTTCTATGATGAAAAAGTTGGTGATTTACTCGGTACCTGCCCTTCATGAAGAAGAAATAATTGAGTCATCGTTAAATATCTATTCATTTGGTTTCTAAGGGTGTAAACTAATTTGAAAATATTTGGTTGCAGTAGTACTAATCTACAAATGGTTTATGCCTTTATGGGGTTCAATTGAAAACCAATTATTTCTTTTTATAACTGACTAATCGTGTAAGCTAAACAATTTTAAAAACCTGAAGTATTGTTGGTTTAACTAAATAGTTTTGTCATCCATATTTTATAGCAATGGAGGTTAATTAGGATCGTAGGATTTAAAGTTTAAACATGCAAACAATCCCTAGACAAATTAAGCACGTTCAATGTCAAAGGTTGGGTACCTGGTATTGACTTGCACGCGTGAAGGAGGTTCATTTCCTCTTAGACGATTCTGGCAGAGGATATATATGTACTGATATAATCCATAGGCATAGGCTTGGTTCTGCAATAAATGAACTCCGACAAGTAAAGAGGCCAACGAGACAGAAGGTATATTATAGTTTAGTTTATGTTTTCTTGACATTAAAGTTGTTTCCAATCTCATTTTTATACTCCCTCCGTTCTTTTTTAATAGGCCAGTTTTGTTTTTAGCGAAATTTAAGGAAATTAAGAGAACTAATCATTGAAAGTGGTCCTCATGACACTTGTCAATAAAAGAAGTGAAGTGAAATGGTCCCCATGACACTTGTTAGCAAAAGAAGTAAAGTGAAGTGGTCCACATGACACTTGTCATCAAAAAAAGTTAAGAGAAAAGTGGTCCCAAAAAATTAAAATAACATTTGACTTTCCCAATTAGGAAACTGGTCTATTTTTTTGAAACTTTTATTTATAGAAACTGGCCTATTAAAAAAGAACGGAGGGAGTACGAAAATTGAAAAAGCTATCAATTTACATCTCCATGAAATAGCAAATTCTCAAGAAAAAAAAAACATACGTGGGAAAAGTCATTGTTTGCTAATCGTTTATATATTTGCGGTTTCAAAATCATTATCCAGCACTGTGGATTTTGATAAATACACCAGTTGAGAATCAACAGGTGTTTCTGAATATCACGTGTAGTACGACCACCTCAGAGCATGTAAATGTACTAAGTTTCATTAACAGTTTGTCTAAAGAGAGATTTCAAAATTACAGGATGGATTTTAGTTGGAAGTATGAAAAACCAAAATTGGGTACTTTATCGTATATCTTGCGAATCTTTCGATTTTGGAATTTCCTTGTTGTCCAAACAACATTGTTCTACAGACAGTGAAGTTTGTTCTTTTTACAAACTATCCTTAGCCAGGCAAACTTCATTGTTTCCGGTGGATCCGATTACTAGTATTACTTGTAATACTATACCGGAGAGGAAAGTACCCTAATTAGGCGAAATCTCTTATGTTGGCTCATTTAAAGACTTCTCTAAGATCAAGAAGCTCTAGAAAATACCATTGGTGGGAAACTAGACAAGAGCATTGTTGTTTAGTTTTCGATTATTGATTTGATTGACTAGCGGTTGTTGAAACATTTATTGCACCTAGTTTGATTATTCTTGAGATCCTTCTCTTTTGACATAAGGTCAATCAAACTAGATCAAAGTATCGACAGGATCTTTGGAACTGTTTTTTGATTTGAAGACAACTTATGATCATCCATTGTTAACAGACTACGTTATCTGCGTGATCGATCATAAGCGAAATCAAGTTTTTGGTATGCAGATACATTTGAAGACGGTTGAAGATTGAAGACAAGAAGATTTTTTTGATTGGTTTCGCATCTTGTGATATTACTTTAGGCACACATCTTGATTGTCCCTGGGATCCAACTAGATCTTGTTTATCTTTGATAGACTTGTGATAATCTAGTTGTATAGATCGACATCTCTTTGTACTTCTCTTTTGATATCTATTTAGATTGATTGTGAATCTAAATATAATTACTTCGGTAAAAATATATTGATTGATCTAACCCGACAAAGGAGTTTACTTGTTAAACAAAAGAACCTTTGTCAAAACCTCTACATATCTTTATTCTTCAAGATTAATAGAGTGGTTATTGTGAGGATTCGCAAGCTCGTCAACGCTATTAGACTAGTCAAGAAACGATTTAGTCGTTAATGACCCGATTAGCTTAACACGAACATTAGTTAATAGAAATTAATCTAACAATGATCTAGATACTAAATTAGTATCAATAGATAGATCTCGAAAAGTTAGGCGAAATAGACTGCTCGAACGTATCAATCGGTTATCGGATGAAGAAGATATTATCAGTTTTATATGAAGGGAAAATTAGTCATTTTGTTTTAAACCGCCTGGCTGCCCTTATCGTTTGGACGGGTGCCTTTAGCAATTTTTGTTCGGCCGACCCGAGAAGATTCATTCTTCTTCTTTCTTTCTTTCTTCATTCTATTTCTTCTCTTCCCCTGTTCTTTCTCTTCTGCGAGCGTGTGAGAGATTAAACGAAGGTTTGATGATCGGTAGGAGGTGGAGAAGACCATGGGTTAGTGTTATGGTACCAACCCTAAACTCGTCATAAGCCCATGGGTAGAACTCAACTCGAAAACCGGTTGACTAGATGAGGGATCCCATTGACTTATAAACTACCCAATTAAGCCCCATCTACCAATGTGGGACTAAGGTCCCAACAGTTAGTTGTTGGTGGTGGTGTTGATGTTAATTGAACTCGGGAAGGAACGACTGGATGCTGATGTAAGTTAAGATTTAGGTTTTCCTGAATCGATGAGGATGAAGATGATAATGAAACTCAGATTGAGAGTGAAGAATATCAGAGTTAGGTTTAGTTGGTGGTGGTGCTAATGATTCAAGAGGCTGATACAAAACTTGGAGAAAAGGTAATTAGGGTTATTATAAAATGAAGATTAAATTATGTGAATTTGAGTAATTGATTGAGAAACTAGTGATGGGTTTTGATCATATTTGAAGTAGAGATGTTTATATAAGTTTAATTTTGATTTCGAAGCAAATTAAGGTTTAGTTGAGAACTGATGATGAAGATTGTTGAGGGTTGATTGAACATAACTTGTGGAGTGGTGATAGTCTTGTGAAGGTTTGCTGGATGGATTCAAAGCAAAGAAGAATTGATTCAATCGGTTGGTGAAACCAAATTGAGGTAATTGCTTTATCAATAAATTTAGTTAAGAATCAATTCAATTTTTAATTGATGAGTTTATAAGTTGGTCTTTGAACTAAGTTTGGGATAGATGTGTATGTATGGAATGGACTTGAGATTATGGGTTAACTGGTGGTGTTGCTTTGGCTGTGTCTTTGTTGGTAGTATGTGATGAACTAAAAAGAAGGATTAAATTGAGTAGAGTTAGATGATGAATTGAGATTGATAAGGGGGAGGTAGTTTTATATAAGAAATGATAGTGAAGATATAGAGGAAGTTCAGTGGTTATGCTAGTTAGAATTGGAAGATATGAAGATGGAGTTTGTGAAATGGTTATGTTGAGTTTTGGTAGTTTATTGTGATGAATGTTGTAGTCAATCTGATAGTATTGTTACGGATGTTGTGTTTACAAGGTAGTTGTGAACTGAAAGAGAAGTAGAGGTGGAAAAGAGAATGTTGTTTGGTTTGTGACAGGTGAAAGATCAGTGGTAATGTTTGTGAAATGAATAATTGCAGGAGATGGATTACAGATATGTGCAACTGTAGAGGGGTTATTTGTAATGAAGATGTTGTTGTTGGGATTCAAATTGAGTGCGCGGATTCACCTGAGTTGGTAGTGTTGAACTGAACTCAGTTGAGTGGTTTGTGGTTTGGGTTATAACTGATGAAGAATGGATTGTATGTAATTACTGAATTGAAGTTACATCAAGGAAGGGTTGAGTTGTAGTGAATTTATAATGATTATGATTGATCCAGTTGAATGATATAATCTGAGTTGAAGTTGGTTTGGATGTTGTGTTGGAATGAGTAGATGTATTGTGGAAATGGCAGTAGCTTGTGAAAGCCTGCAATTGCAGACCAAGGTAAGCTCAGCTTACATTTGTAAATAGATTCTGTAATTGTAATTGAGTTATAAAGTTATTTGAGATGTTTGAGTTTCTGCAATGGAGTTTTTAGTTTAAGCTTGTTAGTCATCCCAGTTAGTCTAGTTGACTTATCTGACTTAGATCATCTGACTGAAATGAATCAGTCTAATCCTGAGTTGACCCATTAACCAGACCCGACTCAGTGAACCTTGACTGAGTTGGACCATTGACCCAGTTGACCTGGCTTGACCGAGTTAAAACTTTGACTATTGACCTGACCTTGGGCGTTGACCGTTAACTGACCCTTTTGACTGTTAGAGACCGTTAGTTGACCCTAGTTGAACATGACTTATGTAATAGGCTTGTTTAGTTGACTTGGGCTTAGGTTTAGTTTTCCTATTTTGATGTGTTGGACCCTTATGGTCTGATTTAGTCTTTGGTTCCTTCTACAAGTTATAAATATTCATAAGACTTAGGTAATAGACTATAGAACCAACCTAATCGAATTAGGAAATCTTAGATATGTTAAAGTTAGATAATAAAAAGGTGTAAAGTCATAAATGGGTTTAGAACCATTAGATAAACTCGTTATGAACCTGGTATGAGCCTTTTGGCTAATTCTTAGAGTGCTTGTGTGATTAACAGTTAGTCTTAATTAACAACGAACGATTCAAAGGATGAACCAGTGGAATGTGGATTTCAAGATAGGCGTGGCTTGTCATCAAAATAGGTGGGAACTCTTGTAACCTTCTTGTAATCATAAAGATTCTTTTCAACAATGAGCATGATGTGCCTTTACTTCTTGTGAGAATATTCGTGTGTAATTGAGTGGGTATGAGTTGTGATATGTGTTACCTAGTATCCCCGCAGGGAGTGTCTATGGCTTTCCCATGGCTCCTTGCTAAGTCTTATTCAGCACGGAAAGTGTAAATATTATATAGCACGGGAAGTGCAATATAGCTATATCAGCACAAGGGTGTAAATATTATTACTTTTTATTTCATATGGTAAATTTATGTTTTATTCAACACGGGAAGTGTGAATAGTACTACGAGGTATTTGGGGAAAACGGTCTTATGCATATCATACTAGTTTGATCACATAATATGATTTTCCTTTCTAGAAATGATATATTTCGATGTTTGTTGATTGTTGGGTGAATATTTTGATGTGTGTTTGCGTTATTTTCCCCGTGAGGAGTGTCTGTGGTTTCCCCATGGCTCATTGCTAAGTCTTATTCAGCACGGGAAGTGTAAATATTATATAGCACGAGAAGTGCAATATAGCTATTTCAGCACAAGGGTGTAAATAGTATTACTTTTTATTTTATATGGTAAATTTAAGTGTTATTCAACACGGGAAGTGTAAATATTACTACGAGGTATCTGGGGGAAATACTCTTACGCATGTTATGCACGTTGGATGTTTAGTTATTGTTCTTTAGAAACATGAGAATGTTAGTGATTACTTGAAAGTTATTTGTTTCCATTGGGCACCCCTTTGGGATGATGTGCTCACTCGTTCCCACTTCAGTTTCAGTAATCAGAAGCAATGGTGTGCGTGATGATATCCGTTTTCGTAAGCAATGTTAGATATGTTGTGAATATTTTATATATATATATATATATATATATATATGTGTGTGTGTGTGTGTGTGTGTGTAATCTATATTTATTCTGTAAAACAAGACATTAATATATTCATATCACTGGAGAGATTTGTCATTTATATAATATCAGAGAGTTTGGGTTTTGTTATTAGCACTTTATGTAACTATGATTCTTAAAATCGCTAATCTAGGTTTGATGCTTCAATTAGGTTGTAATCCTATTATCTAAGCAGGTGATTAGGTTGGGGCGTCACAATTACCAACCACTTTATTCCATTACTGTTTGGAATACGATCAAAAGGAGTTGAGTGCTTAAGACTTTATGTCGGTAAAGCAACTCAAGGTAGTGAGTTCTATCTTAAGATTGACGTGCGTTGGCCAGATGGTTATAGGCGCAAGGATACTGAGGGAACTAAGTCACTAGGGGTAGATTACTTGGTCTCAACTATTCGAAGTTGGCTTTGTTCTTTGTATAGCGTCTTAATTATGATAGTATTCAAAACTGGACTAGGTCCTGGGATTTTTCTGCATTTGTGGTTTCCTCGTTAACAAAATCTTGTTGTGTGATCTACATTTAGTTTCCTCAATTATAATTGTTTTCTTGTAACTAAAAGTAAATACACCAGTATGTTAATCTGACACACTTGATTATGATTCTGTAGTATATCGGTTTCATATCGTAACTATTATCAAGTGTATACATTGTTGTCATATTGTCTCGACTTTGTCCATGGACAATCACACTTAGTATCAAACTTATAGGTTGAGACGAAAAGATTGTGATGTAATTGGGTACCCTCCCTATTTCAGTAACACCGTTGATGTTTGAAGCGAGTTATAGTGTAAATTATGGTCTGACCCGACTCACAAACATGAGTTTATGCGTGTTTTTCGGTTATTGCGCAACATTTATATGTGATTTTCATTACACTCTCCTATTACATCAAAGGTAAGTGAATGTATGTTGGTTGGAGACTTCAGAGTTGTTGTATATACTATTTTATTCTAGACTTATTAACTTAAAAATCTTTTTAAATTTCTGAAAGAATAAAACAAAAAAATTTTAAGTAGTTTTGGAATTAACTTGCAGAACCATCCAAAATGTTTCGGGGCGGGGGGGATTTCATTTCATAAATAATAAAAGTGTGACAAATAATATAAGTTTGAAAAGAATGCAAGCATCACTATTTATTGATATGCGGATGAATTATTTTTTTTTTTCTCAAACTTATTTGTGGTTGATGAACTTAAGAACATATTACTTTTTATGAAAAATTTGGACAAAATTAGTGTGATTCTGATAATTGCCAGAACTGATAGCGGTAATTTCTCAGATTAATCTCATTATGCCGATGAGCTTTGAAAAAAGTAAAACTGGCGAAATATGCTTAGTCCAAAATTAACCCGGCCTAGCATGGTCCATACATGTCAGGCTCAGGCGAAGGATGGGCCGGATTGAAGTCAAATCACCCATTCTTGTTCGAAAATAACGATATTTTGGGGACCATGACTTTTTTGAGGGGACAATGATTTGATTAGGACACCTTCCCTATGATTATAAGGGGTGACCTAAAAGGTGGAAATGACTAAGTTACCCCTTTATTAATTAAATAAATATTTAATTAATTTTTTAATTTTTTAAAATTTAAAATTTTAGTTTTTCTGATTCTTTTTTTTTTGTATGTGGTTCGGCCAGGGAAAAATAATAAATCTAGTCAAGTTCGACTAAGAGAAAATATATAAAAGCTTTTTTAGATAGGAGTTCGGTTAAGTAAAAAAATTCTAAAACTTTTGCGAATGCACCGAACTGAAAGTTTGGTTTGCAAAGATTTTTATGAATATGACCGAAGCTTGTTCAGTGTATTTTCAGATAGGAGTTCGGTTAAGTAAAAAATTTCTAAAAAAAATGCGAACGGACCGAACTCAAAGTTCGGTTAGGTACAAAATTTCTAAAACTTTTGTGAACGCACCGAACTATGAGTTCGGTTTGCAAGGAATGTTTTCGTTCTAACCGACGTGTTGTTGGTGTTCTATGTTTCACGGAGTTCGGTTAGAACACTAGGATTATTTTAAACTACTCCTGACCGAACAATACTCTGTAACTAATATTTCAAACCTAATTTGATGATTTCTAAACGATTTTTTCAATCAAAAACAAATTAAAGCAATGGTTTGTGGGAAAATACCACCGAATTTGCATACAGCTAAACGGTTTGCGAAAAAAATACTTGCGAATTTGTACTTGTCGAACCAAAGGTAATTAAAAAAATTAAAATTTCGAAAAAAAAATTAAAAAAATTATTTAATTTTTTTTTAAAATAATAGTAGTATGTTGTTGGAGCTTAGCTTGTTAGGCTTCCAACTAGTTAATATAATACTCATAATAATATTAATTAAGTTTGTTTAAAAAAAAATTAAAATAATACAAGGGCATTTTAGTCATTAACTAAAATATGTGAATAAAGGGTGGCTTCACTTTATTTCTAAATGTCCTCCTAAAATTGAAACCATGGTCCCAAAAAAATGGTTCTTCGATAAGACCAAGAAAACAGGCCGACCAATGACGGGCCAGTCTGGACCGTCCCGTTTTACACGTCTACAACTAGGCCTGTCAATGGATACCGATTTTCCGTTAGCCGATACCGATAATCCGTTATTCGTTACTGCTACCATCCGACATAGCGGTAAACGGATATCCGATACCGATAAGCTAACGGATAATCCCTTCTTAACGTAACGGTAGTGGAACCGTGTATTTCCGTTAGGTTTAGTTCCGTTATCCGCTAACGTGCGTATTGCACGTGTAATACATTATGTTTGGTTTATCTTATTCTTCATCTTCACTTCAGTTTTATCGACAGTTCGACACAACAGAGAACTCAGAGAGAAAAAGAGAGAAACTAGGGATGTTGAATCAAGCATCGTCTTCTCTGCCTTAGAAATCATCATCTTCTCTGTGTGATTACTGATTAGAAACTAGGGTTCTCTTCTTCAATTTCCTTTGAGTTTAATTTCAATCTTCAAAACTCAATTTCCAATTTAGGATTTCTGAAATTAGGGTTCACAATTTCAGATTTGTGAAATTAATTATGTCCCAAAGCGAAAGAGGAGCATCAAACCATGTTGGGTCTTCACAAAATCTCTCTTTTTCAGTTGCATCACATTTACCTGCTGCTGCATCCAACCAAGTTCAAGCTTCTGGAGTGAATTCAACACCTGCTTCTATTACACCTGCAATTCGTCCTAGAGAAGAAGAAGAAGAAGAAGAAGAAGATGTAGAAGTAGATGAAGACCCAGTTATAGTTGAAGAGAAGAAAAAAATGCGCTCAGTAAGGTCTGATGTATGGGTTGATTTTGAAAGGAAGGTTGGAAAGAAGAAAGTAAAATGTGGGAAGGAGGTTGGGGTACTAATAGCTGAATGCAAACACTGTCACAAGAGAATACTTGCTCCCAGTAACCAAGGAACCAGCCGCTTGCATTACCATGCCAAAATCTGCAAAGAAAAGCCTGGCAATAAGAAAGGAAAAAGCAAGATTACTTCTGTCAAAACATGTAATGCTCAAACCAAGTTAGCAAATTGGAAGTTTGATCCTGTTGTTACTAGGACACTAGTTGCCAAAATGATTGCTAAACATGGTTATCCAATCACTATAGTTGAGCATCCTTATTTTAGAGAGTTTGTTAAGTCTTTGAATCCTACTACTAAGCTTTACACTAGGAATACAGTTAGGGAAGACATCATGAGACTAAAAACTGAGTTCAAACTGCAATTACAAGAACAATTTGAGAATATTACATCTAAATGTAGTTTAACAACAAATATGTGGTCATGTAAGCATACAAAGGATGGTTATTGTTGTGTGACATTGCATTACATAGATGAGGAGTGGAAACTGGTTAAGAAAACACTAGCATATACTTTAGTGCCATCACCACACTCTGGAGAGGTTCTAGCATCTGTAGTGAAATCAGTGTGTCTAGAATGGAACATAGACAATAAGCTTTTTGCTGTAGCTGCTGACAATGCTAGCTCCAACAATGTTATGATGGAACAGCTGAAGAAATGGCTTGATAGCAAAGACTGTTTAGTTCTTAATGGGAATATGTTCCAAATGAGGTGTTGTAATCATATATTTCACTTAATTGTTGGGTGGGGAATGAGAGTAGCTGCTCCATTTATAGATGCAGTTAGAGAGTGTGTAAAATATGTCAAGTCAAGTCAGGCTAGAAAAGAGAGATTTGAATGTGCAATTTCCCAAGTTAAGCTTCCTGCTTCAAGGTCTGTCGGTTTAGATGTGGATACCAGGTGGAACTCCACATTTAAGATGCTAAAGGATGCAATTTTTTTGAGACAAGCTTTTGTTAGGCTAGCTGATTTGGATGATGACTTCAAGATACTACCAACCTCTAAGGAGTGGCAACAAGGAGTACACATATGTGAATGTTTGGAATTGTTTGATGTCCTTTCAACCAAATTTGCTGGGATTAAGTATCCCACAACAAATTTGTATTATAATGGGGTTCAAGAAGTTAATAGATGCATTAAGCTCTGGGAATCAAGTGAGCACGAGTATATCAGAGACATGGCCAAGAATATGAGGATGAAATTTGATAGCTACTGGAAAGAAAGTAACACTTTGATGGGAATTGGAGTTGTTTTCGATCCTAGGTACAAAGCTAAATGGGTGGAGTTTGTTATGAAGAGAGTATATGGTGTGGAACACTACAAAAGTCACTATAACAAATTGAGCTTGAACTCAATGCCCTTTTCTGTGCTTATGAAACTAACACTACAGCTCCAGATTACTTTGATACCGGAATGCATTCAAGTGCAATTGAGAGCTGTGCAGGTACAACAACATCATATGAATTTGGTTATGATGATTTCATTATGGAAAACAATATGTTTGAGGTTGAGAAGTCAGAATTGGAGACATACTTAGCAGAACCAGTTCTTCCTAAAGGCACAGCCACTGAAGAAATGAGGTTTGATATCTTAAGTTGGTGGAAGAATCATGCTCCTAAGTACCCAATTCTCTCAAGGATTGCAAGAGATGTATTGGCAGTTCCAGTGACAAGTGTAGCATCAGAATCTATGTTTAGTATTGGTGGCAGAGTTCTCACATCTCACAGGAGTTCATTAGCTCCAGATCTTGTTGAAGCTTTACTTTGTTTGGGTGATTGGCTGCCAGATCTCACTCTCAGTGACAGTGATAGTTGTGTTACAGGTACATCTTAATCTTTCTTTTTTTTGCAATTTATTGGCTTATTGCACTGACAATGACATTGCCAGCTTAAAATGTCTAACACTTTTAATTTTTCTTTCAAAATACAGAAGTTCAGGACTAAGGAGTAAGGTAAATGCATTTGCAGATGCAGTTGGCACTTGGGACTTGGCAGAGGAGAATCTGGAGATGGAGGAGGAATGCATTTGCAGTTGTTGACTCAAATGGAGATGGAGATGTCTTTTTTTTGCAAAAAAAACATGAAGATTATGAACTTGTTTTCTTGTGTGGCATGAACATCTGTATCTGTATGTCTTTTTTTGGTGTGGCATGGATTTAGAACCTGTTTTGTTGGATTTTAAAGCTGTTATGTGTACTTGTTCTGTTTTTTAGCCTGTTTTGTGGTTGTCCTGTGACATACCGGATGGCAGCGGAAAATTATCCATTATCCGGTAAGTCCAACGTAATGGTAACGTTTTTGAATTTCCTAAATTTTAATGGCAACTGCAACGGCAGAGCCTATATCCGTTACGTTAGCATCCATGGACAGCCCTATCTACAACTGAAGTAGTACATTGAAAACTACAGATCGAGGTTCCCCCCACCCCACCCCCCACACACCCCAACCCCCACCCACCCAAAAGCCCTAATTTCTCTGTCTAGTATTTCGCTTCTAGACTTTATCCATTTGATTCGATTTGGCAGAAGTAATTGATTGCACGTAGAATAGTTATTCTGGGTGGAATCGGTGTTGCTAAGGATCCATTACAATTCGTCTCGGTGGTTCCATTCAAGGAGAGATAAATTCATCTTCTGCTGCTGTTGTTGAAGTAAGTCTGTTTCAACAACTAATCAACATTGGAGACTGTAGTTTGTTCTGTTGATTCACTGCCTCAAACATCTAATACTACTTCCATCAAAGGTATTCTTTTCATTTCTTGATTCACTGATTGGATTTATGAGTGCGATTAGAGTGTAGAGTAAAGATTCCTTATTCTTGTTTACACTCAATTATGTTTGCATATACCTAGACTAGTTATCTTAGGTAACATACTTGTTCAATTGATTGATGTTATGTCTATTTCTAAATTTCAGAAAGAATGACACTGAAGAGTCTGCCACCAGATATCATATTAGACATACTTTCTCGACTACCAACTGAGTCTGTTTTAGACTGCAAGTTAGTTTGCAAAAGGTTGCTTAGTCTCCTTACTAGTAGAAGAAATCAGTTCGCGGAGATGCACCATCGCCGTCAGTTACTGCAACTCGCTAATGGTGAGTTTGGTAATGCTGCTGCTTCTTCTTCTGTGGTGAAGATGGGTCTTATGTTTTCCATTTTATTGGACGAAGAAAAAGATAGCGTAGGACCACGACTTTATTATGGAGACAAGTATAATGATGAGATGAATATCCATGACAGTTTCTCATACAAGACACTTAAAAAGACCAGCATCAGCTATCCTCTTATCAAGACTGGTATCCCTAAGAATGTCATAGTTGGTTCACTCAATGGTTTGATTTGTCTCAACAGGTATCATGATGGAATTCTTGATCCTATTTACATATGCAATCCCATGACCGGAGAATATGTCAAGCTTCCTAAACATACCTTATCCCCCCAAAACTATATAGGCGCATTCGGGTTTGGATACATTCATTCAATAACCACTGTGTACAAGGTTGTTAGGATCTACTATGAGAAATTCGAAGATTATGCCGTCGGGGAGGTCCAAGTATATACTATTGGCAGTGGCAGTGGGTGGAGAACCATAGGTAGAACCTCGTACTATTTGTGTTTCCCCCAGCATGTTGGAATCTTTGCAAATGGAGCTCTTAACTGGCTGGAGAATAAGAATATCGTGGCTTTCAGTTTGGCGGACGAGGAGTTCCGATTGGTCCAACAAGTACCTTGCCTCAATCATAACCTGCGAAACTGTACATATGGACTGCAAGCATTGGGAGGGAATTTGTGCCTTTGTCTACAAAATATCTCCGAACATCTTCTAGAAATATGGTCATTGAAGGGAACTGGTCCGCAAGAGAGTTGGAGTAGGGAATTCAGCATTGACTTGGCTAACATGTTTCCTTGCGTGCCGTTATTACTCACAAAGAAGAATGAAGTGCTGTTGGTGCACGAAGGTGCAACACTTTATTGTTATGAACCCGAAAACAACTACTTGGATAAAATTTTGGGATGATGGTTCGAAGGAAAATGCGATGTATCTTACTGCATTTCCCCACATGAACAACTTCCTCTCATTGAAATCTCTAGGAGAAAAATCTAAGAGGAAAAAAAGAGCGAAAGAAGCTGTGCTGACAGTGTAATCAATGAGTTCAATGGAGCCAGCCTCAAGTGATCAATTTAGCACTTCGCTGTAGCTATTCTTAGAACAAGTAAGCTTATATAGTGCTTCAATTTCTGTTTCCTTTCTTTTTATGCAGTTTTACGAATCTAGTTATTCGCTTTGCAAGTGTTTTTTGAGTATATGAGCCTGTTTGGTATCATGCAAATTTTTGCATTTGCGTAAAATTGTGGCTGCTTGGTAAGCTCTAAAGCAAATACGAGTTTTCCGATTTGCGGCTGACCTAAACAATAGGTTAAATTTACTGTGAAAATTTGCAGCATTAAAATCACTGCAAAGTTTTGCAAAAATTCGCAGCCTACTATATTTTGTAGCTGTAAATTCTCTTGCATACCAAGCAGTGTCTCTAGTAACAAATAATTTATCTGTGTTATTACTTGCATAAATTTCATGCTTGTATACTCACATAACATTGACTATTGAAGGAAAAAAAGAAAAAGAGTATTGAATGTCATGCTGCATGTTCTTACTGCTGTATATTAATCTCCTCCCAGATGAATGAAAAAAATGATATTTTCCTTTTAAAGAATGAACAATTTCGAATTGCATACCCGTTTCATAGAGTATAAACTGGAGCATAGCATATGTCAAACAAAACCTTACTGGAAATTTTGTGAGAAGTACAAAATCAAATAGATGCAAAAGAGCTTCTAGTGGTGGAAGTAGAATGGTAACACCCCAACATCTATATTTTTTTCTTACTTTTCATCAGCTCACTAAAAAGAACATCTAGATCTCACCCATGCCTGGACATTGAAAGAGAAAAACTCTACTCAGACTTTAGATGAGAGGTGAATATAATGTGATCTGCACCTGCATTATCTTGTCTTCATAAAACAATAGTCACACGTGCCATCAGAAGTAAAACCTTTGATAAGTAGATTCTGACAAGTTTATCTAAGATTTTTCTTTTGTTTTAAGAAGGCGAGATATAACTAAGCATATCATGCTTGTGCCAGTGGTTCTAGGGCGATGCTTGTCAAGTATACTTGCACTAGGTAAAGATGGGAATTTCTATCCAGGAAAGACTTGTTGGAGGTGTCATTTCTGAAAACTAGCATTTTATGATTCTAGGTAATGTACTGGCAAGTAGTGCTGAGATACATAGAAATTTGATTAAGTGTGGACCTCTAAGTGGAGGAGAGAGTGAACACCGACAATCCATGAGTGGAAATGTACAGACAGAATCTACTGGTGTTACCAAAAGATTCATGGTGAAGATCGGCCATCATTAGGTTCTGAGGCTCAGGAAAATGTGAACCTGAAATTACTTGGAACTGGTTCTGGTGATTCTCACACAGGTGCCGACACTGAGCTTCCTCTACAACCACAAGGGTCTGAATCAGGCAGAGAAACCAATCTGTCTGACATTCCTGAGCATGTGAGTTACAAGTTGTGTCAGCAGCAATCTCACTGGATGAAATGTATCATTTTGTATTTGCTCTGAGGGAGAGCGCGGGACCCTGCTTACTTATCTGCCATAATTGTCTAGTATTTGCGGAGTGCTGCTTCAGAAAACCTTAAGGTACATTCAAATCTGAATATGGTGACTATACAATTGCTTGCGTAAATGAACCCAGACCTTTGGATGTTTTTCTTGAAAAAGATTGTTTAACTCTCGAAAAAAGTTGCATTACAGCTCTTGAGAGTCGAGACGTCAGAACTTCATGAGAAGGAAGCTGGTATGGATATGTTAAGGAAGCTCTAGTCACATGATCTATCACGATCTCCTTTTCTCTCCTTCTCCTTGTCGGGACGTCTCCGATGCTCCTTGCCCATTACTTTTTCATGGTCAGGTTCAGGTCGGTCCACACTGAGATCACGCTCAGCATGATATGTTGTGGTTCTTTCCCTCTGCTGGTATTGCAAGTAAATACAAGATGGCTATTATATTGAAGCTCTTCGCTACATATGGAAGAACAAGGGCATTTCAGTTTGCCCTTCAATGTTTCTTGAGGCTGTAGTCTCTTTCAATGACTCACAGCATTTATCAGCAGTATCGAGCTTCTTCTCGGATTCCAATCCCACATTCAAGAATGCTACAGATCATAGCATGTAATGAATGTTGAGGAAGACTTTTATATGACAGGAACAACCCTGCTAGGTACTATTCTTAACTCAGTTGTGACTCATGAGGACCAAAAACATATTAGTCTCATAAATCATACTTCACATGAATTTAGTTGAAATGAACGATTCACAATTGGTCTTTTTTTTTCTCAGATGACAGTTCAAATGTTACAGCATACAAATTGGAAGTTTGAGGCAGCTGTACTTTCAGTTGCATTATTTTTAAAGATTTTGGTGTTGTTATTTGACAATCTACACTCTTTTGTGTGCTTTTAATTTTCAGAGCTTATGTCCCAGATGATGCAAACCAGTACAAGAGCATCATAATTAACCAAGTAGAAAGCTGAGTTTGGTTGGCAAGTTTTGCTCCATAGAAAATTAGCTCTGTTTAGGTCCTTCAGGATTCTCTGAGCGTTCATCGCAACATAAAAAAATCCAAACTTAGCTCTCAAAACACATTGACATTGGATTACAAGCCATTTTACAATGAGTCTTAGAGCAATCAAGACCAAGTGACAATTTTTCAGGTTTTATCTGTGCAGGTTTTGATCATGATTTGAGAAGAGAGGTACGCCACTATTCCTGCTTCTCCTGACGGAACCTTTTTATTCAGGATTCTCCCAGTCCCGGAGACGGAACCTTTTTATTCTCCAAGTCTCGGAGTCTCTGTCTGCCGTCTGCCAATGTTATAGTGGGTGGGCCCGAGGGGGGAAAGCCCGCTCGTGGCAAACTAAACGGCAACCAAAGAGCATTTTTGGAAAGATGTGTTTCGGTATAAAAGCTTAGGGCAGCACCGAACCGAGAGAAGAAAAAAAAGGGGAGGAGCAACCGTTCACAGGAAAATACCTGGTGTATGTCGCTCACATGTAGCTGTTCTTAAACCAGTCCGTGGTTTGATTTGTTTTATAGACACTGACATATCATCTGTTTGCGTTTACAACCCCAGCACCAGAGAATCAACACCTTAGATTAAATCTCTAATCTTACAACAACATGAACAAGAAGTTGAAGAAGAAGAAGCGACAGAAGAACATGAACAAGAAGTTGAGGAAGAAGAATTAATAGAAGCAACAGAAGAAGAAGACGGAGTTTTTTTCGACTTATCAAATAATCATATAAGTTTTGGATATGATCCTGCCACCAAGGAACACAAAGTGATTTCCATTTGGGCTAAACAAAGATCCGCCTTGCCAGGGGAAGATTGGCTTTGCGAGATTTTGACAGAGATGCAATTCTTGGAGACTGATCGACGCAGTCCCACCGATCTCACCTTTCCATCTTAAGAGTGCGGCTTCTACTTATGCCAATGGTTCAATATATTGGCTGCATTATGGGACTGACATTAAACATAGTGGTGCTAATAAGCCGATGGTTGTTGAAATTAATGTTGGTAGGGAGGAACTTAGAGTAATCTCACTTCCTGACTCTATCATCAATAATGATGACATTAGTGCAACAACGTTTAATTATGGTTCTTTAATGGAGGTCGATGACCATCTGGTTCTGTTAGCCAAAAAGAGACATGCTGAAGATTATACTATATGGGTTAAGAAAAAAGGAATCAATACTTCGACGAAGGTGTTTATATTATACAATGATGACCAAGACAAGAGAAAGAACAAGAGAAAAAGGGATGCTTGTAATAATGGTCTGTCTACCGGGGGCGATCGCAGTGATCATTATTGGATGGAGGATAACTTCTTAATGCCGGTATTCGAACAGGAACGAGAAAGGTTGGATTTCGTTGCACCCATTCCAGGGACAAACCTGTTGATCATAAAATTATCCCATCCTTGCTCCTACTATTACAATTGGAAGAATAAGAGTTTTAGTAACAAGTTCCAGATAAATGGGTTCAACTTGTTCATAGGGAATACCTTTTTTTTTTTGACTTCCAATGTTATATCTTTGAAGAAAATCTTCTGCCTGTAAATTAGTTCATGGTACTCCCTTATGTTCATTTTATAGCACGATGGTTCAGCCAATTTCTCTTTTGCCTGCCTAACAAAACCATTGAAAGTTGTACAATAGCTGAAACCTTACAACAACACTGGTCTCAGTTCAGACCGGAAAGCTATAATAGCCCTACCAAGTTTTCCTGGGATACACACAGCAAATACACTGAAAACAAAAACACCAATACAAATCTCCAGCAGAAGAACGGCAACCGACTTGGTGAAAAAGAGTTTGATGTTTGTATCTGAACGTTGTACCTGCAATTACCTGTGGAAGGATTAACAGTTGTTATCAATCCAAGACCACCAAAATCACAGCTTTCCGCGCGCTGATCATGCTGCTGATAATAGCTATTGAATGTGTATGATATATTTCCAGGCCAGCTCATATTGAAACAAGAACTGCCTACAGACAATGCACTGCAGTCGGCAACTGAACAAGCCTCGAGAGCTTTGGAAGTGACATTAACCAACTCTTTGTTGTTATTGACCACACACCATCTAGCGGGAAGATATTCAACGTTTTGCGCGTTCACAAGATTTCTCGTTCCCTGACCTAAATCAATATGGTACTTGGCTTGACCATCAAAAGTGAACACCCCCCAGTGTCTCTCAAAATTTCCATTCGTTATGCTCCTTTGATCTTCGTCCAACAAGCTAAATATATATGTCTCTGTTGGAGGTTTCTTAGGTCTTAGTGGAGTTCCAGAACTGCTATGAAGATGGGTTATTAGGCCTTTCATGAAAGTCTCTGCAGTGGAAGAAGTGGAGTTAATTGCTCCATCTGTTGGCCACCCAATTTGACCAGCGACAATATCCATATCAGGAAAGCCTAGCTGGGATAAAGATGTCACCAGGGTATCATGGCTTACATCAAAAAGATTCTTGTAGGTTTTGTGACTATCATTAAGAGAATGTGCATTTGGTTCAAAGAGGGCGAATGCGAGTGATATGTTCTTATTTTGGTGAAAGATTGAGAAAGGGTAGATGTTTACGAAGAAAGGAGAGTGGTGCTTGCTGAGAAATGTGAGGAGCTCAATCATGGTTTTGTTGAGGTCAGGTCTAAAGTGCCCCTTTGAAGGTAGACCGGTCGCAGAGTTGTATGCATCGGAATTGCACGGAACGACAACTTTCACATTGTTTGCTAGATTTGCACCAACAAGAGCTGTTTGGATGTTAATCACTGCATCAATAATGAATGGCTGGAATTGTTGGCCATAACTTTGAAGGAATGGCTCATCTCCAACAGCAATGTACCTGTAATTAAGTCAAAAAAACTACCTCAGCGAGAGCCCAACAGAACAAACTAATCTCCAAGCAAACATATTTAACAAAACACTCCACCGATGAAATTTTATTCTCATACAGCCGTTCTTACTCAATAAACTAGCTACGCAGAACAGCATGCAAATTGGATATTCATATAACAAGACGGCGATTGTTAACAAGGAGGCTTCGAACAAGGCATCTCTCGTATCATAATCCTGAAAACCTATATAAGGTTGCACATGCTTACGACTAATAATGAAAACATACGAAATCAGGAGCGCCAGAGTTAACCAATTGCCAAAATTGCAATAATTACCCAGAGGGGACACTTTTCTACACGCAAAAATTGTCTAAGCCACTTGTTTGTATTCGTAAATCTCTCTCCTCTTTATCTCATCTGACTTACTAATTTTCATGTCTAGATCGGAAATTCATTAACTTACTTATCTCTTACGCAGAACTTCCCATTCAATCCCATTAAACATTCTGATAATAACATTCTACAGAAACCTTCCTTGACATTTTTACTTCATCTTTAAAGATTCTTTCAACTCGTCTAGCACTGACTTATCCACTCTCTAATAACCAAAAAAAAAACAGCAGAGCCATTTTTTACCTCAATATGTATATACCAGTAATCCTAGAGTTTAAGAAATGAAATGCGTATAAGCTCAAGAACTGTAACCAGACATATGAAACAAATGCCAGTAAATGTCAGCTTATAGGATACACCAGCTAACCTTTTAAGGCAACAACAATACCGTGAAACTAAAAATTCCGCATTTTATCACCAAATCTGATCTTCTTCATCAGAAAACAAATTAGGCAGAAAAAAAAAATCCGCATAGAAATTCAAAAACAAGAAGCAATAGCTAAGCTAAAACCAAAGTAAACCCTAAAATTGCAATGCTAATGCCCACATTGTCATACCAACACACAAATCCAAAGCATACCAAACCCACATTCACAAAAATAAAATAAAAAATACTAGAAATGAAACAAAAAAATCAGAAATGCTTACTCTATTTTAACTTTCCCAGCACCATCAGAGAAATATCTAGTAAGATTGTTATGAACCCAACTCTTAGCAACCTTCTTAGAAGAACTCAAGCTTTTAAGCATGGAATTAGGAATGCCAACAGTAACAGAGATTCCAGTACCAGATAAAGCTTCAAGAACATTTGGGTTTGCATCAAATAACTTAACTTTACTGATTTTATTAGCTTTTAATAACTCAACCACTTTAGCTGGAGGTAATGGATGTGAAGAAGAAGTACCCCAGTTCACACCTACAGCTTCAACCCTTAAATGTGAACAACTCAAAACAATCAAAAAGATCAAAACTTGGTAAGATTTCAACTTCATTTGTGAACAAACTGTAGATTGTTTGTCTAATGTGGAGTTTGATTCATGAAGAAGTGTTTGGATTGAGTGAAAAAAGAGTGACCTTTTTTAGAGAGAGAATGAGAGTAGATGACTGGAGTTAACACTTTTCAGAATGTGGTTTTAGTTTAGCTACTTTTAAGACAAGGGCAAAGGCACGTGGGGTTACACCTGCTGTATTGGATATGAGCTTTCAGCGGTTTAGCCCAACGGGATGCATGTATCTCACAGTAGTCACACATTTCCGTGGTACTTGACTTGTGAGAGGACATTCGTGGTGGTGGTGGTGGACATTCTAGCCACATGGCATTGGCACTGTGCTCGCTCACTGTCATTGGCATTACAGTTGGCCATATCCAATTATTATCCATAGCAGGACATTCTAGCCACACGTAGAAAATTCTACCAAACTCGGCCTGTTAACTACTCCAATCCATGGTTTCCCACCAACATTCCGTATTTGGACCGTCTTTGTGTATTTCTTGACCTTAACACATCTATGATGTTTTTGGACCGATAAGTATTGATTTGGATAAATCTTAAATAAGAGAAATGTTTAAGAATCAACAACTAAGTGACGTTATAAACACATGTTTGAACGGCATAGTGTTTGTCAAAAACTAAGTTAATGATCATGTTGACAATATTTAGTTGACCAATGTTAAGGGTTTCAATCTTCTTGATTTTAATTAGATAATGGTTACTTTTTTTATTCTAGAAGTGGTAAGAAAATTATAAGTTGTTTTACCTCTTATCTTAAAAGATTAGCACAAACCAAAATTGAATTCTCCATTTATTAATCTTCAAATTTGAACAGGATTTATTCTACATAATTGTATTTATCCGTGCAGCTACTATATTTTGTATGATCCCACTCGCATTTTAAATGAGAATGATAACTTGACATATATTTAACTTCGATGCAGCATGGATATCCAAAGATAAATCAGCAGGTTATGCTATAATTCTGCATAATAACACAAGTATCTTTGAGCAAGGACAAGCAGGGCTCTTCACAGCGACATCTCCAAAAGAGATAGAGGCAATAGGATTTCTTCAAGCAGCTAAATGGACAAGAGCAAGGCATTTCCAATTTCTGCATAGAAGAGGATTGTAAAAGTCTCTTTGAATACTTGAATGGGTCTCCTTCCTTTATTTTGTGGCAAAATCAAATTATTATGGATGCAGTGAAGTATGAAATTAGTTTATGTTCTACTTTTATAGGTTTCTTTTTGTTCCAAGAACAACCAACAATCCAGCTGGCCTTCTCGCTAAGGAAGCTAGGACTTTCCAAGAAATTTGTAATTGGGGTAGTACTCCACCTTTTTGTATTATGGAAGCTTTGGAAGTAGATAAATCAAATGTTTGACATTCACCAGTCGTTTTGACATTCGATGGCTCTGCTCCACCAAATGTAAAGGTTGCTAACCCCCTAGGTTAGCTCTTTTGAATGAATTTTAACTTGCAAAAAAGAAAAGACATATATTTATATTGGATAAATTTGTCCAAGTCCCAAACAAAGAATATAAAAAAAATTGAAAATTGTTTGTGCCTGTTAGGCCCAAGTCCTATGGTGCTTCACAGTTCAAGATTCAACATCTTAGATGTTACAAAACCGTTTCCAAAGGCATGATTCCACATAGCGTTCAAGTAGTTGATTGAACGCAATCTGGAATCAACACAGGAACGACCAATGGTTTGCCGCTTCAAAGATTGCTTTATCGTCCAATAGTTTGGCGCTCCGGGGGATATTCTCCTCGAATATGCTTAATCGTCCAATGGTCAAATGCCTAATCGTTTACATACTAAATGGTTGGTCGCTAGGCGCTTTCTCAAAGAATGTTGAATCACTGTAGGGGTTGGTCAACGAATAAATTGATGTGGCATGATGTTGAAAGTTGAATGTGGAACCACCATAGGAATAAGCCTTATTTTGGTCAATGACAATGGTATATTTCTCTTGGAATAAGCACTAGAGCGAGTCTTGTGGTGTACAAGTTACAGGTTTCAAACTTGATGGCGCCTCAGCATTCAAAGTTGAGTATAGATTGTCCGCGGATCTTAGAAAACGTCAAGTGACTTTTTTCGCCAGAAATGTCAAGTGACTTGTCGCTCTATCTTAAACACACAAGCATATCTTCAACTTGAGGTGGCTAAGATTACTGATTTGCCAAATTTTACTTTTTTGTCATTATATGATCTGTCTTGTACTAAAATATATCATCTTCAGCAGTCAATAAAAAAGATAGCTTCTCCAAAATCAAAAAGATTAACTATACATGCAACATGCGTCATGTTGACCCCTATGCAATCTGCTTATGTTTCTAGTATACATGTATCATATAATATGACTCTAGCTCAAGAAATACTTCATTGTACGAATAGAAAAGAAAAGAAAAGAAAAAAGATCAAAAATGGTATTTGGCTCATAATAGGGATATGTCAAAAATATTTGACATAGTGGAGTGGGGGTTTCTTAAAATTATTGTTATGCTTCTGATGAGATTCAGTGAGTATGGGTACTACTAATATTCCATTCAATTAATTGGTTTTTCATGTGGTTCTTTTAAACCAATTAGAGGGCTAAGGCAAGGCGACCTCTCATTATGGAAATTTTCACAAGCCATGGCAAGTGTTGAATCGGCTAATAAGAAGATTCGGGCTATCAGCATTGGTAGAAATGCACCTCTATCACATTTATTGTTTCAGATGATTGTTTGTTGTTTACAAAAGAAAATACTCGTAATGTGAACAGTTTATTGGATGTAATCAAGGAGTTTAAGAACAGTTCATGTCAGCAAATAAACTTTTAAAAGATTTGGGGTTTTTCTCAAAAAATCTACATGGAAAACATTGCACAGGATATTAACTACAATTGAGAGTTAAGAAAATGAATCTGGATGAAATGCATCTTGGGATAACTCTTTTTATCAATATTCTCCAATATTGTAGACTTATGCATGTCGTAAGTACATCAAATTACTTAAGATATTTCCCACAATGCTAACTGGTAATATGACGGTAGTAAGGATCGTTCTTATGCAAAGTTGTATAATGGAGATGTTATTCGGATTAGCAAACAAGAACAAAAGTAAATACTAGAGGGGGTTGGTTGATTATTTAATAAAAATACAATAAGAAAAAAGAGACGATTAGGGAGTTCTTCGTCGGTACCAAACATTAACTCAACTAGTCTTTCATTAGATCCATTCATCACCAACCGTAGGATAACAGGTACACTTAGCTATTCCCAAAATTCTTTGTATCAACAAACACGTATAGACACTGGATTTTGTCCATATGAACCCCCAAGAAGTGCGGACTCAACATGTAATTTAGTCTAGCACTTTTATGGTTTCTAAACTTGAATTGGTCATAGTAGTTAAACTTAGTGCGCTAGGTTCACTTACTGATGTTGTTTTCACACGCGATTGCTCCACAGAATCCCTCTGCAAGGTCTCACCTTTTCTACTTATGTAAGAGATAAGGATCGTTCAACTATTTAATAACACTATGATAATCAGTAGATTAATTTAGTGTGCACTCCAAACAATGTATAAATCACTCATAAACCTTAGATATAGTAAAGACAATCGACAATGGTTACAACTTTAAATAAACTTGTATAATTAGTAAAGCTTCACGCTTAGAACATTGAATTCATCTTTAATCAACAAAAGGTTAATTATTCTTAATACAAAGAAAGAAGGATAAGAATGGTTTTCCCTTAAATGGGTAAACTCTAGGTTTATGATGTATAAGATATGCTATGATAGGTAGCTGGAGATCTAGGAGGTGTCTTGTTTGAGTCTTAGATGTTTTATTTAATATATTTCAATGCTTGGCCCTCAAGTATCTCTGTTTCTCAATTTTATAATCCCATTGGGATCAAGTTTCTTTATTAGGAATATAAAAAGCATCAAAACTTTCCCATCACGTTTACCATAGACATCACGGTCCTTTGCCACGACCCCGACAACTCTAAACACCAAAAATTACCCAAATTCTCTGTTTGGAAATGCCCAAGAGTCTTTATGGCCCATTACCACGACCCTGACAACTTTAGGGGCCAAAATATGACCAAATTATCTGCCCGAAAAACCTTTGAAGTCGTCATGGTAGGAATCCCATCATCGTGGCGACTTTGTTTTGATTTTCTTGTGACTTGTGACTCACTGTTTTTAATAACCTCATTATTTTTGCTTTGCCTTCGTATTTTCGTTCTCTTCAAAATATCTTTCAAGTACTCATGATTTTTTAGGTTCAGATTCTTTCCTATAGGTCGTTCTTACGTTTTTTCCATTTCTTACTCTTTTTTGTCACATTTTTTTTAATTCTCTTGGCTTTAGGCATTTAAATACTCGAAGTGCTTCATTTTTTAGCTCTTTTGTAGATATATTCACTTTTCTTGGGATGATTCACTAAATATGAGATATAAGATAGAAAAAAATGTATTAACAAGTAAGCAATACGTAAGAATTATAGCAAAAATAGGCATGGATTTGGCCTAAGAATATTATAATATATGCATGTTAGAGCAGTAGTCGGTTGAACCCACAAGCATTGGTATGTCAAGTTTGGTTGACATATTTTAGTTACGAAACTCAAAGTCGCTTGATTAGATTACTAAAGTCAATTTTGTTAGGTTATACTTGGAAGACTAGAAATGTTGAGACATACAAATATTACTCTGAAGACCTTAAGATTCTAAAGACGTATCGATATCAACGAACATATCATCCTTCTACTTGAGGTTAGTAATACGGGACTTGACTTATTTCCATTTATATCTACGTCACTTTCAAGTCGTTTAGATTGAAAACATAACATCCTAAGTTATGTATATGAAACTCTAGTATTAGAGACTTGATCATTTTATTATGATAAAAATGTCAAAGAAGAATATACAAGTTGTTTTACAACTTATGCATATTGAATTACGAAGTATAACGCTTATCTTTTAAACTCCCTAATTGCGACATAGACACTATCTCTGTAACTTGTTACTAGATTGTGTAATGAACTTAAGATTGATTTCATGTCTAGAAAAGTATGTTTGATTACATGAGTTTAAGGAAGTAGGCATACGAAACTTGTTTCGTAGTTGAAAGAAATCAGTGGACTGGTGGTCTGATTCCTATTGGGGATCCATAGCAGGACGGATCCCTATTGGGGATCTCTAGCAGAACTGATCCCTACCTATTGGGGATCTATTGTAGAACTGATCACGTATACTTTAGGATTTGTGTGATTTTGGAAGTTGGGTTTGAAAAATAGAAAAGTTTAATATATCGATATTGAAAGTAATTTGAAGATGTGTACAAATCTTATATGTTATTGTTCAAATATATTCCTTGATACTCAAGGTGAGATCCCAAACCGAAATGTTTGAGAATCTTCTATTAAGATTTTTGAATATATATATTTTATTTTTCCAGCAATTAAACATATCTCCGGAGATATATTAGTATAATATACTTGTATGTTATCTAATATTAAAATGGTTGGATACTGGTTGGAATTAGACAAAATCGAAAATGGAAATATATTGCATATCTTGAGAATATTTTAGGTTATGGAAATTCCTTGGTGTCCAAACTACCTTGGTCTATAAATAGTGAAGTTTGTTCTTCTTGCAAACTTATCCTGAGGCAGACACTTTATTTTGTAGTCATTGATGTAGCCGACTAATAGTATTACTTGTAATACTATATATATATTAGAGAACATAGTAGCCTAATTAGGAGAAATATCTTATGTCCGCTAGTTTAAAGACTTTTTGTGGGATCAAGAAGCGTCCAGATATTACCGTTGGTGGGAAACTAGAATTTGCATTGTTATTCTATTAGTTTTCGATTCCTTGATTTGATTGACTAACAGTTGTTAAACCTTGATTGCACCTAGTATGTTTATTCTGAGAACCTTCTCTTTTGATGTAAGGTCACTCTAACTAGATCAAGGATTAACGGAAGATCAGATCTATTTTTAGATCTCACAATAGACTTGTGATCATCCTTTGCTAACATGCTCCATTACGTGCGTGGTCGATCACAAGGGAACCAAGTTTGTTTCTGCAAGTACCTTGAAGAAATTGAAGATTTGAAGACAAGAAGATTTCTTATTGGTTTATGACCTTTGTGATTTACTTCGTGCATACGCTTGATTGGATGGTATATGAAGCTTTTTTTATCTTTGATAGACAATTGATTGCTAGTCGTATAAATTAGCAAGCTATCATTTGGTGGTATTCTTCAGTAATCGAAATTGATAGTTTGTAAACCTAGATCTAGTTATCTTGATAATCTAGATCTTGGTTGATCTAAACCTAACAATGTAGTTTATTAGATTTAACGGAAGAGCCTTTGTTTAACTCAACAATAATCTCTGATTTACTTCTTGAGATTGATGAAGCGGTTACCGAACAGATTAGTCCTTTACTGTTTCGAAAGATGATCCAAAAAAGTTGAGTGCTTGAAGCTTCACAACGGCTGAAGAAACTTAGGTGCAGATTAGTTGTATGCGCAGGGATACTGAGAAAACTAGGTAACTAGGGGTAGATTACTTGGTCTCAACTATACGAAGTTTGTAGTGGTCTTTGTATAACGACTTAATTATGAGAGTATTCAAAACTGGACTAGGTCTAGTGGTTTTTCTGCATTTGTGGTTTCCTCGTTAACAAAATCTTGTTGTCTTCTTTTACTTAACTTTCCACAGTATAATTATCAATTAGTTATAATTAAAATAATTGCACTTATAGGTTCGGTTCCGGACTTTTACTATATACCAATTGTATAACTTGTTGTTGCCATCTTCTTGACAGTATCTATCTATATTAGATCACACAAGGCATTGGTCATATAGGTTGATATCGAAAAGATTGTGGTGTACTTGGTACCCTCGTCAAGTCAATGCACATATCAAGACAACACCAAGAGGAGACTATCCAAACGGATATATAAGTCCATTAATCAAGCAGAAAGACCTATCCTTGCAAAATATATTTTGAGTGTTATCCCTCTTCATCATGTGGAGGATTTTTTGGTGGGAAAATTGTTGTAGTATTTCGATTGCGGTAAATAAGGATTCGTTGCTCGGACTTGAAAAGATTTTTAAAACAAAAATATATACAAAATTTGTCACAGGATCAAGAGATACTAGAACTCAGGATCCCACCAATTCTTATACTCATGCGAATCAACTATTAATTCTAGACAATTATATCTTATAATGATAACAAATATCGACTATTTTCTTTGCGAAAAATAGATTTTGTAAAGTATTAGATGTAAATCATAAGCATGATGCATCAAGAATCTCATGGATTAAGCATACATCATCAGACAAAATCACAAATAATCAATAAAAATCATAATTCCATTCATAATAGTGCAAATAGTCATAAAATAATTAAATAAAAATTACTCATGCATAAAGAATGATTTCTTCCATCATCCCAGTATTGGGGTTTAGCTATTCATATTAATCATACACTCAAAATATTAATTCAAAGATCAAAGTGTGATCAAAAGAGTCAAAAGTTATAAAACAGTGGTTCTGTGACCCACAAAATACGTCCAGAAAGAAACGATACCAGGGAACTGCAGTAAAACAACGACACTCCGCTGCTGCTGTTGACGCTGCGGAAAATAAGACTGCTCTGTGCAGTCTGTTCTTCGTGTTCTTCAAGGTCCTCTAATGGCAGCAACAACAGCAGGTGGGAATTGTTGTTAATCCTTCTTCTTTGCTCCTCTGCGTCCCAAACCTTCCCCAAACTCTTGATCCCCTTTCTAAGACTCGAACCAGCCTTTTTATACCCAGCAAAACCCACAAATCCGAGTTTATCTATGAATATTCTTTTTATTCTCTTCGGTCAACAGTTGAGAGAAAATTTCACTTCAATCCTCTCTGTACGCGTCTTCTGGCCTATTATAACTCTCCAAACTTCTCCTCTGACTTTAACAAGACTAGGTACATCTTTATCCAGCGTAAAACTCTCCCAAAATTCTTCACAAAATCTTTGAAAATAAACAGAAAGAATACGTATCCCTGTTGAACTTTGATTCACTTCTCCCGACCATTCTAGCCCAATATGTTCGACCCAAACGCACACACAAACCCTGTTTTGCTCTAGTAAGTCCAGCCCAATCGAATTCCACAATTGAATCTCTTTAAAACTGCCCAAAGATTCTCACACAAAAATTGCTCCTTGCTGCTGCCAGTTTCCCGCCAAAACGAATGTTTGAAAACGTGAAGAAATGTGACCTTCCCCTATCCAGTCCCGGACTCCCTTTAACAGATGCCTGGAAATGAGTCACCCCTTAGTAATTAGGTTACCCCTTATCCAAAGTGAGAGTCCGTATAGTAATTTTCTCCCACGAGCGTAAAAACCACTTTTTTAGCCATTTTCGCCGCAAAAGCTTATTTCTCCAAAAATACCTACAGGACATAAAAAGCCATAATAAATATAAAATCGAGCACTAATAATATATACAATTGAGATTATATTAGACACATAAATGTGTCTATCAAAAACCCCCAAACTTATTATTTGCTAGTCCCGAGCAAATCAAAACTAAAAAATAAAATCCTAACTCAGTGTCGCAGGCATCGTCGATTGCATTTAGCGTATGCAATAAGCCTTTAAACCCCTAGGTGGCCTTAGTGGCCGAGTTATAGTCTCGGTAGGGCTTACCAGAGATATACCCACAAAATCTTTACTCCAGACCCTAGCTATCTACGCGGAACCTCGGAAAGCACTAAACAACCTCCTTGGTTGGCATACTTATTGATTATTGGAGGAAGTACCTTGATGCGAAATTCCAATTGATGTACACGAGTTTGCACTCAAGCATACTAAAATTCATATAAAGTGACAGAGCTCTACTCAGATAGTTTCTGGACATCATAAACCGGAGTCAACCAATCACATGGATATATTAAGAAGGTGGATGTACATGGATGATGTTGACTAAGGTGAACCTATCCTAATGGACTGAGATATTGGTCTTGACTAATATCAACACACTGGCATATACAAGGGAACCAGTGGTCGATAATCCTAACTCTAGGTCAACTCAGCTGGCATATACAAGGGTACCAGTGGTCGACTTTATTTTATTTATTCCGGTTGGTCTGGTGGTCTGGCCTCAATTTTTCAATTTTTTTTTTTTTTGAATCTCAGTCACTCTATTTCACCCTAGTAATGGTAAAAATAAAACAAAAAGAAGTGATCAGGATTCTTTCGATGTTTCCATCACGAGGATATGGCGAAACTACCATGTTTTTTTTCTAACACCTGAGCTCTGTGCTTTTATGAATAGACTCTATAGATGTTTCCATCTAGTCAGATTGGTTCCTCAACTCCTAAAACCAAAATGCTTCCATCCACTTAGATTGGTTAGTGCCATCCTTAATAGGCATAAATTTCTAGGCTCTGGAGTTTATTTATTCAAACTGCAACTAAAAAGTTTCTCCCATACCCCCAAACTTAAATCTAACATTGTCCTCAATGTTTTAAAGATGAAATTAAAAGCATGAACAAGGAGAAACTGTTACCATTTGAAGCAAAAGAGATAAGGAAAGATATTACCATGTTGCATGAGATTGGGTTACCTCCCAAGAAGTGCTAAGTTTAATGTCTTCATCCAGACTTAGGAAAGACTAGTCACCTCGAATCATATAGTAATAGTCGAAATAACTGTGGGTCTTCAAAACCAAATAGAGATGACCAAAGGAAACTGCAATAAACCAAGAAAATGAACAAGACTAGCAACCCCTTACCTAGTTTCCTGATTAAGATATCTATATCTAATTGTGGTTCAGGTTCAGGTTCTATAGAAGGGTCTAAATATATTTCTTTAGGCTGCAACTCCTCAAAATTGAGATCCGAATTATTAGGTCCTAGAGTCTGTAAATACTCAAATAAGAACTTAGAAGAACATAATAATAACCTAAATAATTGAGGATCCTCTAAGTCAATCAGGTTTGACTTACATAATTGATCAAAATGAGAGTGGTGGTCATTCTTAAGCAAATGTGTCGATTCTAATTTCCTAAAGCATTTAAGTTTAGTCTCACAACTTAATATTCGACACATTTGGAATATAAACGTTCCCACAGTTGGAAGTTTGGTGGGAAAACAAAGTCAATATGGGGATCATAGCCTGGGCAAACCACATCAACCAGAGGATGGGTTTCTAACGACTGAACTTCTTCCTGGACATCATTAGGTTCGGGAAAACGAGTATGAAGGTAATCTTGTAAAATTGTCGAGGCAGAGATATCAAGTCCTAAGTGAAGGCACTTTCTGAGATTTAAAGGTAAGGCACTAGGAAGGTGATAATCACCCCCAAACTTAGAG
Organism: Papaver somniferum; assembly: GCF_003573695.1. Classification (NCBI taxonomy): domain Eukaryota; kingdom Viridiplantae; phylum Streptophyta; class Magnoliopsida; order Ranunculales; family Papaveraceae; genus Papaver; species Papaver somniferum. The sequence goes on along the minus strand of NC_039366.1, from coordinate 115,252,397 downwards.
TTTTCAGTGTCTCTAGATAGACTAGTTACAATCTCCCTAATTTCTGGATCATTAGATTCTTGAAAATGGTCAATTGATTCTTCTAATTTATTATCAGGTAGTGCATCTTTACTCATCTCTATGGGTATATCTTCTTCATCTAATACTATTGTTTCTAAGTCGCTAGACTCTAAAACAACATTTTCGGAATAAACCCGTTCCTCTAAACCACTATCGGCTTCGTAATCAAAAGGAAAAACTACATCGTCTAAAACGGTGGTATCCCTAATCAAATCCTCGTCCTCTTGAATAGGTGAATAATCATAAAAATTATTTGGATTTGAAGTAGAAATAATATAATCACTATAAAGCTCAATTGGATTACTAGATTCCTGATCACTATGCCTACATATTTCAGATTCTTCATCACTACTATCCTCATCATCATAATAGTACGAAGATGATTGAACCTTATCTAAATAAGTAGTGTCTTTTATTCTAGCCTCGTACTCTAAATTAGGCAAATATTCACTATTGATATCAAGGGTAGAATTAGAAACCCTATTTTGGAATTTTAAATTATTTCGAGCAGCATTAGCCAACTGTTCATTTTCTGCCTCTAGACGTGCCTGAATTTCACTGAGCATAACACTTATACGTTCACCACTCTCGTTTATCATCTCAGAATATCGTGTACACTCTTTTTTTGAACTATTCATTGCAACTAAACGTTTATACGTCCTTTCAATCCGTTGTTGGGTCTCTTCTAGAGATGGAACAGGTTCAGAAATATCATAATCAGGACTAGTTTCCAAAAACGAGTAACCAGTACTACAGTGTTCCTGATTTTCTTGCTCGTAAGACCAATTCGCGTGTGGATAGTAATTGGGCTCACCATGGTATGAACCATAACCTTGAAAAGGTTGGCGTTCCCAACTACTATTCCCACCATGGTCATAAAAATGATGATGTCCATATTCAAATTCAGATCGATACTCATTGTATTGGCTTCTATCATACCAGTTCGACATCCTTAATTGCAAGGGAATTCTACACAATCACAAACAAGGCTGACTCGACCAAATCAAACCTATAAAATCTAGCAAACAACAAGCATGAAGGATCCACTTAGATTGTTTCTAGACCAGCTTCTATTCCTTCGAAAAGGAATTCGTTACAATTTGAGCACACCCCTCTGGAATCAATCCGAGTCAAAGTAAGTTGAATTGAGGCGAGGGAAGCTCAGTGGAGCTTTGATACCCAAGGCCTCACCGGTATCACAAGGCGGCGCAGTCACGCATTCAACTCACAGAAACCATCATGAACTTTGAAGTGTGCTTAAAGAGCAACCAATATTTTTTCGAACGAGTTTCCTATTAAGCTCGTTACCCTATCGGTCTCGTTCTATTCCAAATTTTAAAGCTTAGGTTCACGTTCGGTTTTGTTTTCCTAAGACGGGCAAGAAGGAAACGGTGATGAAATCTGAGTCCTTATCTTGATTTGGCCAGGCCTTGCCCTTTACTAGGAAATTAAAAACAGTCCAAATTTGTCCTCAATCAATGAATCACCTTAAGGAATACAGTAACTCGCTTACAGGAGATTCGCGAGTGTTTCGATGGACTTACCTCCCGTACCAGACGGGGGATGAACCGTTGAAGTCGACTCGGGCCACGACTCCTATGTCATGTACGAACCCGAGGGGCCGAGACGATATTGTAATCGTCGTCCTTCCCTGCAAACAGTTTATATTTAATTTTTTTTTTTTTATATAACCCTTCTGTAGGGTTTAAAATTAAAATAAATTGTCCAAAGTCCAGAATACAGTCCAAATAAAAAGTCCAAAAATTACAAAAATTATGACAAATAAAGTCTATTTACAAATTCTAAAAAATAAATAAATAAAAGCTATATACAAAATAAAAATAATAATAAAAATTAAATCCTAAAAAAAAATTATGTCTTTTTTTTTTCTTCTCTTTTAGCTTTTAGCTTTAAGCTTTTTGTTCCCAAGTCCTTACTATTCCACTTCGAACCTGTAAATCAAAGACACAAAAAGAAACGTAAAAAGGAACAAATAATAATAAATAAATAAAAAATTAAACCCAAAAACAAATCTATATACAAGTCCGCGTCGGCGGCGCCATTTTTGTTGTAGTATTTCGATTGCGGTAAATAAGGATTCGTTGTTCGGACTTGAAAAGATTTTTAAAACAAAAATATATACAAAATTTGTCACAGGATCAAGAGATACTAGGACTCAGGATTCCACCAATTCTTATACTCATGCGAATCAACTATTAATTCTAGACAATTATATCTTATAATGATAACAAATATCGACTCTTTTCTTTGCGAAAAATAGATTTTGTAAAGTATTAGATGTAAATCATAAGCATGATGCATCAAGAATCTCATGGATTAAGCATACATCATCAGACAAAATCACAAATAATCAATAAAAATCATAATTCCATTCATAATAGTGCAAATAGTCATAAAAGAATTAAATAAAAATTACTCATGCATAAAGAATGGTTTCTTCCATCATCCCAGTATTGGGGTTTAGCTATTCATATTAATCATACACTCAAAATATTAATTCAAAGATCAAAGTGTGATCAAAAGAGTCAAAAGTTATAAAACAGTGGTTCTGTGACCCACAAAATACGTCCAGAAAGAAACGATACCAGGGAACTGCAGTAAAACAACGACACTCCGCTGCTGCTGTTGATGCTGCGGAAAATAAGACTGCTCTGTGCAGTCTGTTCTTCGTGTTCTTCAAGGTCCTCTAATGGCAGCAACAGCAGCAGGTGGGAATTGCTGTTAATCCTTCTTCTTTGCTCCTCTGCGTCCCAAACCTTCCCCAAACTCTTGATCCCCTTTCTAAGACTCAAACCAGCCTTTTTATACCCAGCAAAACCCACAAATCCGAGTTTATCTATGAATATTCTTTTTATTCTCTTCGGTCAACAGTTGAGAGAAAATTTCACTTCAATCCTCTCTGTACGCGTCTTCTGGCCTATTATAACTCTCCAAACTTCTCCTCTGACTTTAACAAGACTAGGTACATCTTTATCCAGCGTAAAACTCTCCCAAAATTCTTCACAAAATCTTTGAAAATAAACAGAAAGAATACGTATCCCTGTTGAACTTTGATTCACTTCTCCCGGCCATTCTAGCCCAATATGTTCGACCCAAACGCACACACAAACCCCGTTTTGCTCTAGTAAGTCCAGCCCTATCGAATTCCACAACTGAATCTCTTTAAAACTGCCCAAAGATTCTTACACAAAAATTGCTCCTTGTTGCTGCCAGTTTCCCGCCAAAACGAATGTTTGAAAACGTGAAGAAATGTGACCTTCCCCTATCCAGTCCCGGTCTCCCTTTAGCAGATGCCTGGAAATGGGTCACCCCTTAGTAATTAGGTTACCCCTTATCCAAAGTGAGAGTCCGTATAGTAATTTTCTCCCACGAGCGTAAAAACCACTTTTTTAGCCAATTTCGCCGCAAAAGCTTATTTCTCCAAAAATACCTACAGGGACATAAAAAGCCATAATAAATATAAAATCGAGCACTAATAATATATACAATTGAGATTATATTAGACACATAAATGTGTCTATCAAAAATCTGAAGGAAAATGCATTTATACCTCTTCTTGGTCTTAATTATGCATGATAAAATATTGTGGAGGATTAGACTCTTGGGATCTCAGTGCTTTTAATAATGTTGTACTTGCTAAGTCTCCGTGAAGATTATGCATTAATTCTTCTCAATTGTGAGAAAAAGCATTACAAGAAAAGTATAATCTTTAATCCTTTAGACTTCATTCATCTCAGAAAAGTGATGCCATGTGGTCTTGGAAAAGCATGTATAAGACTATCAACTTTACGAAAGGTTTCCGTTTTTGGCAGTTTGGTGATCGAAAAAAAATTAAAGTATGGAATGATAAATGGGTGAAACGGTCCAAACAAATGTAATGTTTACTAAGCTCATTGATGAAGGGAAATAAACTTGGAAAACCAGTTTGATTCACATTTCTTTGACATTGATGTTTATATGAAGATTCTAAGTATGAGAATCCCCAACAATGTTGATGACAAACTTAATTGGTAATTTTTTGTCAAATAAGCTTATCATAAGATGATGGAAGTAAAAACCACTCTAAAACCAATCATTAGATGAGTTAAGGATCTGGAACCCTAAATTTCTAATAAGGGTTAAATCATTCTTGTGGAGATGCATTACTGACAATGTTATTACAAGTGAAAGACTAATGATACAAAGTGGTGGTATTATCTATGAATATGTTATATATATATATGTTAGGGTTGTCAATGGTACCAATTACCCAGACCCGTACCGGAGCCAGGAATTTCGGTTCGGATTCCGGGTCCTAATGTTAGACTAATTAGTGATTTTACTACCCGTCGGGTAGACCCGTTTAATATCCGGTTCAAATCGAGTATACCCAGTGGGTACCTGCGCGTGGGTATCAGGTATCCGATAAAATGTAAGTATAAATCATATGAAGGTTAATCCTGTCAAATTCTTAGAGTTATAAGTTATATAATTACTCTTAATTCTCTATCCCTTCGTTCCATCCACACTTGTCTTCCTCGCTTCTTCTTCTCAGATCCACGCCAATTTCTTTTCAAGGAAAATAAACTATTTTAAGAATTAAATCGTCTTATTATTGCTGAAAGCAACAAGATCTAGATCAAATTATTTCCATTTATTAGATATTGCATATTTGGTAGTCAGTACGCAATAAGCACATCTTGTCAATTTGAAGAATTTGCTTGTGAAATTCGTTAGAGCATCGCTCGGTTGAACCCACCAAGCGTTGGTATTCAGAACGATGCATCTCATGTTTTTATTTTGCATTTAGCGCATAAGTTAATGTGTGTTTTGTGTTCCTGGTATTATAGGCTGGGTTTCCAATTTATTGTGCTGCTCATGAATTCCATTAAAGGCTGAGTTGTAGTCATGATGTATGGTAACTCTCTCCTATCTGTTTTCTTTTATCGATTTTTTTGTAGTTTGTTGAACTAGGGTTTTTTATTTTGTGTAGTTTTGAGTTCTTACACTGATGTATGATTACGACATTTATAATCTAGGGCAGCTCATTGTTCCCTGTATAATCATAAAACTGAACAAGTATATCCTATTGAGTGACAAAAATAACTGTATAGCATTTTTCTGAAAAAAATCCTCATTGATAAGATGATAAACTAAGTCAGTTTGATATCATAGAACTCAGACTAAATTTGCTTTGGTATCTTATGTTAATTCCTCTCACTATAATCTGAAAAGTAGATGAACGAGAGAAAGAAGAGAGCACAAACGTAAAGAGAACAAGGAGTTGATAAGTACTTAAGTGCTGAAGTTTTACTCCCATATTTGTACTAGCTAGGCCTCGTTATTTTGACTTGTCGTATTCCGGTACCCAAGGAAAAGTAGTGACTTTATTGATTTTCTTTGAACTACTCAGTTGAATGCATGTTTAGTTCAGTAGGTTGGGCTTACAGCTGGAATATCCGGATTGCAGGGAAGACCGATGTTTAGGTAATTAAGATGTTTAGTCTTATGTTTATTCTTAATTTTCCTTTCCAGCGAGTTCAATTCTGATGCACTTTTTGTGTGCTGGTAGTGGAGTCCTTAGTGGATCAATAAGATAAGTTTGCAAATCTGATCATTGTCTTATTATCTTGCTTTTTGTGTGATCTTCATCTTTATATCTCTACCTTATATTAATTGATTGTCATAACTTTGCAAATCTGATCATTGTCTTATTATCTTTGTTGTTAACATCATATGAATAGCAAATTTCAATTGCGCAGCTTGAACTTTAACTACATCTAAAGTCTAAATTGTGCAGGACAGCTACATTAGTTAGCTATTAAACTACGACCGATCAACCAGTTCACTATGTAACATGACGAATCCAAGGAGAGCTGCAATACCATTAATTTAAATATATTTATAAATCTCATAATACTAAGTTTAGTTTTCTTCTTCTTTTCCACTTAATTTTTATTACATTGTCATTTCACTTGTGATAGTTGAAATTGGTTGATTGCAGGGAAATAACTTCATTTTTTTGAGGTGTGATAACATAGGACTTACCTTGTCATATACAGTATTCGACCGATTTCTTCCCGTTCCATCAAATCTTTGGAGCATATGCATAATCTTTCAGGAGGTTATCTCCTCATGTGAGAGATAATGTATATGCTACAATGGTTTACTGGAATTTAACTATTTCAAAGATAAAGTAAGTGATGTGAAGGAGATTGAAAGGCGTGGAATTGAACCAAGTGATGGAGCAAAATTAGTAAGTTATTGACCTCAATATGTGCATATTTTGTAACACAGAAATCGTAATTGAACTCCCCTACCATGTTATCATTTCATAACACAGAAATTTTAAAGTGGCGTACACTTGTTTGTATTTGTGTTCAATTGAAATGCATATGTTGTCAGATGCCTTGATAGATTGCAAAGCAAAGCTACTCTAAATATTTTTTTTGTTTTGTTTTGTTTTGTATGCCAATAATGAGATAAGGTAGTTAAATTTTTGTCCAGATTGTATGTGGAATATGAGTTATTAGATTGAATCACAAGAATTGTTGAATCAGGGTAGTTGCAGGTAAGAACTAGTTGTATTGCGGGAAAAATTGGGGGATCGATTTTGACTAGGTCAATGAAGACTGACTTTTTTTTTCTGTTGTAAAATTTCGCAACAGCTGGATGCTGATGCTAATTTTTTACTGCAACTTTTTTGGGTCAGTCTTCGTTGATTTAGTCAAGAATTCGCAACGAATAGTAAAAACTTCGCAACAGCTAATAAACTGTTGCTAAATTTTTGCGTCGCAACAGCCCGAAACTGTTGCGAAAACAGTTGTGAATCCAAATTCGCAACAGCTACATTTCAGTTGCGAAAATTCGCGTCGTCCCCCTTCGCAACAGCTGAGTGCAGTTGCGACCTCGTTTTGCAACAACGGAAGCCAGTTGCGAAAGCCCATTTTTGGTGTAGTGTTTGGTTATCATATTGTAGCTCCAAAACTTGAAGTTGCTTGATTATATTACTAGAGTCAACTTTGTTAGGTTAGAATGGGAACATTAGAAATGTTGGGATGAGCTTGAGTTACTCTGAAGAATCTGAAGAATCTGAAGACATATCGGCATCAACGTACACATCATCCTTCTGTTCGAGGTTAGTAATACAGGCTTGACTTGTTTCCATTTCTATCTACGTTTTTTTTAGGTCGTTTAAATTGAAAACATAACATATGAAGTATATTTTATGTATGTCTAGTATTGGTGACTTGATAATTCCATTATGATCAAAGTAACAATGAAGTATTTACTAGTTGTTTCATACAACTTTGGTATATTGGATTACGAAGTATAACATTTATCTTTTGAACTTTGTAAATGCGACATAACTGGTCAAATTGTAGAAGTGATAGGAAAGTTCGTTTAAAACTTGTTAAGGTTTTAGATTTTAGACTTAATATTTTTATTTTATTTTTAAAACTCAAAGTTGATTTCAAAATTTTAAAAATAACCAAGACACTAGATTCCACTATTACACATGATTGAATGATGTTAAAAATATTTCAAAACCCTAGTTACATTTTAAGTCCATTTTTTTTCTTAATTCACAAATAATCAGGCGTATTCTCAAATATTAATTGTATTTCCTAAGCATAGATTATCAACTGATTAAACAAAGTATAACCTATCTAATTGAATCACAAGTAATTAAGAAAAGAATGCAAACAATTTAAAACTCTGCAAAAGCAGTGATTCAATAAATTATAAATCAAAACTAGAGAAAAAAAAATAATTACCCATCAATCATGCGTAGATAGCTTCCTCATTATCTTGGTTACGCGAGAATGATCTCATCATGGTATAAATCTCTCAAAAGATTGATTCATGGGTCAAAGTGTTTATAAATGATGAAAAGGAGAGAAAATAATAAAATAGGGAATTTGCATCGTTATATTCGTTGCAAACTCACTGTTCGAGAAAACGATATAAGCTATGTGTTGCAGTAATTGTTGAACAGTTTATGAAATGACCGTTGCTTCTGGTGGAAAAGGCGATGGTTTATTAACGACAACGTTTGGCAGCTGAATGTTTTTCCTGTTCTTCACTATTGCAGCAACAGCAGAATATGTGTAACTCAGTTTTTCTTCACTCTGTTCTCTCCCAAATTCTCTGTAATCGACTCTACTGTTCCCCAACACCTTATATGGCATCACAGTACCCAAAAATACTCCGCATTAACTCAGAATAATCTTCTTTATTCTCTTCCAGAGTTACGGAATAGCTTCTTTTTTTTCATCTCCTAGCTAACACACTCTAGAATGATGCTAGTATAAGATCCTTGATGTAGTCTAACTCCCTCATCCGTAAGCTAACCAACCAAAAATAACCGGAAAATTCTGAGAATAACTCTCACCTATGTTTCACGAGAAATCACGTGTCCAACCTAATTTTTCCGAATTTGAAGGACTTATCAGTCTTGTTTAAGTGTAACAGGCTGGAATGAATTGACTGAAGCGATTAAAGATCATCACAGCTCTACTAAATCACTTCCGGAGATTTACGCAGAAACTGAATTTTTCAAACCAAATTTTCCCGCCAATATTCTGGGGAAGAAGATGGTTTTCCCTTATCCAACTGTAGGGTGTTGATATCAATTGGGGTGCCTGGAATAGTGACATGTGTTATTGATGTTATTCCGAACAATAAATTGTCCTTAACCGAAAAACTTGAATCATGATTTTGATTCCGAACAATAAATTGTCCTTAACCGAAATTCATCAAGTATGAACAAATGTTTATTAAGCTTAGTCATTATATTTCGAGAACTAATTATCAAGATAAACTTGACTCGAAATTCTTGTCTATGCATGATAATCTAATTAGTTATCCTACATTGTCTCAAATAATAGAAAAGTGAATATAACTTGAGAAATATGTGGTTCAGTCTTCACTTACCTTTTGTTGATGAAGTTCTCCAAAAGCTTCGGTTGATCTTCGCCTTCAAACGGTAGAACACAATGATGACTTCCGTAATCCACTGTTTCTCAATTACATTTCTATCCTAGTCCGAGACTTAACTAATTGTAGACTAGAAATCAAGATATAGTTTTGACAACTAAATTTGACTACAAGCTTAAGATAGCAACACTTATGAGCTCGACTGAGAAACGCTCTAACAATCTCCCCCTTTGTCAATTTTGGTGACATAACTATCAATACATATGGATAAAAAATAAAAACTTTGAAAGCTCCTCTAATCCATCATGTCTTGATTTCCTTGATTTCTTCAACTCCTTGAACTCTTCGTAATTTCAAGTTGCAATGATTCTGAACATGTTCAACTCAGCATCGTTGTTGTTGAAGATCTGTATCCATAGCTATGACAAATTTTGAAAACAAATATTCTCAATCGTCGTTATACAGAAACATAGTATTATTACTTCTCCAAAGTTCAATTGTATCCCAACTCTGAAATAGTACTACAGTGATATGTTTCTCCCCCTTAATCAATACTTACATCTTTTGCATAATAGGTAAAACCTATATATTATTGATTCACTCCCCCTTACATAATGATATGTAAACCGTATGTATGTAGTATGAAACTACTAAATAATTCTCCCCCTTTTTGACAACAAAGTTGGCAAAGGTACGAAAATCGCGGGATCTTAATGAATACAACCAAAAAATGCAACTCCTCATATCAAATTTATTTAGATGATATCACATAGTAAAAAAATACTTAACGCTCATCCAGGAGATTTAATATACAAGCATCCCCTGTAAATTCCACAACCACACACCCCACAAAGATATAGCAATTACGCACAAGTTCATTTAAGAACTCTCCCCCATTTGATGTCATTCCCAAGAGAACTACATGAGTGACCTTGCTTTATGAAAAAGAAGGATTTTGTTGGACATTAACAAATCACATGGATTTATATCCAAATATCGACTTAAAATAATCTCAATGCCAGTTACGGACAAAAACATAATTTTGATCGATATGACTCAATATAAGATAATCTTATGGAGTGTGTCAAGCAGTAAAAACACAGAAGTGTGATCACGAGTAGATCAATACTGGGGGAAAAAATCTCAAAGAGTTTGTTCTATTTTCCGTTTGTAAATAAACATAATGGATTTAACTTCTGAGCAAAGGCACATATATTCATAAGACTTTTGCAATAATTAAACCAATAATGATTACATATTGCAAGTTCATCTTCCAATAACTCTAGAATTTAAATAAATAAATCTAAAAACATGCAAGATTAAAAACGTTGGAAATAGCTTGTGTAATCACAATTTTTCTATACCAAACCCTAGTTATCCTTCTCAAAAGTAAGAATAAATTATAAGGAGTTTCCTAGAAAAATAATGTAGAATACGAAATAAACTAGATTTTTCCAGACTCTTCATTGGTATGAGACCCTTGAATTTGTCATCGACTGTATCCACGAGCTAGTTAGAGAAAATATCCTCATTGAGAAGTTCACGAACATGAGATTTCATGAGAACAAGATCAACAGAAACCTTTTTCAACCCTTTGTCTTCAACATGTCTAGACCTTTTAACGTTTCAATAAGTTCTAGTTTTGCTTCCTCAAATTGTTTAAGAAATCATAAAAAACATCAGCAGAGATCATCTCTTCTCATCCAACATCTTGATGTTCATATGCAAAATAACTATTCACATCAGAAGGTTTTCCGAAAAAATCAACAAATTCGTAATCAACCAGAGTTCTCTTCTTTCCTCTTGTTTCAATACCATTGTAATTAAGAGCTTTCTCTATGCTTTCAAGGATTCGTGACATAGGAGACATGCTTGGGTGCGGAACCTTGGATGAGAATTACTCAATCACAAGTTAAGGTATATAAAGGAGTTTGTAAGAAGGTATTCTCTGGGATGGCAGTCGGTTCGTGACCTGTTTTAGATATTAGGGTTTTCCTACGGTCACGAAGGAAAGATAAGTGTACCTTCTGATAGTACGTGACCCGTTGTTCATAATAGGTTTTGAACACAAATTTTTTGAGGGTAGATAACAATATTTTAGAGAGCACACAACAATTTTCAAACCCGCGATTTTTTTCCTTGTCTATGACAAATATTCTTCTTTGAATATTAATGCATTCTTGGCTCAATAAACGTGAGTTTAGAGCACAAGAGAATTAATATTCATGGAAAAGACTTTAATCAGTGAATGATTTACCCTTTGGAGCTTAGCTCATCATATTTAAGTACTACTTGAGATAAATAGTACATCGATCACGCAATAATCCTTATCCAGCAGGATTTTCATGGATAAGGTTCCAAAACTTGTGCCTAGTTTGCATAAGGGTGAGCCATATGCTCACAGAAGGAGTTATGCTGCAGTTTGTTGTTTTCACCCTTTTTGGAAGTGAAAAATGATCGTAGAAATTTTTGTCATCATAATAAGAAACACGATTAGAATCCTTACTTGAGATCGCTTGTCGTGATGACGATGACAGCTTGTCAATAAGATCCTTATACCCTGTAATGATCAAATTCATGTTAGCTTGTTGAGTTGTATCAAAAGCATCAACCTTTTTAGGAGGTGTGTAGGTATTCTTTCGAACCCATAATTAATATGGTTTCACCAAGTTCTTTTTAAACAGATTTTGCACACTACCCTTTTGACTTGTTCGAATATTTCTTTGAACGTGTCCTTTAGTGTTGCAGTAAAAGCACAGTTTATGAGTTTCAGTGAAATCAGAATAGGTAGTTTTATCATGCTTATCTTGAAATGAACTTTTCCTCCTTAGAGACACAATTTTTTCTTGGTCAGAGAATTTTAATTGATCATCTCTTATCAAAGAAATAGTACTTTGTCTATTAGTTTCTGACTGCGATTTTGTTAGTATATCATGAACAACAGGTGTTCTTACTTTTACCAACTCATCATAATGTACAAAGATTGTCTTCATGGTATTTTCTCTAGATTCACTATTGCAATGTGGGTCAGTGTTCTCACTCGACAGTCGTTCAATCTCTAAGGCATTATCTTTGAGTTCAGCTTCAAGTGAAAGAATTTTCGATTTCACTTTGGCATAATCTTCAAGAAAAATCCTTGTTTTGGAATCATGTTCAGAAATAATACCAATAAGAGTATTGACTTTGTGCTTCAGTAGAATGACCTCAGAAGTCCGAAATTCTGCACTTGAAAATCTCATAACTTTCTTTGGATGCTTCCCGTTCTACTTCTGAGTCATACTTATCAGTAAGACAATAGGGATGACACTTATCAATATCCTACCGTTTCATGGAATCACAATGTTCATCTCTAAGGGAGTTTTAAAAATCAGACTCCTCTACAGAATCCATATAAACAGTTTCTTTTAAACTGGTGCAACGTTTATCAGAGATTTCTTCTTTGTCCATATAGTCATACTACTTCAAACACAGACTTATTAGGTCTTAGCGTGTTTACCTTCTCTGATACCAATTGAAAACGCGGGGGTACCAAAATATACCACCACTTCTTTCTTAGAAAATTTGTATGGAAAAACTCAACACAAGTCCGAGAGTTCAACTCGATCAAGGAATAGTGTCTAGAGTTATATCTCTCAATATCTTGTAATTAGAACGTTTACGGGAAAAAAATCCGTGAACCTAATTACAAAGAGATAACTTGACGGTACCAAAGACCAATGTCCAAGAATCAATCAACGTATCCAATAAACTAGGTCAGATATCTCTATTATGATTGATCAATGCACAGCCTGTAATATTTCAGTTATAAAGATAAACAATATAATGCGGAAAAGGAAATAACACTGACACCAGAAGTTTTGTTAACGGGGAAACCGCAAATGCAGAAAAACCCCGGGACCTAGTCTAGATTGAACACCAAATTGTATTAAGCCGTAATAGACACTAGCCTACTACCAATTAACTTCGGACTGGAATGTAGTTGAGCCCTAAAAGGTATCCCACCGATTAAGGTACAATCCCGCTCCTTACACCTCTTGAATCCCAGCAGGACTCCGCGCAATTGATTCCCTTAACTGACGTCACACCAGCTAAGAGTTTCTTCAACTCAATCGAATACTTTAAACCAAATATGTCTCGCACGGAGTAAGCCTATGATTTCCTTTTACAATCAAATAGTTTGATCAAAGGTGATGGAAATCGATAGCAATAGACAAAGTCTAGCTAACCTCAAAATCCGGACTTATGCAACCCGAAGTGCAGCCTAGATTACTATTCACCTCACAAGTATGAAACTTGTGGAATCAACAAAGTTTGAGACTAAGAGAACTTTGATGATTTATATCTATCTTAATCGAGTGAGCAGCTCAACAATCGATCAAGATCAGGATACTCGAGTTATCAAGAAAAGATAACTGGACCTGGCTTCACGAATCCCTATGAGTCTTTGTAGTCGCTAAACCCTAAAAGGGTTAGGAAGAGGACGACTCTAGATACAACTAGGACACACCAAAAAGTAGTGTCGGGATTCAAAGATCCTAGTTGCTTGAAGTTCCCCTTTTATATACATTTAAAGCATAGGTTGCTTTATGTTTAAGCTAAGATAGATTTGTAACCAAGCAATCAATATCCACCGTTAGATGAATCTTTGAATCTTATTTACATAAACTAGATATATACTCAGGTTAGATGAACCGTGACCGAACCGTGTATAAAGACTATGTCCAACATGGTTAGCCGAAACTAGCCGATTTGAACTTAAAAGCTTAATACTCATTTTCATGAACACTTAAGACATTAATCTTGAGTCACAATCATGTGACCACATAAGTCTAGAGTGTTTTTAGAGAATTAATCAAATGTTAATTACATCGTAGAAATAATTTAATCGCACTTAAAAATAATCGACATGGTTAGTAGATGTACGAGTACAAATACCGTTGTCGTTCGTAACTCAGGTCAGTTAGAGTACGTGTACCGGTTTGTAAATATTTAACCAAACCAAGTTCCGGAGTTCACAAAACTATTTAGTTATGCGTACCTGTTTGGATACCTTAAGACTACGACCGGTTTCGGAGTCCACAAAACTATTTTAGTTTGTGTACCGGTATGGATACTCAAATGGAGTTCACGAACACAGAACTTTTCAGGTATGTGTACCAGTATGGATACTAATTTGGTTTTGTAACCACAGTTCCTTTACGGTTTGCATACGGGTATGTGTGTCGATCCGGTTCACGAGTTAAACATATTTTTACATGGTGTGCATAAGAATATGCGTACCACAAGCCTGTAAGTCGATATATAGCTACTTTGCTGCTTGTACAAGTACATGTATTACGGGTTCAAACTTATAACAGTTTTCCCAATTTATAAGAATGATAACACTGTCTTGTATCTGAATCTATAGTAGTTCTATATTTCTTTCTAAATCGATTCAAAACATTCCCGAATAACATCAATGACACATATTACTGTTCCAGGCTATTTTCGAATGATAAAACTTGAATCAAAATTTTGATTCCGAATAATAAATTGTCCTTAACCTAAATTCATCAAGTATGAATTAATGTTCATTAAGCTTA